>NC_137353.1:16941494-17440769 GCF_965287045.1 Carcharhinus amblyrhynchos | reverse complement strand
AGTGGTAGAGGCAAAAAAAATCTCAGCTCATTTAAAAGGTATCTGGATCTGCACTTAAAATGCTGTAACCTGCATGACCTTGATCTATTGCTGGAAGATGGGATTAGAATGGGAGGCAAGTTTTTTCACTGGCATAGGCATGATGGGCTAACTGGCCTCTTTATGCACTATAACTTTTCTGTGGTTCCAATTTTCAAAGGACTTGACCTGATGTGCTTGGCCTTTCTCTAGCAACTGCTAATTTCATCTTCCTCTTGACTTGCTATGTCTGTTACTGTGTATTATGATTTTGACAATGCACAAGTCATTGCCCGGAAGCTTTCTTCACAAATAGACAGAGGTTTCTCTACCCATTGCTTCACTTGAGCTTGACACTAATATGTTTACTGTTTCCCTGAAGGTTTGATCTGTTTCTTGTACAGTGTGGTACATCAATAAAGGGTCACTGACCTCACCGTTACTCAAGGTGAGCAACAACACAGCAATGTAGAGTTCAAACAACATCCACAAACCAGTGAAACAATGACGATTGAACACAACCTGTGATTCAGCTTTCAAACTGAAGTCTGCTCTGTGATGAGGTCCCCAGAATGTGTTGAGGTCTCAATTTTGCACTCATTTCAGAAAAACACAATCCATGGTTATCAGAAAATCGTGGCTTCAACTTCATTCCAGAGACTTGACTAAATGACCCAGGCTGACACTTCCATGGGACTGGTCTTTCGAATGGGAATTAAACTGAGACATTTTTTGCACTGTCGGGTGGATGTAAAAGATTCTATGGCAGTATTTGACAGGAGAGTTCTCCCAGGTGTTCTGGCCAATATTTATCTTTCAAACACCGCACCTCAAAGCAATTATCTGACTGTATTTCATTGCTGTGTGTGGGGTATCTTGTAATGTGCAGATTGACTGCTGTATTTTCTACTCTACAACAGTGATTATACTTCCAAAGTACTTCATTGGCTCTGCAGTGCTTGGGACACCCTGCATTTGTAAATGATGTGACATAAATACAAGTCTTTCTTTCTAGTTCAATTTTAAAGACTGGGCAACATTTTTTGTAAGGGGTCCACTGTTACTGAGTTTAACATTGCAAAGTTTGGTTTATGTAAGGGGAAACCAGTAACTTTGTATCATGCTGCACAATTGCTGATAGTTTAATTGGTACCCCGTTAGCATTTCTTTGCAGATTATGGGAGAAAATCCCTTGCATTTTTGTCAGAATTTTCCACTCTACAAGTGAGGAAACTCTGGGCTCAATTGTAGCATGAGTTACAGCAAACTTGTGCCCATAGACCTGGCCACTGACTGACTATTTCTGGATACTCTCAATTTCTGTGTGAGATTACTGTTCCACCCATTACAAACAGTGCACAAAGAGAATTCCAGATGAGACCATAGGAGGGCAGTGTGGTACAGCCAGAAAGGACATCACTTGAACTGCACACTGCCTGACATGCTGAGTATTGCCAGCAATTTTCTGTTTTCATTAAAAACATGCCTGTTTTGAGTTTTTTACTTGAAATATGTCAGCACTGCTTCTTGCGGTTCAATACACTTGTTACAAAAACAGTGCAGCTTGGAAATGTTTCTGGACAATGTGAAAGGGCAATGAAAAGACCTCACCCCTCTCAGATGTAGTTCAAAGTGCATCGTATTCAATGCTTCAGATGCATTGACTCAAATGCAGCTGTACACCATATAATTACTGTACACACTGTAACGTAGACATACTGCACAGCACTAACATTCGTCTGTCAGTGGGAGAATTAGTTTGTGATCAAAGTACTCCCAGAGAGTCCAGCCTGTGAATCTTCACAGTCCACGAGTGTGAGCTTCAACGTTCATTAATTATGTGGAATGTTGACAAGTAAGGACACAAAAGAGGCCATTTATCCTCCTGTCAATTGACAATATTATAATGCAATGAAGGTGTGCAGCACTAAACAAGGAGTGAGAATTCTTCTACCAAAGTTGTTCTGCTTGACTCATGTGGTTCAGATATCTCCCTTGCCTGGTAGGATCTGGGAATGAAGGTGTTGACTGAAACTGGAGCAGTATGGAGGGTCTCAGTGATGCTGGCAGCTACTGAAGAGGCCTGAAGATAGTGGGAGGAAGGATGAAAATAATTTCTGCCATCTGCCTCTTTGTGTCATCAGCATATTCCTTGGATTCATCCTCCTTCCCCCATCCTGTCATATCTCCCAAAGAATTCTGTTGGCAGAGATCTGGTGCAAAAGCCCTGCAATCCTTTTTATCCTTCGCTGTTGACTTAGCGTGATGAGGGAGCATCTGCCCAAAGACTGTTTGAACGTTTAAGGAAGGAAAAGGCCATGTGACCTAAGAACATAAGAAATAGGAGCAGGAGTAGGCCATCTAGCCCTTCGAGCCTGCCCCGCCATTCAATAAGATCATGGCTGATCTGTCGTGGCTCAGTTCCACATTCCCGCCCTCTCCCCATAACCCTTAATCCCCTCTCTTATCAAAAACCCATCAACCCACGTCTTAAAAATATTTAGCAAGGTAGCCTCCACCACTTCAACGGGCAGAGAATTCCAGAGATTCACCACCCTTTGAGTGAAGAAGTTCCTCCTCAACTCCGTTCTAAACCGCACCCCCCCTTATCTTGAGGCAGTGCCCCCTAGTCCTACTATCCTTTCTGAGCAGGAAGAGTCTTTCCACCTCTATCCTATCCATCCCATTCATCATCTATACGTCTCAATGAGATCTCCCCTCATTCTTCTAAACTCCAACGAGTACAAGCCTAGTTTATTCAGCCTCTCCTCATAGCTCAACCCCCTCAACTCCGGCATCAGCATAGTAAACCTCCTCTGCACTCCCTCAAAGGCCAAAATATCCTTGCGTAAGTACGGCACCCAAAACTGCACACAGTACTCCAGCTGCGGCCTCACCAATGCCCTATACAGCCACAGCAAGACCTCCCTACTTTTATATTCAATCCCCCTCGCTATGAAGGCCAGCATCCCATTCGCCTTCCTGACCACCTGCTGCACCTGCAAGCTGGGTTTTTTGCGACTCATGCACAAGGACCCCGAGGTCCCTCTGCACTGTCGCCTGCTGCAGTTTTTCGCCACGTAAGTAATAATCCTTCCTACCATTACTCCTACCAAAGTGGACCACCTCGCACTTGCCAACATTAAATTCCATTTGCCATTTCCTGGCCCATTCGCCCAGCCTATCTAGATCCTTCTGTAGACTCTCCACACCCTCCACACAATTTGCCTTTCCTCCAATCTTGGTGTCATCAGCAAATTTCGACACCCTACATTCGGTTCCCTCCTCCAGATCATCTATATAAATGGTAAATAGCTGAGGCCCCAGCACCGACCCCTGAGGCACTCCACTAGTCACCATCCGCCAATCCGAATAGCACCCATTGACCCCCACTCTCTGCCTCCTATTTAAGAACATAAGAACATAAGAAATAGGAGCAGAAGTAGGCCATCTAGCCCTTCGAGTCTGCCCCGCCATTCAATAAGATCATGGCTGATCTGTCGCTGCTCAGTTCCACTTTCCCGCTTTCTCCCCATAACCCTTAATCCCCTCTCTTATCAAAAACCCATCAACCCGCGTCTTAAAAATATTATTAAAAATATTTATTAAAAATATTGACAACCAATCCTCTAACCACGCTAACACCCCACCCCAACTCCATGTCCCCTGACCTTCTGCAATAACCTCCTGTGAGGTACCTTGTCAAACGCCTTCTGAAAATCCAGAAAGACCACATCCACCGGCTCTCCTCTATCCACCGCCCTAGACACATCCTCATAGAACTCCAGTAAATTTGTCAGACACGACTTCCCCTTAACGAAACCGTGCTGCGTCTGCTCTATCAAGCAATTCCCCTCAAGATGCCTCGCTATTTCCTCCTTGATGACGGATTCTAACATTTTACCTACAACAGACGTTAAACTAACTGACCTATAATTCCCTGCCTTTTGCCTGGCACCCTTCTTAAACAACGGTGTAACATTAGCTGCTTTCCAATCTTCCGGCACTTCCCCGGAATCCAGCGACGTCTGGAAAATAACCACCAAGGCATCCACTATCACCTCCGCCATTTCTTTCAGAACCATCGGATGCATTCCATCTGGTCCTGGTGACTTGTCCACAAAGAACGTAAGGAACAGGAATAGGCTATTTGGCCACTTGAGCTTGATCTGCCATTTAGTGAGGTAATGACTGATCTGATTGTGGTCTTAAATCCACACACACCCCTGTCTGTACGCACCCCCCCCCCCCCCGCCCCCCCACCATCCATCCATCCTCTGATTCTTTTGCAGATCCAAAAGCTGCCTAACTCTGCTTTGAATATGTCCAAGGACCCAGCCTCCATTGCTCTGTGCAGTAATAAATTCCAAAGATTAATGACCCTCAGAAGAAATTTCTCTTCACCCCCATCTTAAATGGAAGACCCCTTATTTTAATGCTGTCTCTTAGTTCTAGATTCCCCCATGAAGGGAAACCTTCCTGCATCTATCCTGTCAAATCCCCTCATCACTCCTTCTTCCAAACTCCAGTGAGTGCAGGCCCAATTTCCTTCGTGACAGCCTCGTCATCCTAAGAATCAGCTTAGTGAGCCTCCTCTGAACTGTCTCCAATGAAAGTATATCCATCCTTAAATCAGGAGACCATAACTGTACACATTAACCTGGGTGTGACTCACTAACGCCCTGCACAGTTGTAACTCCCTACTTTTATGTTCCATCGTCCTTGCAATAAAGGCCAACATTCAATTTGCCTTAATTACTTGGTATACCTGTACACTAATCCCCATAAGAGGCAAATTACATACATCTAGTCCACAGAATACAAACAGGCCATTCTGCCCAACTGGTCTTTGCTGATGTTTATTTTCCACACAAGCCTCCTCCCACTCTCTGTTCTCACCCTACTCTTGTGTATACAAGGAGCCTCTCTTTTTAAATATAAAAGTTTATTTATTAGTCACCAGTAGGCTTACATTCACACTGCAATAAAGCTACTGTGAAAATCCCCTAGATATAAATATAAATGGAACCTGCTTCAGTCACTCCGTATGATAGTGAGTGCAAAATTCTTATCAGTTTGTGTAAAGAAATTCTTCCTAAATTCTTTGTGACCTGTTAGTGACCATTGCATATTATGCCTCTTTGTTCTGAACTCATTGATTAGATACCTTTGGAGTCCAGTTATCATTTTTGTATACCTAAACTGCTTTCCCTCCCAGCCCAGTGAATGCTTCCTAAAGTGCAGTGGCCAGAACTATTCACAGTACTGAAGAAAAGAGCTAACCAGGGCTTCCTTCAGCTTGAAAATGCATTCCAACTCACTCACATCCACTAGACACAAAGGCTAGCACTTTGAATGGCACAGTGGTTAGCACTGTTATCTCATAGCTCCAGGGTCCCAGGTTCAATTCTGCCCTTGGAACTGTCTGTGTGGAGTATGCACGTTCTCCCTGTGTCTGCGTGGGTTTCATCTGGTGCTCCGACTTCCTCCCACAGTACAAGTAAAGTTGCACTTAGTTTCCCAAGATATGTGGGTTAGATGGATTAACCATGGTAAATGTGTGGGCTTCCAGGAATAGGACAGGGTAGAGGGTCTAAGTATAAGATACTCTGTCAGAGAGTCGATGCAGACTCGTTGGGCCAAGTAGCCTCTTCTGCACTGTATGAATTCTGTGATCATTCTTTGTACTTGTCCATGAGGTTTTAATGATCAATGTAGATCATTAATTCTTCCTGTTTTTGCTTCATCATTTATAAAGTACCCCATATTATCCTTTTTAAGTCCATAGTGGACAATCTCTCTCTTGCCTATATTCAAATCTATTTGCTATAGCTTTGGTCATTTATCTTTTCCATTAATATGCTTCCACCACAATGCTGCTATTTTTGTGTCATGATCAAGCTTGAATTTGTATCTTTCCCATGATTGAAATTGTTAGTAAATAATTAAACTCGCCTCACTGTGAGACACCGTGAGTTACGTTCTGTCAATTAAGGAATTTGCACACTATTCAGTTAGTCATCATCTTTTGCGTCCGTCTGGTTGAGGGTGACTTGCTTCCACTCTGGGGAGGTAGGTTCTGCAGTGGCTGATCAGTCCAATTCTAGAGCTGTGGACTTTGCCACAGGTTTAGCAGGTGGGACGCTCTGGAATCTGCGCTGTCTTTCTGCTCCTTACGCTTGGCCTCCTTGTGCTTCACCCGGTGACGTTCAATGTGATTTGCACCTTTGCAGATGCTTCTTCTCCTGTTCGTGCATTTCTAAGGTGAGCAATTCCCGTATGTCAATTGCGTTCATTAGGGAGGCTTTTAGAGTGTCCTTGTAGTATTTTCTCCGTCCTCCAAATGATCACTTGCCATTGCAAAGCTCATTTCGGGAACACTGGGGATGTTGGTCTGGGAGAGGATGCTCACAATGGTCCACCTATCCTGCCAGTGGATTTACAGGATTTTGCAGAGACAACATGGCTGATATCTCTCCAGTGATTTGGGGTGTCTGTTGTACATTGTCCATGTTTCTGATGTATATAGGAGAATGGGGACCGTGGCTGCTCTTAGACCATGAGCTTGGTACTGGGTTTGAGGTCTCACTCTCCAGACATTCTGCTGGACTGGCATGTTGAAGTCAATATTGAATTTCATCATTGATGTCTTCCCGTGTCGAGAGGAGGTTCCTGAGGTGTGGGAAAACATTGTCCAGGGGCTCACCATAGATCTTGATAGTTGGGGGCAGTTTTATGTGGCAGGAGTGGGCTGATAGAGAACCTTTGTTTTCCAGCTGTTTAGTCTGAGGCTCATTCTCTCATGTACCTTGGTGAATGCATCCACTCAGGATGCTAATGGGAGGAGATTCAGTGATGATAATATCATTGAATACCAAGGGGCAATGATTAAATTCTCTGTTGTTGAAGATGGTCATTGCCTGGCATTTTTTGGCATGAATGTCACTTGCCTTTTGTCAGCCCAAACCTCAATATTGTACAGATCTTGTTGTATTTGGACACAGACTAATTCAGTATCTGAGGAGTGGTGGATGGTGCTGAACACTATGCAATCATCAGCTAACATCTCCACTTCTGATCTTATGCTGGAAGATAGTGCATTGGTGAAGGTGCTGAAGAGAGTTGAGTCTAGGACACCACCTGCAGTGATGCCGTGCAACTGAGGTGAATGATCTCAAATAACCACAACCATCTTCCTTTACGTTTTGTATACTTCAACCAGTCGAAAGTTTTCCTATTGATTCCCATTGACTCCAAGTCATGCTCAAGCTCCTTGATGCCACTTTCAATCTAACATTGCCTTGAAATCAAGGACACTTACTCTCACCTCACCTCTGGAGTTCAGCTGTTTTATCCTTGTTTGATCAAAACTGTAATGAGGTTGGGAGTTGATTGGCCCAAGCGGAACACAAACTGCGTGTCAATGAGCAGATTATTGCTAAGCAAGTGTGGCTTTGTAGCACTGTTGATAACCCATCACTTTACTGATGATCGAGATTAGGCCGATAGTGTGGTATTGGCCGAGTTGGATTTGTCCTGCTTTTCATGTACAGAACGTGCCTGGGCAATTTTCCACATTGCCGGGTAGATGCCAGTGTCGTACCTCTACTAGAACAATTTAGCTAGGGATGCAGCAAGTTCTGGAACACAAGTCTTCAGTATTATTGCTGGAATAATTGTCTGGACTCATACCCTTTGCAGTATCCAGTGCCTCCAGCTGCTTTTTAATATTTCACGTTGCCAAGTTTGTAGAGGATACAAAGATATGTGGAGGGACAGGTAGTATTGAGGAAATGGGGGCTGCACAAGGACTTAGACAAGTTAGGAGAGTGGGCAAAGAAGTGGCAGATGGAATACAATGTGGAAAAGTGTGAGGTTATGCACTTTGGAAGAAGGAATGGAGGCATAGACTATTTTCTAAATGGGAAAATGCCTAGGATATCAGAAACACAAAGGGACTCGGGAGTCATTGTACAAGATTTTCTTAAAATTAACGAGCAGGTTCAGTCGGCAGTTAGCAAGGCAAGTGCAGTGTTAGCATTCAAGTTGAGAGGACTAGAATACAAGAGCAGGGATATACTTCTGAGGCTGTACAAGGCTCTGGTCAGGCCCCATTTGGAGTATTGCGAGCAGTTTTGGGCCCCATGTTTAAGGAAGGATGTGCTGGCCTTAGAAAGGGTACAGAGGACGTTCACAAGAATGATCCCTAGAATGAAGAGCTTGTTGTATGAGAAACTGTTGAGGACTCTGTCTGTAGTCGTTGGAGTTTAGAAGTGTGGGGGAATCTTATTGAAACTCACAGGATACTGCGAGGCCGGGATAAAGTGGATGTGGAGACAATGTTACCACTAGTAGGAAAAACTAAAAGTAGAGGACACAATCTCAGGCTAAAGGGGCAATCCTTTAAAACCAAGCTGAGGAGGAATTTCTTCAGCTAGAGAATGGTGAATCTGTGGAACTCTTTGCCACAGAAGGTTCTGGAGGCCAGGTCATTGAGTGTCTTTAAGACAGATAGATCAGGGGTTATAGGGAAAAGGCAAGAGAATGGAGATGAGAAAAACGTCAGCCATGATTGAATGGCGGAGTAGACTTGATGGGCCAAGTGGCCTAATTCTGCCCCTAAATCCTATGGAGTGAATGCAATTGGCTGAAGGCTGGCATTTGTGCCAGGGGTCCACTCGGCACTTCTGGCTGAAGATTGTTGCAAATGCTTCAGCCTTATTTTTTGCACTGATGTGCTGGGTTCCCCCATTGAGGATGGGGAGATTGGTGGCGCCTCCTCCTCACTAAGGGATTAAATTATTGAGATGCATATTTCATGATGAAAAGCCCCTGATTAGATTGTAGCCTATAAATCACCTCTGGGTATCTGTTATTCTAAATCTAAACATCAGAAAACCCTTGCTGTGATTTGAGAGATTATTGCTCTGCTCCATGATATATCTAGCCTGGTGATTGAACTTTTTTCTCTGTTTGCTTATGATGTTTGATATTTTGTGTTTGTTGCAGCGCTAACACTGCTGGCAGCCGAGACGGACTGGACAATGAAACAGGGGCAGAATCGATCCTGAGCATCAGGCGGGAGCGGGATCGACATCGGCGAAGGAACAGAGAACGAGAGATGCATGATGATGGTGAGTTAAAAGCACCAGGCGCTACAGGGCAACAGAAACTTTACAGAGGTAATGATCTGCAGAGAGTCATCCAAGAATTAGGAACAGTGAAATGAATTTCCACAGCTCTCCTTGAATATGAGCCCTTGATGCAAAGCTGATGGTGCAGTTTTTGCTGCAAAGATTAAGTAGTGTGGTTTTTAGTATAGAGGTCAGATGTGACATTGGTGTAGTTCCCTCAGTGAGGGTTAGTTACCCATTAATGGATGATGATGATGTATTCTGACCCAAGTATGTTTCAGCATTACAGAATTGGTCCTTCAGGAATTCCCTGTAGGTGGGTGGATGTCTGTAGCGTTCTTTCACTTAAGGTGCTCTCACTCAGAAAACTCTCTCTGGGAAATTGCATTGTACTTTCTAATCAGACAGCCTCACCTTAGTGAACTATTCAGCCTGATGAAAGGAGATGGAATGGTATTTTGCATGTTGAGAGTACAGAGATCAGAGATCTCATGCTCAGCCAAGGCAGAGATCAAACCGGGGATCTTCCTGTCCAATCTAACTCATTCCTTCGTTTGGGCATTTGCTCGTTAAGCCCAAGTATGAGCCTGGAATTTTTGCATCATTGATAACAGAAATAAAGTCATTTCACTCCTGACAGACTAAGGATAACGCATTGATGAAAGTGCTGCTGCCAATGTCAATCTGCCAGTTCTGTACTGCTTCAGAAGCTCATTTGCCTTTCATAACCTGTGAGGGTTTGGTGTTAATCTTTTAGTCTGATTATGTCATTAATTGTGGTGCAATGTGAGGATCCGATCAACACTTATCGGTGAACAAAGAGATGGAGCTAGCAATAACCATAGCAACTTGATCGCTGTGTTATTATCACTGATGAAGTTTATCTAGTCTAATATTCTCAACCGAAAAGCCGATGTACCTGATGAGAGACATGTGCTTTTTAATTCCCCTTATAATCACACAAATTTGAGCCTAGCTGGAGGACGGTGCCAGTGTTTAGCTAGTCTGTAATATCTAGCTGTATAATTACCAGTCTTGTGCCTGACACATCTCTGCAGTTTCCCACCTCCAGAACATCAGGCATCCAAAGGTGAATAAATTATGATTGGCAGTTCAGGGCTTTGGTTATTCAAATCCATCAGCTGTTTAATTGACTAAATGTGAATGAGTTAAAAGTACAACCACCCAACTTTTCTATCACCTCGCATCCATATGCCAATGAATGTTTCATAACTGTCCAAACAACTGCTATAATAATTTCTTCATGTTAGTTTTCTGTCATTTTTTTCTCCCTGGTCAGTTAGAAGTTGTGCAGTCTAGGCTGACATGAGGAATACATACTTAGGTAAGATATCCAAACACACAACCCCTGGAATTGCATTCCAGAAATGTAGAGTCCCTTGTGAAAATCCAAATAAATAAGTAGTGGGACATTTCTCCCTCTGAGTCAGCCCCTTCACTATATTAGAGGATGTAAAAGCAAGCAAGGTAAGAGAGATTACACTACAGAGAGCTTGAACTAGCAGTGTTGTCTTAAAGCAGCAGTTCCTGGTGTGGTGAATTCTTCCAACACCCAAGTTGCCCACTATTCTTGATACTGTAAAGGCTAACAATAGAACACACGGTTAACGGTAAGTTAACTATTTAGCAGTGTTTGGCCTCTCTCAGTTGTACTGTGTTTGAACAGAGATTATGGCCTTTCTGGGTCATCATAATGTGATTGGAAAGAGTGCTGCCGTCCCTGGATCATTACGCTGTTTTGGACAGAGATATTGACTTCTGGATCATTTAATGTTTTGACAGGAACCCTGGCCTCTGGATCGTTCTGTTGTGTTTGGACAGAGATCGTTGTCTCCCTGGATCATTACACCGTGTGTAAGTTGTTCACAGCCTGCTGCAGGTATTGAGAGTGTAACAGTATGGGTCTGACAGTTACCATCTGTTAATTTGCTCTGCCACGTAAACCACAACGGTGAGAAGAGAGATGCCAGCACACTTACAGCTGTCTCAGAAGTTTTTATGTTGGCAGTAAGACATTGAGAGAGTTAAAATGTAGCACCATTTTTGGGACTAACATTCTCCCCCGACCCTCCCCAAGGATGCTAATAATGCTGGCCACTAGAGGAGACAAAGTAAGAATTAAAATCAGTGGCTAGTTTAGGCATTGTTTAGAAATATTCCGTCCAACTCTGCATTGCAGCCCAATTTCTGTAGCTTAAGTTTATAGGTTATGTCTGCCCATGTGAGGAACACGGGATGAAGCTGGATGGTGCAAAGCACACCTGGATAGTGATGACACAGGCTGATGCTTTACATGAGTGATAAGAGGTCACAGAGGATGGTGTTACATGAGATAAGTTGTTTAGATGGGTGATGAAGTGCACCAGAGGGAGGGATCATACAGGATAGTGTGTTACATGCAGGGAAGGGATTCACATCACCCCACTATATCACACATGGTGTATACTCTCTACTCTGTCCCAGCTATTGTATATACTGTGCACTCTTCCACCTAATCTCTGTCCCTCACCAATGCGGGTGCTCCTCGACTTCCATGCCTGATTTAAACTAACCTTAACTCTGCCTTTACCTCTGGTCCCAAATATTCCTGAATCTTGATTCTGGGTGAGTGTAGAACAGCATAGTAGTACATTTCAACTCTCTCAATACCTTACTGCTAACAAAAAAAATCTGCAGACAGACCTGTAAATGCGTAGGCATCTCTCTTTTCACCAATGAGGTTTACGAAGCAGCGCAGATGAACAAATAGTGGCTGTCAGACTCATTCCATTACACTCCTCCTACCAACAGCATGATGTAAATCACTCACAAACACAGTATAATGATCCTTAGAGAATGTGATCCCAGTCAAAACTGCATTTGATCATAACTTGCAAAGTAATGGAAGGGAAGGGTCTGGTGTTGGTGAGACATCTGTTGGTTTTTCGCCAAGACTGGATGACTTAGGTGTCTTTTAAAAATGGCAGCTGGGGACCTGATTTCGGGAATGCTGACCCCATTAGTGAGGTTTCTGATTTTGGGAGTTGCCTGTGTGGGCTGGTTTGGGGCCAACATGCAGTCATGATCTAGTGTTCTGCGCTGTTCATTCCCTTATGGCCCCTTATGTTACCCTACTATACCATGTGAAGGAGTGCTTCATAACTTTCCACTATATTTTAGAAATAAAGTCATTTTACTACACGGCAATGCAAGTAACAATCATCCAGACCTTTCATGTTTTTGCAACTGAAACTGTAAGCACTTGAAAGCTCTTAACATTGTGTAAAAATCATTGTGAAATTGACAGCAGTAATTTTAATCTGTTAATAACTGTTAATTGAGCTATATTTTCTCTGGGGCTGATATGTCTTAATGGATGTCTGGGCCCTCAGCTAAGAATATATAGGAGGCTTGGCTGAGAGCTCAGAAATCCATTAGTTTGTTGAAGTACCTGAGCCCTAGAACAAACTTCGTAGATTAGCCTGGCTTCCAGACCTCTGCTGCAAATTGTACAATATTCATTTAGACAAGGTTAAGAGATTTCAAGTGCTTCCAGTTTTAGCTATTGAAATTTTAAAGGGTTAATAAGCCCCTCAAATAGTGGCCATATGCACTTCTGCTCTCATCCTTCTGAACCACGATGGTATTGCCTTTGACTTCACCTTCCACCCCATAGCTTCCAATTTCAATGATTATCCTCCATCATTTCTTCCACCTCCAGTGTGATGTCACCACAAGCACATCTGTCCCTGACCTCCACTTTCAATATTTTGAAAGGGCTGTTCCCTCTACATCACTCAGTCTACTCAGTTGCCACTTCCTTTCCAATGTCACCTATCTATCCAAGCACAGAAGATACAACACATGCCATTTTACTTCTTCCCTTTTCTCTTTCAAATGAAACACCTACTTACTACTTTCAATTTCATATACTGTTATTCGACGTTCACAATGTGCTCTCCTCTACACTGGGGCGAACAAACACAATGGAGACCAAACAGACTGGGCAACCGCATTGCAGAGCACCCCATTCGGTCTGCAAGCATCACGGAGTCTCCTGTCACGTGTCATTTCAATTTCCTACCTTCCTGTGCTTGACCTGCTACAGAGTTCCAGTGAAGTTGAACGCAAGCTTGGAGAATATCACCTTATACTTAAACTGCGCACATTGTAGCCTTTAGAACTCAGCAATTTTAGATCATAACCTCTATTCTGTCTTTTCTATTTTCTTTGATTGTTTTCTTTCCTCTTGCTTCTTTATTCATCCCGTTACTTTGGGTTTGAATAGCTGCTAGTTTGCCGTTCACATCTAATTAGGATTCACCTTTTGTTTCTTTACTTTTCCCATAGCCCCACTCTTTGGCTTCCAAAACATTTCTTTTCACATTCCTCCATAACTTTGTTGCTCTACATTGTGAAATTGAAATTTCTTCTGTGATCTTCTCCAACCATGGAATACCTGCACTGCTCTAACTCTGACTTTCATTTTTTAATTCATTCATGGGATAACTAGGCCAACATTTTTTCCCCCATCCATAATTGCCTTTGAGAAGATGGCGGTTTGCTGCTGCCTTAAACTGCCGCAGTCCATGTGGTGTAGGTGAATCCATAATGCTGTTAGGTAGTTCATTCCAGAAATTTGATGTAGTGACAGTGAAGGAATGCCAATATATTTCCAAGTCAGAATGGTGAGTGGCTTGGAAGGGAGCCTCCAGGTGGTAGTGCTCACATGCGTCTGCTGCTATTATCCTTCCAGATGGTAGTGGTTGTGGATTTGGAAAGTGCGATCCAAGATGTCTTGGTGAGTTCCTGAAATGAATCTTTTAAGTGATGCACACTGCTGTCACTATTTATCGGTTGTGGAGGGAGTGAATGTTAATGAATGGGGTACTAATCAAGCACACTGCCTTGTCCTGGATGGTGTCAAGTTTCTTGAGGGTTGAATGAGCTGCACTCGTCCAGGCAAGTGAGGAATATTCCATTACACGCCTGACTTGTGTCTTGTCGATGGTGAATAGGCTTTGGGGAGTTAGAAGGCAAATTACTCACTGGGGATTCCTGGCCTCTGACTTTGTAACCACAGTATTTATATGGTTGATCCTATTCATTTTTGGTCATTGGTAACCTCCTTGATTGTGGGGAATTCAAGGATAGGTAATGCCATTAAATGTTGAGGGGCAATGGTTAGATTTTCTCTTGTTGGTCATTGCCTGGCACTTGTGTGCAATGAATGTTGCATGTCACCTGTCAGTCCAGGCCTGAATATTGTCCAGATCTTGTAGCATTTGGACACGCATTGCTTCAGTATCTGAGGATTGGCAAATTATGCTGGGCATTGTACGATCATCAGCAAACATCCCCATTTCTGACCTTAAGATGGAAAAATGCCACTGATGAGGCAGCTAAAGTTGGTTGGGCCTAGAATACTACCCTGATGAACTTGTGCAGTGCAGCCCTGGAGATGAGATGACTGATCTCTAACAACCACAATCATCCTACTTTTGTGCATGTATGACACCAACCAGTGGTGGTTTCCCCCCAGGTTTCCATTTAGTCCAGTTTTGTTAGGACTCCTTGATGCCCAATTTGGTCATGTGCTGCCTTGATGTCAAGGGCTGTCATTCTGGAGTTCAACTTTTTCCATGTTTGCTGTGATGAGGTCAGGAGCCAAGAGACCCTGGCAGAACCCAAACAGAGGTTCAGCGAGAAGGTGATTGATAAGCAAGTTCCCCTTTGTAACGTTGTTGATAATCCCTTCCATCACTACTTATGATCGAAGTAGACTGAGGTGGTAATTGGCCAGGTTGGATTTGTCCTGCTTTTTTTGTAGAAGACATACCTGGGCAATTTTCCACATTGCTAGATACATGTTAGTGTTGTAACAATGGAGATGCCGGCGTTGGACTGGAGTAAACACAGTAAGAAGTTTCACAGCACCAGGTTAAAGTCCAACAGGTTTATTTGGTAGCATTGCTCCTTCATCAGGTGAGTGAGATGAACTCACCTGATGAAGAAGCAGTACTCCAAAAGCTTGTGCTACCAAGAAAACCTATTGGACTTTAACCTGATATGGTGAGACTTCTTAGTGTTGTAACTGTACTGAAACAGTTTGACAACGGGTAAGGCAAGTTCTGGAGCACAAACCTTCAGTACTATTGTTGGAATATTGTCAAGGCTCATAGCCTTTTCAGTATCAAGTAGAGTGAATCAAACTGGCATCTGTGATGCTGGAGATCTTTGGTAGAGGCCAAGATGGATCATCAATCTTCTGTTGGAGAATGTTGGAAATGTTTCAGCTACATTTTTGCATTGATGTGCTGAGCTCCTCCATCATTTAGGATCAGGATATTTGTGGCGCCTCCTCCAGTGAGTTGATTAATTCAGCTGGGCTTTGTAGCTGGACCTTTAGCTGCCATGGGCCAAAATCCTGATTTCTTTCCTAAACCTCTCTGCTTCTTGTTCATCCTTTAAACCAACCCTTAAAACCTAACTCTGAGTAAATTTTTAGCTATTTTGCTCTGATATTTCCTACTGTGGCTCAGAGACAAGTTGTAGTTTATAAAGCTTCTGTGAAATGCCTTAAGCGATTCTATTGCATTTAAGGCACCATTTAAATACAAATTGTTACAGTTGATGTAATAAGTGTTAATGACTGCCAATCAATGTCTCTAGCGCTGAAAGTTAAATATTATGATTGTGGAGTCTCATTCCTTCAGGTCTGAAATTTAGATTTTGAAAAAGTCAAATTTTGTATTTTATATTTTCTTCTCATTATTTTCCTTTCTATCTTTTTCTCTATTAATCTAATCTTTCTTTTGCTCTCTTTATTTCTCTTTTTGTTCCCCCTTTGATATTGAATTCACTTCTTTTAATTCATCCCCCTTCTCACTAGTTTCCCCGTTTATTTCCAAATCATTAAATCTCACTGGTGAAGGAGATACCCTGTTAGTTGTCATATTTATGCAGGTTCCAGATATCTAGTTTTTCTCACTGATGCCTTGCTGCAGTAAAATCTGGCTTGATAGGCTGCAGATACACAAGCTTTAACATACTTCTCAACCTTTCCATGTATTATTGCATTTTGTTTCTCTCTCTTTGTCAATGATAATTGCTATATAGAATATTCAGACATACTATCACAGTTATTGTTTGTGTGTTTCCATGTCTCTCTGTGTCTCTCCTTCACTTATAAATACTGAATAAAATGTTTGAACATACTGTCACAGTAATTGAAAGATTATTTGTCTTTAATTCCCTGGTCCCTTCTGTCTTTTTCTCTCTCTGCAATAGAAATCAAAAAAAGTGTCATCCATGCCCTAACATAGCTTACTTATTGTTTCTTCTTTATGTGCTACCCCCTCTGTAGATCAGAATAGTTTTTTCTACTGAATAGCTTTTCCTAATCCTAATTGATGGATTGTGCTTGTCTCTGGAACCACTTTATGAACTCGCAGGGCTCACTCTCACTGTGTCTCAGAATGAATGCAGACTAATTTTTGAAAATCCAGGCAGAGGGGTCAAACACAGGGGATGTCGAGGTTGGGTGAGTGAGGGATGTCAGAAAGATGATTACCATCCAAAGGGGAATCAACTAAGGACTTGGAAGGATTATGAATGAGCACTGCAAATGGATTTAAATATGATTTTGGTTTCCAGATAGGTGGGATCAAGGGTCCTGGCAAGGCAGGATTGACGAACGTGTTGAGGTGACAAGAACAACTGGCATTTGTATGGCACCATTTAAAGTACCACAAGGACCCAAGATGCTTAATAAAAGAATCATCTATTAAAAGTTATGTTTTATATTGGACCACAGGAGCAAGGGTACGTTGATCAAAAGGGTAGACTTTTAGGGATACCGTAAGGAGAGGAGAAGCTGATAGATTTGGGCAGGGAATTTCAGAGTTTAGGACCAAGGTAGCTGAATACACAGTTGGCAGTAATAGAAGGATTCAAATCAGGGATGCATATGAACCCAGTATTTCAGGAGTGCAGAGGTCTTGAAGGAAATAATATAGATAAGATCAAGGGGCATTATTGATTATTAGCAGTGAGTTCCTTCCCCTTTCACTGTACATTACTGGATGTTTTTAATTTTATCTGATGAGACACTAACACCCATAGTTCTGCAGTCTGACAGATGAATACTGGGACAAAGAGCTGATGAACTTGAGAGGATTCAAGTGAAATGATTTAATCCGAGCTGCAGTTCTCTCTCAATGTGGTGTATGGACTGGCAGTCCCACTCTCTCAGTATTTTTGTGTGCAGCAAATGCTAAAAAATTAATGAGGAGTTCAGTCCTTTACTGGCTGTCTTCCAGTTATTCACTGCTGATTGATCAGCCAGTGCTTGATATGAATTTACCTGACCTGTTTGTGTAATTTTTATTGCAGAATAATTCTTCATGTCTCTATCCATGTTAAGGAGCTGGTTAGTTGGGTTTAAAAATTACAGATAGGACCCTATTCCAGGATTTTCACCCCTATTCCCATGTGTGCAGTTTTTATGACTCTGGTATAAGAATCTGGGTAATGAGTCCACATGTGACAATCCAGCCCTTGCCTACTCCATTGTGGGGGCACACCTACTATTTTCATGACGTTGGGCCTGTTTCGTAAGAAAACATGGCTCAAGTCACCTCAAAGGAGTCATGAATCTTGGAAGCAGGTAAGTTTTTAAAAGGCCTAGCCAACATTAGTTGTCATAAACAGAATTTCTGAGGAAGAATTAGCTCTGTTCTCTCTTCATAGATACTGTCAGACTTGCTGAGAGTTTGGAGCATTTTGCGTTTTTTCTTCAGAGTTCAGTGTCTGCAGTAATTTACTTTTGTCATAAATAGATCATGTGTGGTGTACATTTATTCTATCAAATGGCGGAACAGGAATCTGCCACTTGTTATTGGCACATGTTTGAACAATTTGCATTCTTAACCTGTTGGCTGCATTATGAGTGCACCTTCCTTAACCATTAAGTCCTGAGGTGAGTCTAAAACCTAGCTTCTGATTCAGAAGATGCTAATCACTGTACCACAAGACCTCCATAATTACATGTTGTATGATAAGTTAAATATATTTTTAATGCAATGATTGATCACAGTGCTTTGCCTTTTAAACTTAAGTGACCATTAAATTAACTAGTGTTGTGTGTATGCATGGATTAGAGCACTTTATCCAGTGGGTTAAGCCCTCTTTTGAATTCACTAGTATTGAAAATCTGGCTGTATTGTGCCATTGGACATTGTGCTTCCTTCTTTGTAATAACTTAAAGTCTGGATATCTGTTGAGTCTTTGAAGCATTTTTTCAGTATCCGCTATGGGCAATGATCATGAGTCTTGTAATAACACTGGGAGGTCTTTGAATGCTCATGAACCTATCAAAATAAACAAGTACCCATTCAAAACATTTAAAAACGCTTAGAACTATTAAGAACTCATAAAACTGTCAATAGAAACAAACAGATGCTCAAAGACCACTTCAAAGATGCATAGTTCTCTCAGGAACTTATAAAACCAGCATTTAAACAAAATACACAGTCTCATTCACAACCGTTAGAGAGCTGAATCCATTAATGAATTTTGAGCTCAGCCAAGCATTCATAATGGGAATCTAAGTCACAGCTGTATAAACAAAAGCTCTAGAGCTAAATTCATTGAAACCTATGAGGCAGTCTGATCTGGAGGCTATCTGGCTCAACACTTTGACAGGTCAATACATGGACTCCGCCCTTAGTGGATATTGGATGAATGGATATGGAGGATCCGTTTTTTATTTATTCATGGGCTTTGTGCATCATTGGTTAAGCTGGCATTTATTGCGCTCATTGTTCTTGAGAAGGTGGTGGTAAGCTGTCAGCTTGAACTGTTACATTCAGTGTGGTATAAGTATGCCCACAATGCTGTTAGGGAGGGAGTTCCAGGATTTTGATCGAGTGACAATTGTCGCAATATTAATCTGTGTATGGCAATTACTTTGAAAAGAAGTTGCCAGTTAAGCATTTTGATTGCCCTATAAATAGAGGCAGTTGGAGCACTTTGGGGGAAAGAGAGTCTTGTAAGTTAGTAGCACTGAGGACGTGCCTTACAATAAACTCCATATGGTGGTGTTACTATGAGTCTGTTGTCCTCATTCTTCTGAATGGTAGCATTCATAGGTTTGGAAGGTGCTGCCTAAGGTACCTTGGTGAGTTCCTGCTGTGCATCTTGCAGATAGTACATTGCTGCCACTGTGCATCAGTGGTGACGGGAGCCAATGTTTGTTGATGGGATACCAATCAAATGAATTGCTTTGTCTGGATATTATCAAGCTTATTGAGTGTTGTTAGAGCTGCACTCATCCAGGCAAGCACAGAGTATTCCATCACATTTCTGATTCGTGCCTCGTAGAGGATGGACACGATTTGGGAAGTCAGGAGGTCAGTTACTCACAGCAGGATTCTTAGCCTCTGACCTGCTGTTATAGCCACGCTATTCCTATGGCTGTTCAGTGTTTGATCAATGGTAAACCTAGGATACGAATTGTGGGGGATTTAGTGATAGCAACACCATTGAATGACAACTGACAGTGGTTAGATTCTCCCTTGTTGGAGATAGTTCTTGCCTGGCGCTTGTGTAGTGCAAATGTAACTTGCCACTTACCAGCCCAAGTCTGAATATTGTCAACCTCTTTTTGCGTTTGAACATGGACCGCTTCAACATCTGGGAAATGGTGAATGGTGCTGAATGTTGTGCAATCATCAGTGAACTTCCCCGCTTCTGATTGTGTAATGGAAGGAAGATTACTAATGAAGTAGCTGAAGATGGTTGCACCTAGGACTCTAAGGAACTCTCTCAGTTCTGGAACTGAGATGATGACCTCCAAAAACCACAACCTTCTTTCTTTGTGTTAGGTATGACTCCACCCATTGGAGTGTTTTCCCCTGATTCCCATTGGCTCGGGTTTTGCTTAGGCTCCTTGATACCACACTATGTCAAAGGCTGTATCATTCAACTCACCCTTCGATTTCAGCTCTTTTGTCCATGTTTAAACCAAGCAACCCTGTGATGGGGTCAGGTGTTGAGGGATTTTTGTGGAACCCAAACTGAGCGTCAGTGAGCAGGTAATTGCTGAGCAAGTGTAACATAGCACTGTTTATGACCCCATCCTTCACTCAGGCATGGGAGATGTGGGGGGAAAGGGAAGGATGGGACAATACAAAAGTGGGTATGGGCTACATAGGGGGCATGGGCTACGTAGGGGGCATGAGGACCAAGGGAGATATTTGGATATGGGAGATGTGAGGGGACATGGAGAGGTGTGTGGGGGTGGTGGGAGCTGTGGTGCCTGACAGCCATTTATGGGAGTGGGTCAGTGCCCCAGTGAATGGAGGCTGGAGCCTTCTAACCTGCCTGCTTCACATCCAGCCACCTCCATTCCTGCCTCAGGCCTGCTTCTGGAGGGACTGGCCCTCACTCCAGCCCATCTCCAGCACCTCAACATGACAGTAGTGAAAGTGGGCTTGCCTAGATCATGAGTTTTGGAAGTGGCTGTGGCGTTTTGAACTTGAGCATGGAGGATAGATGTTGAGCCTGCAGAAAGGAGACAACTCAGAATCGCTGGGATGCCGTCACGTATAAAGAAATATCAATGCAAAAATGAAGTAGAAAATGGGGATGGTGATTGAAGTGTTTGCAGTTTGGACAAAGTGCAAGTGGAATTGCATCCCAGCATCTTCAGGAGAATGGGGTGGGAAGAAGGAAAGGTAGAGAAGCAGATTTTAATAACGTTAAGGAGCTAGGTCTAAAGTAAACAGTGGGGAATGCAGAATTAAAGCCAGTGGTGGGGGAGAGCTTAAACTCGTTACTGGCTGTGAGTGAGATTCTTCGGGGAGTGTTTAAAAAGTGACTGGGAACATTTTATCTTGAGGATTTTGTGAAATGAAAATTTGTTTGGAATGTTATGCTTGGATCAGGGATTCTTTTAATGAGGGTGATTGAGATGTGGTTTGATCACTAGAAGTCAGCTGGGAATGGGCGTGTAGGGCTTTTGAGCTGACTGTGCCTATTCACAAATCCTGTTCTTTTTAAGGCCGTGCCTGTGTGAGATTTTTTTTTTGTTGAGGGTCTGTAAAGATGAGGTTTGAGGGGGTAGGTGTTCCTGCTGTATTATTGCTGCTCCTCTCCTCTCAACCATATTACTAACTTGAAGCATCAAAACTGAACACAAAATTCAAATGTTCCAAGTCATCTCATCCTAATTAACAGCTCGCAAAAAAAAAGTAAGTTATTTTTCCAGTAAGTGTTTAATTAAATCAAACGAACTGAATGCAGCAAAACAGCACAGAACATCCTGCTTCATTATCAGTTGAACAACTCTTCACAAAAGGCAACTCTATCTGTGAGAAAACACAGAACATCCTGCTAATTAAATAACACAGTGAGCTGTGAGAGTCTGCAGTCCTCTCTCCACAACTGCCTACCCCCCCCCCCCCCCCCCCCCACAGGTTCCAGGCTTTAGGGTGGGACTGGGTGCCACTGAAGCATTTCCAGGGAGGAAGAGAGGAAACAGTGACAAAATGATTAGCCATGGCTTGATGGAATTAGGTTTTGCCCAAACCAGTGGGAATATTTGCTGCCAAATATCACTGTGGCATTGTGATGAACTCTGGCTTCTACACTGATGTCACTTAGTGGATACATTTGGTTTAACTTTCTGCTGATTCAAGAAAAGAACTTTTCTTGAATCAGCCATCATCAAGCCATATAATTCATGTAGTTGGCTCAGCCAGTGATCATAGTGGGCACGCTGTCAATTATATACCTGGTTCAGCCAGTGATTACAGTGAATACACTTAGTAATGTACCTGATTCAGCCAGTGATCACAGTGGGCACACTGTCAATAATGTACCTGGTTTAGCCAGTGATTACAGTGCATACACTGTTAGTAATGTAGTTGATTCAGCCAGTGATTACAGTGAGCACACTGTCAATAATGTACTGATTTAGCCAGTGATTACAATGAGCGCATTGTTAATGTACCTAATTTAGCCAGTGATCACAATGAGTACACTGTGATGTAGCTGATTCAGCCAATGATTATAGTAAGTACACTGTCAATAGTGTACCTGATTCAGCCGGCGGTTATAGTGAGCACACTCAGTGATGTAGCTGATTCAGCCAGGTACCCCAGTGTTCATGATGCATACGGATTGTGGTGTGTTGACATGTGCTTAAAGCCTATACTGTTAGCATGTTATGTGATATAACGAATAGTCACAATGATATATAAGTTGTGAAGTGTAATTAGCTGTAACTGAGCAGGAAATGATGGGGTTTGTGATGAGTGACTGAGTAATGCTAGTTCTGACCCTGTTGGCTGCTGGTGCCCCACAATTTCAAACAAAACTTATTCAATCCCAATTTCTGAAAGTGTTCCAGCTCCTTTGCTCAATGACCTTGTGCATGTTGGTGGAATGGAGGATTTCTGGGCCATCTGATAAGATCCTTTTTCTGGCTACGTTGAATATCCTGAGGGACCCTTGGTGGAGTGAGTAACTAAAGACCTATGGGAGTTAACTTCTCCACTGACCCTGAACAAGGGCTCGAGGGCTTGTGGTCAATAATTGGTCCTGAGCAGATGCTGGAATGAGGGTGACATATGGGGGGAGTATTTTAAATATTTACGGACAAAAAAATTATCTGGATGTAAACAGAATGAATGGTAAGTCTGTTTCTGTGACCCTAGTGTAGAGTAGACCATGGCCGGACCTTCACATCAGTGTGACCTTCTGATCCCACAACCGTGCACCCGACCGCAGGTTTCCCGGTGGAGTGGCGTGGAGTTAATGAAAAATACCATTGACAGCAGCAGGACCAGAGGAACCTTCTGCCAGCCAACAGCTCACCACGAGAAACACACTGCAGGGAGGCCAGAGAATTCCACCCCTCGGCTTCTGAACAGAGAATTTGTCCGACAGCACAGTGGTTAGCACTGCTGCCTCAGCACCAGGGACTGGGGTTTGCTTCCCGGCTTGGGTCACTGTCGGTGCAGAGTCTGTACATTCTCCCTGTGTCGGTGTGTATTTCCTCCAGGTGCTCCAGTTTCCTTCCACAGCCAGAAAGATGTGCTGGTTAGGTGCATTGGCCATGCTAAATTCTTCGTCAGTGTGCCAAGCAGGTGCCAAGTGTGGTGACTAGGGGATTTTCACAGTAACTTCATTGCAGTGCTAATGTAAGCCCACTTGTGATACTAATAAATAATCTTTAAAACACTGGATGTTCCTTTTATTCAAATAATTATCTTATTTTGGTCCTTTGGTTTGGGTGTGGGACTCCTGGTACCTCATCAAAGTTAAACACTTTTACCTTTCCTTAGACAGTCCTTCTATGCCAGTTTTTTTCAAGTTTTTAAGAGCTGCTAGATGTGTCAATTGGTGTGCTCCCGCACTGCCCCCCGGAATCACCTCTAAGGGTCAGGTGATGTGTCCTTCTTTTGCCCTACAAGTAGGAGCTCACTGGTGATGTAGTGCCGCTGTCAGGTTTCCAGAGATAAAAAGGAAAATTTGCTCAGAGGCTATTTATCTGTGAGGATGGCCGAGGTCAGCTTTTGTACAGGCATTTGTTTGAGGGGAACCTTAGAGCACTTGTGCACAAACTAGTGCAGTGTGACAGGTGGAAAGGGAAATGGGAGACTTCCCATTTCCCCAATCACCAATTATCCTTTATTCAGTGGCATAAATAAACATGCCCTTATCAGGAGCTGTGCTCGTTGCAGCCACTATTTGGTATAAAGCACTTGGAGACCCTGATTTCAAGAAGGAACAGTGTTTTTAAAGAATAACCACACTGCAATGAATTTATTTGTCTGCACCGATGTTTGAAAGGGACATTGTATCAAACCTGTGAACGCTTTGCCCCCTACAATCCACAGCAGTGGATCAAAATCAAATCAAATCAAATCAGTGATGGGTAACCTTGGCTAGTTGAGTGGGCCATGAGTGGCACTCCTTTATCTCAGTGAGGCTGCAAGACTGAAATCAGACTTGTTCACTAACCATGACCCCACAAATCATACTAAATACATTTAATATACTCTGAATAGTTCATCAGTTACAGAAAATGCTTCATCATTTATATATTAATAGGACAATCATCAACTTCAACTGTTAAAAGCAAGAGAAATATTTACACTTTGGACACAGAGGGAATGCACGGCTCTCACAGTCGATGTTGTGTGCAGTCAACACACACCTCACTTCACTTGGCCTAGCTGTATGTGCATATCAATTCAGTCACAGCGATAGGAAAAAAGCTACATTGATGGAAACCAGCAGAAAACGGCAACTCTACATGTGGACAGCAGTCGACAAAATGTTTTGTGGGCTGCACTCAGAACCCTGATTGGGCCACATGTGGCCCCCAGGTTGCAGGTTGCCCACCATTGATCTACAGATTTTTAAATAATATCTACTAGCATTTATATGGTTCTTTTGATATAGTGAAACATTCCAAAGCGCATCACATAAGTTAATGAGACAAAATCTGACACTGGATAACAGAAGCTATTTAGGCAGGTGACAGGTTTGGGCAAAGAAACACCTTAACAGCGGCAGGAACACTAGATCAGTTAACGGTTGAAGCAGGGATCAATCCCAGAATTATCCCAGTCACTGTGATGTATTAGGTAGTGGCAGAAGCCTGATGAGCCTAATGATTGATCCCACAAATTCTTCAGGGACAAAAAGACAGGCCTTCAGAAAGGAACTCGCGGTGCTCCTGACAGTTTGTTGCTGGGACAAGTGTATGTGCTCATTCTGATCACATTCTGTCTAATGGTCATAAAATGTGGATTTGATATTGAATAAAGTGACACAATCCGATCCAGAGATGGGTTCATCAACTGCAGCACATACACTTACACAGTCCCTCTTGTTATGGCTCTAATATCAGCCATGTTAACCCTGCAGCTGTTAAAAGGAAAAAAATCACTGAAGCACTTACCATTTAGCAATCTGTTCCTGCATCAGCCACAAACATCGACCCTAACATTTTTAGTTACTGGCCCCATGTTTTGAGTGAAACTCAACATGATCTTTCCTTTTCGAGGTCCTGGTTTTCTTTTTCCAGATGTTCTGCTCCCCTTCTTCAGATTCTGTTTCATGAGCACTGGTTGCCCTCGGGTACCTTGCCTGTTATTTTTCATGTGAATCTGCAATGTGTGTCAGCTGCCTAATCACATGTTACAGCATCACAGCGACCCAGTGTTCACATGTGTACTGTCCAGCAGGAGTCACTGGGTGGTGTTCACAAGCAAAGGCCCGTGCTGATAATTTCTGTAGCCTGTTGTACACTTAGATCAGGACTGCGACACTATGTTACGCACAGTGTAGTTATGCTGAAGTGGATCTGTGGTTAACGTGGCTTGCCCATTTCTAGTTACAGAAGAACACCTGTGAACAAGCATACCCTGAGATCAGGAGATAATTATTTATTTAAGCTGGTACTTGTTCTTTGTTGGGTTCAGCATATCTTCAGTTGTGAATTGCTTCTGAGTATTTGAGGGAATTGGGCGCAAATGCGATACTTGCAACTGTGACAAGACACACAAGCACATTATAGGCAGTAATAGATCATATGGCCCATTGAGCCTACTTCAACATTTAATATAATCATGGTTGGTCTTGGGCTCAGATAAAGTTTAAAGTTTTATTTATCAGTGTCACAAGTAGGCTTACTTAATACTGCAATGAAGTTACTGTTAAAATACCCTAGTTAGCACACTTCGACACCTGTTCGGGGAATACCGAAGGGGGAATTTAGCACCTAACCACACATCTTTTGGACTGTGGGAGGAAACTGGAGCATCCAGAGAAACCCATGCAGACACGGAGAGCGTGCAGACTCAATACAGTCAAACCCAAGTCAGGAATCAAACCCGGGTCCCTGCTGCTGTGAGGCAGCAGTGCTAACCACTATGCCACCGTGCTGCCAAATAACCAACCGCCCTGGATTTTCAGAATTGTCTTCTAATCTGACTTTTATCTCACATCCTGGTTCAGACTTTCCAGGCATGTGTTTTGTCTTGAGCTTCTGTTTTAACTCATTTCTGCTCATGTGTTGAGCCTTGAATGTTCTTTTTGCATCTGTTATTCTCAGCACATTCCTCTGCTGTTGCTGCTTGCCGTCAGACCCGACTCGAGCCATCTTTCGCTTTAGCTGAAGGTCAAAAATGGACCACCCTTGAAGGGATGCAAAGTATAAACTTCATAGTTCCACCTATTCCCGGCATTGCAAAGGATGAGTCTGGTTGTGCTGCTGTAAAATGACTCAAGTGTTCATAATTCTTTCCATGAGGGATAGCTGTAACTGCAAGGTTCAACTACTTGGAGCATTCTACAGCATGACCAGACCCATCCTTCACAACACTGGAGACAGGTAGAACCTTGGCACATAGTGACAGTTAGTGTTTGTATACAGAGGATCTGTGCCCAGATTGATGGAGTCACAAAGGTGGCCATCGTGATTCGGGCGACGCTGGGCACGTTTTTCTCCCTTTATTTAAAGATTTGATGGCTTGCGTGATCACCACAGTGCAGGAGTGAGGAATGGACTAGGTCTGCATCACCTACAGCAACACTGACACCTCATACCTGATGACCAGGTTCTTGCCCTCAATGGAGTAGGAGCATCGCTCTTACATAACCAGTTTTTATTTCACTATAACTACTAATTCCTTCCATTTTCTAATGCTTGCCCTGGTTCCGACAATACAGAAGGAGGCTATTCGGCCCATTTGAATCTGTACCAAACTCTGAAAGAGCGTACCACCCTTCCCACCCTATTCCCATAATCCCACATATTTACCATGGTTAATCCACCTAACCTGCATGGGTTTCCTATGGGTGTTCTGGTTTCCTCCCATGCTCTGCAGCACCCGGAGGAAACGCAGGGAGACATAGGGTCAACGTGCAAACTCCACACAGTCACCAAAGGCTGGAACTGAGCCTGGGTCTCTTGCGTTATGAGACATCAGTGCTAACCACTGTGCTGCTGCAGGCCACCTTCATGCAGCCTGACCTACTGTTGAAGAGGACGAGGGATTGGTCAGCATAGTTCCTAAAGAATATGCCACGATTTACCTTTGTGCTAGGGGCCAGTTCGAAATGGTTGCGGATGTTGATCGTCCTGCAAGCTGACAGCAGATCTGAGCAAAAGACAATTACGCCATCCATAAATAGAGTGGCTTTGACTGAGTGCATCCATTCCCAGGTATCATCGCTCCTCTTCTGCCTGAATCCTTCCTGATGGATTCACTCACAACCACTCTCCTTACTCTTCACTCACTGCTCCTAATAACAGCGCTTGTTTTTTAAGCTCTTTTCGTTTGGTCGCATAAGGTTGGCAGGCGGAAGGAGATGGTTTATCTGTCAACTAAAATAACCTTTATTTCTGGTAACTACATTAAGAGATTTGAAGCTGTATAATAACCAAGTGCTACAAGGATTAGTAGAAATCTGGTGTTGGGCAGGGGAATTGAGATGAAATTGGTTTTGGGCAGTAGCACAAATTGAGTGGTAGGGCAGGTTGCAGGTAAGCAAGAGGAGTGGGGAATCAGCTGCCTATTTTACGCCATTCCATTTTATTCTTCATTGAAGTGAATGTCCAGCACCAGTTTCTGTCCCTAAATGTCCTGTGAGTCAATGAGACCCAATGCAAGTTAACGCATATTTTAAACTTGGAATCTAAAGAGCTATTGATGTAAACCAGATTTACAAACTAACGCTGTGTAAAATGCCTTTTTTATCGCTTGGATTTGAAGAAAGGTGTTTCTCTCTCCTGTGAACGGCACAGAGATTCTGCTGTCGTGTGAGGAATGTAACAGGAGGTGTTGCGGCGTGAAATATTTGAAAATGCAGGAAGAAAGTCTATATAATCAAAGAAAAAAAATTGGGATAGAGACTGGATGCTCTGGTTATTCTGGTATTGAGGAGTGGTTTTAGGAGAGGGAAAGTCTGAATGGGAGGTTTAGCAAAGGTGCTTTCCCTTTATCGAGGCACAACTTATTTTTATTTTCTGGGACGTGAGCATCACTGGCAAGGTCTGCATTTAATGCCCATCCCTACATGGCCTTAAAAAGATGGTGGCGAGTCGCTGCCTTGAACTGCTACGGTCCCTTAGTGTAGGCACACCCATAGTGTTATTAGGGAGGGAGTGGCAGCATTTTCATCCAGGAGCAGTGAAGCGATGTATTTTCAAGTTAGGACGGTGTATAACTTAGAGGTGAGGGTGTTCACAGATGTCTACTGCCCTTGGTCTTCTAGGTGGTAGAAGTTATGCATTTGGAAGGTGTGGTCCAAGGAATCTTGACAAGTGTTGCAGTGCATTTTGTAAATTGTTCACCCCTTTGCCACATTGTAGAGGGAGTAAATGTTTCAGGTTGCTGATTGCACTGAGAAAAGTGGGACGCTGTAGCCTGGAATAGTGGGTCTGGTGAGCTGCAGCTGAGTTTGCAAAGCATATTGATGGATGGAGTTGGAAGAGGCTGAGGTAGGGCTACTTTTGCAAAATCAACAAACAAGTGCCGTGTGTGACTGCCTCCTTTTGCATGATGTGATAATCTAGGAATGGACTGATACATTTAATACTTGCAATACTGCACTGGGAGCACTGTAGTCTTGGAAAGGTATTAGATAGTTGAGTGTTGGACTATCTGAGGGTCAGTGCTAAGGGAGTCAGTAGTCCCATTTTTTTGGGTGAAATATTACCCCCGTTTGAAGAAGCCCAAGAGGTATTCTAGCTGGTGTTCTGACCCAGATACATCCCCAACCAACTTAACTAAAAATAGATTATCTGGTCAGTGTCACATTGGTGTTAGTGGGATCTCACTGCAAGTAAATTGACTGTTGCATTTCCTACATTTCAACAGAGACTATATTTTATAACATACTTCATTGTCTGTAAAGCAGTCTGGGATACCCTGAGATTGTGAAAGGTGCAAGAGAAATGCAAGTCCTTTTGTTACCTTTTTCTCTCAAATGCACTTTGAAGTGAGTGTTCTGAGATACACAGAATAGGAAGGGCCTATTCCCAGTCTGTATTTGGTTAGATGAACGAAGCTGGGGCTCCTACAATTAGCCGCAACACCCCTGTATGAGCAAGGGGAAAAAATCATTTTGGGTTTCAGGTGCTCATTGGTGACGACAGCAAAGTGCATTGTTGCAGAGGATGTTTGAGGAGAAAATCGATCTTCATTCCGATGGCTCAGTGGTTGAATAGTATGCCTCTCTTCACCTTTCACTCTGGCATAGAAAATATACTATCACTGACAGCCGGTTCTTTCAGGAAAGGTAAGGATCAAAATCTGAGTGAAAGCAGATTGCTTATCCCCTGGGAAAACCAGCATGATCAGAGAAGAAAGGGTGAGAGGTTAAAAAATAACATTTTTGAACATTAGAATGTAACCTTAGGTTTTAAAAAAAAAATCAGGTTGTGGCAGGGAAGGGGTTAACTGAAAGTTGGGCTGAACAGTGCCTGCTGAAACAAACAGTGCCTTGCACTATGCTGAAGCTCGTTCAGTTCTTCATCATAATAGCAGGGTGCCTGAGGCAGACATTGATGGTCCACGGGAGGGAGAGAGCAAGAGAGAGGGAAATAATTTGCATGTGCTGTTGCTATTGGATTCTCGTCAGGCAATGAGACTGCCCCTCTCCATCTGAAAAATAAGAGATCTGTGTCAGTGGAATATTCTCATTGTATCTCAAGTGTGTGAGCTGTAAATGCAGGCAGCTCTGTGGACTGTTTTTTGTGTACCAATTGGCATACATACCTCTCATCTTCATCTTTGGGAAGTTCCTCTGCTTTACAGTAAGTAATTTTTGATGCAAGTGATGTGGCAGATAGAGCAGGCTAGGCTGTCAGTTAATGGAAGGGTGTTTCAATCACTATTTCAGCACAGTGTTTGTGTTATCAGTGACTGACACATCAAAGTGCTATCTTTCCACCAAACTGTGTAGTGTTCCTTTCATTCATCCGAATACTCTAGCTATACCAATCAGACAGACATTGTGTAAATCTGGCATCTTGCGATTAAGTAAAATCCATTGCTTCTACAGAGAACAGGTTGTGGTTCCCTGGCATAATTTGAGCAAAGCCCTGCTCTTAAATACCATAACTGTTAATTTACAGTATCTGAGACTGGGCAGTGTGTGTTAAGAGTTAATTTTCTGCACCCAACTGCTGTGGGAGGATTATTGAAAGTAAATTACTAGGTTAGAGATTTCACATTTTTAGAGGAGGCTCTGACTGCCAGTGACACCCTCCTCCTGTGCCAACATCACCTCGAGGTGAGGGTACATCGGCTGAATGTCTAAGACTCTCAAGATTGGCCACTATCATGTCCTGCAACTAAAGAAATTGGTTCTTTTATTTTGATAATGTAACATCTCCAAACATATCCTCCCTTAAAATAAAAATCTGAGTGGAAAGTAGGAGGAAATCAATGAAAAATCACATACTGAGCAGCGTGCAATGCTGGATTATATTTTGTACAATGAAGAAATAGGGCTTACCACAAATTCAACCATTGAATAATCAGCAATTGCCCAATTCTGTGGAATTCCACAATCAAACTTTGCCAGTATTAAGTGTACCACCCTTGTTATCCATCCGTAGTAAAACTGGTTAACTAAATTGCAAAACTTAGTGTAATATCGTATCACGTAACAGCTTACACTCCCAATAAAATTATGTTCCTTCTCCTGGAAGGTGGGTTAATCAAACTCTTCTGACAGCAAACCTGGATATTTGAAAGCATTAATGCAGTGTGATTTTCAGGTTATCGTATCTGTGAGCAACCGGGTTGGGGAGTGGGGGACAGGGTGGTTGGCCTATTGTTCCCTGGCTGATTCCATGGCTGCTGACAGTGTGTGGTTGACCCAAATCACACTTCTGTTTACAACTCCATTCTTGTGAGTCGTTTGATATTGGATGCTGGTTATTCTTCCTGTCACTCTGCAACACATGCTGTTAAAGCTGCATCCCAAAGATTAGGTGGATCATCTCACCACACAGTGTGGTACTGGGTCACACAAACCAGCAAGATCTCATATCATTCCCACAGAGCCACAGGACAGCAATTAAACGAATAGCTTTGATGCTGCAATTGATCTCAGTGGCTCTGGATTAGAAACAGAAAAATCAGCTTCTGTTCCTGCTTTCGATCACAATCCCAGCCCACGAGCATAGACTGCGAGAGCAAAAATCGAAATTGCTGTAAAATCACAGTAGGCCTGACAGTATCTGTGGAGAGACATTAGAGCCAGCATAATTCTCTCTCCACAGATGCTGTCAGACTTAGTGAGATTTTCCAGCATTTTTTGTTTTTGTTTCAGATTCCTGTATCTGCAGTATTTTGCATTTATCTGTCTGTGAGAGCCGTGGTTTGGTGCACAGTGGGGCTTGTTCTACTTCAGGCTTGGAGGAAAGGAGGGTCACAGTGGCAGTGTGTGTAAATAATGATGTCACTTTCCCACAGATTGTAGCTGTCACCATTCAAGAGCCAACATACAGCTGCAGAACAGCAACTGATGCCCATCGAAATCTGTGGAAGGAACAGTGGATTTCACATCGTGCCCTGGAGTAGTCATGGAGCTTCCTTTGATCTGTTGAGCCTTCTGTCCCAGTAAAACATTTCTGTCCTGCTTGTGTGGGTGACCTGCCCTCTCAGGGATTACACAGCATTTGGACCAGGAGACAAACTGTAGCTTCTGTGCATCCTCTCAGAGGAACGTGTTGTGGTGTCAGCGATGGTTACGTCTAGGCTCTGGGAATGCTTTGGAAGGAACAGGCAGAGGTCGGGGCATACACAAAGCTCTTCTCAACTCAGTTGGGGCTTTCGATCCTCCCGCTGGTTCATGAGACCGCTGCAACCGGTGCAGTGCTACCCTGAGGCACAACCCCAGGTTTACCAGTGTAGGTACAAAATGGCTGAAGAAACTGGTGGCATTGAACCTCTCATTTTTCAGACAGGATCCTACCTGAAGGACACGGGAGTGTGCCAGCTGTTGGCTCCTGGCAGCGACTGACACAAATATGGGCGTATTCAACCATTGCAATAAGCAAACCTAGACTTAGATTTGAACACCATGTGCCTGTCCAACCTCCAAAGAAAACAATGTGACAAATGCAACCTCCAACTCTTCCCTGGCCCACACTATTAGCATCTTCCCTCACCCCAATCGTGCCAATCCCACCCTCACCACACCATTACCAGTATCTTGTGCTGCTTGGCCCCTTCCATAGTGTACCCCTCCCCCCAGGGCAGTCCTCGAGACCCTCCCTCTGGGACAGCGCAGGCACCCCCCCAACTCACACCCCCTCCCCCCTTCTCCCAGACTGTGCACCCCTTCCCATACTGCACAGTACCCCACCGCCCCCACTCCGGAACTGTGAGATTCCTGCCCGCCTCCCATCCAGGTACGCAAGAACCCCTCTCCCCCCAGGGACTATGTAATTAACCCCTCCTCTCTCTCTCTCCCCACCCCCCCCCCCCCGCCCAACAACAACACCCCCCCGCCCCAAACTGTGCAACTAACCTGTCTCCCCGCCAAGGACTGTGTAACTAATCCCTCTCTTCCAAGGACAGCGTAACCCTTCTCTCCCAAGGACCACGTGACCCCTCTGCCCATGCGCCGCCCCCCCCCCCCCCCCCACCCCAACCCAAGGCTGCGCGACTCCACCTCTTCTCTACCTGTCCCCTCTTCCCTCCCTGTGCTGCATTAACCATTCCCCACCTCCCCCGACTATGTAACCCCCCTCTCCCCAGGACTCTGCAATCGTCCATTTCCCCAGCCACACTGCGCAGTCTTTGTCATGTTGCCCCCCACGCTGATATTGTGCAGTCATTCCCCCAAGTGCCAGACTATGCAGCGAAGCAGTAGCAGGCTACTGAATGATCGGAACTGAGCCAGCTTTTGTCCCTGCTTAAAATCTGTACAGTGAAGAATGGAGGCTATTTGGCCCTTCGAGCCTGCACTGGCAACAATCCCACCCTGAGCTCTCCATTAACCCTACTTATTTACTCTGCTAATCCCCCGACACTAAAGGACAATTTGGCATGGCCAATCAACCTAACCCGTACAGCACCCAGAGGAAACCTATGCAGACATGGGGAGAATATGCAAACTCCACACACATACTGAACCCAGGTCCCTGGTGCTATGAGGCAGCAGTGCTTTGTCCATTGTTTCTGCCTGGGAGCTGAAATCAAGGCTGTTGGCTCTCCCCTCCTTCAAGTCAATTCTCCGTCCTACTGTCAGTTTATGTGGGATCAGTTAACTCTGCTCGAAATAGAGATGGAACCTTTAACCCAGTGGTTTGTCAGCCTCAGCTACTGAGTCTTCAGGGAGCACGAGACCTGTGATTTTACCACCAACACTTGTCTCTAGCATCAGCACACATAGGAGTCCCTTATATGCTGAACATAGGTGATGGTCTTCAGATTATCATGAGGCAGAAATATTATCAGTGGCACGTATTCTCAGAGAAATCAATCCTGCAGCTCTGTTTTACATAACTCTAAGAAGGAATCATGCCTGGATATACCCAGAATGATGCATGTTAAGAGTGAAATATTCTGCTGTGGGTATTCTGGTTAGTTAATGCAATGATGATGCATTGAGTGGTTCCCCACAGACTGGTGTGGTACTGAGCCTCACAGTACAGACAGACTGTGTATCAGAGGAAATCTGTATCGTTGTTCAATAACCTTCTGTCATACTGCTAGCAACAGCAGAATTCAGCAAGAATGAATTATGGTTGCCAAAAAGAAACAAATGGCCTTTCATTTATTGGTTGAGTGACGGTATAAGGTCAGAGAGCCGAGGTGTCAGTTCTTTCTAAAATTATTGAGGAAGTGTTCCAAGTTACCAAATTTTCCCAGGTTCTGTTGCACAAAAGCACGTCCATTCTATAGAGTACAAAAGATTCTTAGGGCTGCATTCTCCGTCCTTCCCACCGTGACATGCAGCACTGGATGAGATTGGACTTTCTGCAGGTCCTAAGATCCATTCCCAAAAACTCCAGCCAGAGTATAGATCCACTGACGTTGCTGACGCACAACATGGAATGAAGGAGAGCATGGCAATCACAAATGGGAAACGTGGACACGCCGAGGTTAACTAGCAACTATAAGCCGAATTCTGGCTATAAAGAATGGAGGGATCCAAGGAATTTTGTTACTTGTGCATTATTCCTCTGTGACGTTCCTCCTCTGTACAGCCCACCCCATTACTCCCTTTTCCATGCTGTTCTTTTTATCCCTATTCCTCTTGCTGCCCCTCTGTTTTATTCAGTGTCATTGAGCCTTCACATCTCTGAAGTGCCACCTTATAAGCTTTTTCCCATAAACCCACTAATGGCACAGGAGTAGGCCATTCATTCCATTGAGTACAGGCCACTCCCCATTGAGCGACGTACTGTAGCATTTGGAAGGGGCAGAAATATCTTTAATTTTCAGTGGTATGTTTGTTTCTTTACATGTAGCAGAGCCAAGTCTGTATTATCCTTGGCCTCGCTCCATGATTTTTTTTAAAGAAAATCCTGAAATGAAAGGAAGGAACAGACTGTATGATAGAAGAAAGGCACAATGGTTAAATGAAGAACTGACTTTGGCAACTGGCATCAAAGGTTAGGCATGTTGGAAATTATAAATGCAGTAACAGCCCAACAGACAGAATAAGGTGCTTAAAAAAAATAGCATTGACTTCGGAAAGTGCTGTGCAATTAGTTAGCCACTACCCACATGTAGCTATTTAGTCATCTTTATGTGGCCAGAGTCAAGGCAGACCAGGTCCTGGGCTGTTTAGCCCTGGCCATTCATTACAAAACTAGGAGGATAAGAAGGCCTCAGTATATAAGATGTATTTTGGACAAAGTAAAGATAGATAGCTGTTGTTATTTGGAGAAAATGCAGACAACTTAGGATGTCTGTTTGAAAGTAGTGAATTTTGAAGATATTCTTGACATCTTGGGTTTGCATGCACAGGAAAGCTGTAGAGTGGAGCAAAGTATTGAAGACTGTTAAAGATGGAGACAACACCACAGTAGATGGTCTGTTAGATGGTTGGGAACAAAAGAATCCAGGGGCCACCCAGGTAACCTGCACAGTGCAGCTCTTTGTTTTACTTATCTCAGAGAACATAGATTTATAGTAGGATAGAGAAACCTCTGGAAATATCAACACAGGCTAAAGATGCATTCAAAAAAAATGTAGGCAACATGTTGGGGTTCCTTTCCAAATAGATAAAATTGAAAAGCAGATAAATTATATTAAACTTATCCAGGATCTTAGTTAAACCAGAGTTAGAATATTGTGAACAGTTCACATCTTTTTGCTAAAGAAAGAACATAACGGCACTGGAGAAGATGCTAAAAAGATTTATTAGTGATATCAGAAGTTGGAGGCTGTAAGCAGGAAAGATGGGTTCTGTTGAAAAAGAGAAAACCAGATAAGTTGCCTTCAAGAATGTGGAAGGGTTAGATTGATGTGAACAAAATGTTTCCATTTGCAGGGGAGACCAGAACAAGGGGCTATCGCTATCAGATGGTCATTAATTATCGTCATAGCATTGGTGATACTCTGAAGCCAGATCAAGCTGAACTGGACTCGCCTGTTATCCCTTCCATTTTTCCTTGATCTCCCCTTCTTTTCCAGGCACTTTGGTGCACTTCCAATCCATCTTTACACTGTGCCAACCAGTAAAACCTTCAACAAATTGAATCTACCTAACTTACATAGTTTCTTGTGTATTGCCTATTATGTTGTAGTTTACCACAGCAGTGATATTAGAAACTGGAGACTGTGTAATTCCTGTGTGCATCCTTCTCATTGTTTTAATGTCTTTTAGCCATAACCATTAAAAATAGAATAGAATAGAATCACACTGGAGTACTGAATTTCAGTAGGGAATTCAGGTGAAATGTCTTTACCCAGAAAGTAGTTGGAATGTTGATCTCTGAATCCCAGAAGATTGCAGCACAGAAAGAGAACATTTGGCACATCCTGTCCATGCTGGCTGTCCAAAGAAGCAACTCACCGAATGCCATTTCCCTGTCTTTACCTCATAATCCTGCTATGTTTCCTTTTCACCTTCCTTGCACAAAGAGATGCTTACATTACATAGTATTGCATAATATAAAAACAGAAGCAGGCTAATCACTCCAGAAGTCCATATGGTGTTTATGCTCCACAAAAGCCTCCTGCCTTTTTTTTATTGAATCTATCAATATACCCTTTTCAGTTTCGGTGAAGGAACGGTGATGTATTTCCAAGTCAGGATGGTGAGCAGCGTGGAGGGGATTTTCCAGTGGCAATGTTCCCATATGTCTGAAGAACAAAGGCAGCAAACAAATGGGAACATCGCCATCCTGATTTGGGGCTATATCATTGTTCCTTCATTATCACTAGGTTAAACTGTTGAAACTCCTTCCCTAACAGCACTGAGTCTACCTACGTATGGACTGCAGAGGTTTGAAAAGGTAACTCACCATCACCTCCTCAAGGGAATTAAGGATGGGAAATAAATTTTGGCCTAGCCAACAATGCCCTTATCTCATGAACTAATTTTTTTGAAGGTCTAAATCCCTTGAATGCCGCGATTGAACCTGCCTCCACACACTCCTAGGCAGCACAGATCACAAGGAATAATTTGGGTGACTAACAGATGCATTTATAGGGAAGCTAGATAAACACGTAGGAGATTGCAATAGAAGAATATGTTGATGGGGTTAATCACCAGATGGACCTTTGGACTGATTCACCTATTTCTATATACTATGTAGTATAAACATCTCTTTGTGTATGGGTACAAGCATTTCTTGGACTTTGGAGCACTTCTGTTTAACTCCTTTAATCAAAGCAGATTTTCTTTGGTTTACAGCTGCTGATGGGCCAGGTATTCAGTGCTGATTAGGAGTCTGCTTGTCTGGATGGACCTTTTGGGTACTATTTCAGTGATATGCTTGTGCCTCTGCTGGAATAAATGGAAATTAATCATGAATAACATTGTGTGTCATCTAACGGCATGTAATTTCTCCCACAGTTCCACGAGTAAATGGACACACAAAACCAGATCGACATCGCATTGCAGGCAGTTATGAAAGTGCCTCCACAGTGATGAGCAGCGAGCTGGACTCGAGCAGCTTCATCGATTCAGATGATGATAACACTAGCAGGTAGGAGGAGCAAAGGTAATCCATTGTTTATCAGAGTGACAGGTGATGTAACCTGCAGAGGGGAGGCCAAGTGAACAGGTGGCCAGGCCACCTGTCTACCCTCCCTTCCGATTAGGGTCAATGTGCAAGATGATTCAGTTCTGGGATACTAAGCTCCATGAAATGCTTTACCCATTTAAATTTGTCATTGGAAGCTGGGCTCTACAGCATCTGCGCTGTACAGAAATCTAATTGACAGGGGGTACTCAATCCAGTGCAGCCAGCAAGTTACCCCAATAACCTCCAAGCTTTTCCAATTCCCTGTTTGGATCTCCTCAATTAAGTTTCTGCCTCTTACAAAGCGCCAATGCATTGTCCTATGACATCTTCAGTGATGGCGTATTCCTCCTTGTCCTTGCTACAGCCTTTACTCAAACATCATCCTTACAAAGCCCTCCTCCATTGTTGCTTGTTGGAACCCCCTTGACTATTCTGCTCTTACCTAACTGGTTGTAGCCAGAGCCTCTCCTAATAATGACTTTGTTTCACATGCTCTGCACCATTACCCCCAGGAACCCCCACTGATCTTTTCTTGGACCTCTGCTCTTCTATCTCCTGCCAGATATATAAGAACATAAGAACATAAGAAATAGGAGCAGGAGTAGGCCATCCAGCCCTTCGAGCCTGCCCCGCCATTCAATAAGATCATCGCTGATCTGTCGCTGCTCAGTTCCACTTTCCCGCCCTCTCCCCATAACCTTTAATCCCCTCTCCTATCAAAAACCCATCAACCCGCGTCTTAAAAATATTTAGTGAGGCAGCCTCCACCACTTCAATATGGTTGGTTTCTGCTTGTATGCTGACAACACTCAGCTCTTCGTCTTTACAAACCTCTCCTGATGTCTTCACTGACAGTGTTTTTCCAGATTTTTTAAAAATAAATTTACAGAATGTGGGCATCCCTGGCCTGGGTGAACATTTATTGCCCATCACTAATTGCTCTTGAGAGGGCATTTAAGAGTCAACCACATTGCTGTGGTCTGGAGCCACATGTAAGGCAGGCCAGGTGAGGATGGGAGATTTCATTCCCTAAAGAACATTAGTGAACGAGGTGATTTTTTTTTACACTAACTGCCAGTGTTTTCATTATCACATTGGACTTTTAATTACAGATTTTATTTATTGAATTCAAATTCCACCATCTACCACAGTGGGATTCAAACCCAGGTCCCTAGACTATTTCTCTGGATTGCTAATTCAGTAAAAATACTACTATGCCACTGTCTCCTCTTCTCTAACATCCAGTTCTGGATCAGTTGCAACTTGTTTGGTTAAATACTGGGAAGATCAAAGCTGTTGTTTTTTGCTCCTGATGTAAACTCTGTAACCCTGCCTCCAACTTGAGTGTTTCAGGCTGTTGGCAACTGCAGCGTCCTGCTTGACCCTGAGCTTCTGTCACCACATCTTCCCCATCATAAGAACTTATTGCATCTCTGTAATGTCATCCACCTCCATTCCCATCCCAGTCTCTCTGCTGTCAGAACCCTTATCTGTAAATTTGTCATCTCCAGACTCAATTCTCCCACCCACCATTTAATTTATTTAAAATTCTTGTTGTCAGTATCCCATCCTGCACCAAATCCCACTCATTCATAACCTCTGGGCTTATTTAGCTGTACTGGCTTCCTGGCCCACAAAATCTCCAATTTAAAACGTCCATCTTTGGATTAAATCTTTTCTTTGTCTCATCCTATTCTACTTTTGTAATCTCCTCCCCATTTACTCTGTCCTGTATAGCTCTTCCCCTTTCCCTCACCCTATCATTAGTGTCTGTGCTTTCATCATCTTGCTAGCCCCACCTTAAACCCTTCCACCTAACTCACCTCTTTTAGATTGTCTTTAAACCCAACTGTCTGACCATGCTTCAATTTTCTTTTCTTAGTATACTTTGATGTAGTGCCTTGGGCATTTTGCTATGGTAAAGGATGTATATAATTGTATCATTGGTGTTTAAAACCATCTTGCTATTAACAGAGAAAATCTAAATTGTAGGCAGAGAAATCTTTGACTGGTTACTTTGGGACAATGAAAGTTGACCCAAGCTAATGGCTGGACTAATCAATATTCCACTTTCAACCATTAAAACTTGACTTGGGTGTCTTTTGTGGTATAGTATACTGAGCCCCTTTATACTTACTCGGATACTGGGTCACTTCCTGTCAGCTACTCCCTGGTTACGTTGAGTTAATTCTTTTATCTCTCCATTCTTTTGTTTTATTCAATTTTCTCCCCTTCTGAAGGTGTTTACTCAAACTGGGGCTTGGATTTTAAAGGATGACAGTGGCTCCACCACTGACTGAAAAGTCAGGGACACCCTATCTTGGCCTGTTGTGGGAGACTGACTTGACTTTACAGGTAACAGGCAATTAAATCACCTGTTGTCTGTGCTCCTGTCCCTCCCCTTTCAAGGAATGAGGTCCTACCCCCACCTGCCATTCATTTGTGTGTGAATGCAGACACTGAGGATCAGCATAATCAGGTCCAGGGCCAGAACAGCAAGCCTGATCCTGCCCATAGGAGGATTCCAGTGAATCAGGATGGACAACTTGGCTGATTTATTTTTCTCTTTACATGCTCTGGGACACTGAGAAAATTGGTAACTCCGGCTTTGACCAGCTGACTGCAAAGGGCTGGAATTGAAACTGGATCCATGCTGGTTTCAATGCTCACAGAACTTTACAGTGCGGTTAAGAGATTGTTCTGTCCATCACCCCAAAGTGCCTCAGAACAACTATCCACTTTATCAGATTCCATTACCCTTTCATTTCATTTCACAGTAACTTCATTTCAGTGTTAATGTAAGCCTTACCTGTGACACTAATAATAAACTTTTTATACCGCCCTTCAATTCTATGCTGGCTCTCTGAATGAGATATCCATTCACCATGCCCTTTTAAATTAAGCTTTTTAAGTAGAATTGCCTCTTTCACTGTTTTTGATCAAACATGATGTGGAGATGCCGGAGTTGGACTGGGGTAAACACAGTAAGAAGTCTCACAACATCAAGTTAAAGTCCAACAGGTTTATTTGATAACTCTCCACTCACCTGACAAAGGGGCAAACCCCGAAAGCTTGCGGGTTTACTATCAAATAAACATGTTGGACTTTAACCTGGTGTTGTGAGACTTCTTACTTTGATCAAACACCCATTGTTTCAACAACCCTTTGTGTAAAGACTTCCCCATCCTTGCCCTTCATTCTAGGGGTAATGATTGTATCCTGACTCACTGACCAGTAGAAACTGTCATTCTTGATTAATTTTACAAAAGCCTACTATAATCTTGATGACCTTTCCCAGTTTGTTCTCTACCTCCTCTGCTCTGATGAAAAGAGCCCCAATTTCACTTGCCTCACCTCATTTCTATGACCACTTTCTCTGTATCGTTTCAGTGAAAGTCCAGCTCCTTTTCCCTGGCTCAGATCCACGCCAAATAACTGGCAAATGACTGAGGCAAACACTATAAAGGAGGGGGGAGAGGTGTTCAGTAAGTCACACTGATTACTGGCAGTGGAACACAAACTTTGCTGTAATCCCTTTAAACCAAGCTGGCGGTTGTCCGAGGAAAGGGACAATGGTGAACAGTCTCCTCAGAGTTCACCTTCACTTCGTTATAGAAAACACGGTAATTTGGAGTGAGGCCCTTTGGATGGTGATTAATTGACCTATCTGTATATTGCTTCAGTTGCTCGAGTGAGACATAATAAACCTTGCTGCCTGGACTGACATAGATCCAAAAATTGAAGCCTCAAACTGAAAATGTTCATTAGCTGCCCCTCTGCTCACTAATCTTGCTTCTGGTGCTCCTGGCAGTAATCTGAGCTGATCCTACAAACCAAGTGGCAAGCTTGTTAAAGTAGAAGCTGAAAAATGTGAGTCATGCAAGTTGATGTGACGAGAAAAGAAGCTTTATTAAAACATCCTCTCACCACACACTGCAGTATCTGAGCAGAGTCTGGAAGGGAGTCACTCCTCCCCTAGTGCCACCCTCTGTTGCTATAATTCTCACCTCACCTTGAGAATCTGAACCCTATCACAGGGTGTGAACTACTAATCTGCAGTGACATGCCAGGCCAGTGCTGAGGAATGCTGCATTGTCTTTCCATGAGACATTAAGCTGAGGTAGATGCTGAAACACTTGTGTTACCATTGGATGAAGAGCAGGGACTAATACCTCAACTAACACCACCAGAAGCTGATAAACCGGGCATTTGTCACCTTCCTGTTTGTGGAAACTTGCTATAACTCCACTTGAAAAGTAATTTGTTAACTGTGAAGCAAATTGCGTATCCTGAGGATGATGAGGCTATATGGAAATTAAAGTTTTTCAAACACAATTTTACAGTCACCCAAGAGAATTCTGTTAAACTTATTCAGGTTGACAGTATGGTTTTACAATATGAAGTGGTTGTTAGAATGGGGTATGAGGGGGTGTGTATAATCTGTCCACTTCACTGCAGTTGTGCATTTTATTCTATATGTTAACTTTATAAAATCAGATAAACTAATCACAATTTAAGGAGGACATTCAGTCTGCGATGTTTGTGTTGTCACCTAGGAGCAACTCACCTAGTGCCACTCCTCTGCCTATTCCCCATAAGCCTGAAAATCAGCTTCTTATTTTAGCTACCCTCATCTGAAGGTGCTGACTGTCACTGGGGTTTGGCTCCTCTCCTCTCCTGAACACACAGCTTCTTTGTTAGGATTTGGTTGCAGGAGAACAGTTGCCCAGCTGCAGCACCTTCATCTAGTGATGGCTGAGATGGTGAATGTTAGGAGATTATTTAATTGCAGTGCAATTACAGTCAAAGCCAATCCTATCTCTCGTTGTCCACACTAGTGCACTCTGCAGCAAAAGTCACTGGATAGCAGTCACGTGCAGAAGCCCTGGCTCGTTTCTCCTCTCTAGCTGCAGCACTGAGACCAATTGCTGCTGCAGTCAGCACAGAGCTAGGTAGATACTGTAAATTTCTGATGTTGTTCACAAAGACTTTCCCAACTGAGCCACTGGAAAGGAGATTGTACTATTCAATGCTATAAGGAGGAAACGTGAATGCTGGGCAGGTAAGACTGCTCTGGCTACCTGTTCAATCCAATCACTCATTCACCTCTCTAGGCTGATTCTCATGATTTTGAAAGTGATATCTGTTATTTTTCAGAATCGCAAAATTGTTACAATGCAAAGAAAGCTATTTGACCTATCATGTCTGCTCTGGCTCTCTGAATGAGCAATTTCCTTAGTGCCATTCTCCTGCCTTCTCCCTATAGCTTTGCATGTTTTTCCTTTTCAGGTGAGTATCTAATTTCTTTTAAAATGCTTTGATTGAACCTGTCTCCTCCATGTTCCTAGGCAGTGCATTCCTGACCTTAACCACTCACTGCATGAATGTGTTTTTTCTCATATTGCTTTTGCTTCTTTTGCCAATTTTACCCCCTTGTTCTTGTTTCTTTTGGGATTGAGAAAGGTTTCTCCATACTTACTCTGTCCAGACTTCCCATGATCATGAATGATTCTATCCAATCTCCTCTCAGCTTTCTTTTCCCAAAGGAAAACAGTCATAACTTCTCCAATCTAGTTTCAAAATTAAAATTCCTTGTCTCTGGAACCATTCTCGTGAATCCTTTCTGCAATCTCTCCAATGACTTCACATCTTTCCAAAAATGTAACATTCAGAACTGAATGCAATCCTCCAGCCAATGTTAAACTAGGGTCTTATAAAAGTTCAACATAATCTCCTTGCTCTCCTACTCAGCACTCCTATTAATAAAACCTAGGATACTGTATACATTATTTATTGCTCTCTCAACCTGTCCTGCTACTTTTGTTGACTTATGCACGTAAAGAACTGGGTCCTTCTGCTTCTGCACTCTTTTTAGAATTGTACCCTGGACTTTATATTGTCTGCATGTTCTTCCTGCCAAATTGAATCATTTCACATTTCTCCACATTGAACTTCATCTGGCACCTGTCCGTCCATTCCCCCAATATATCTCCTTGAAGTTCTATACTGTTCTCACAGTTCACTGTGCTTCCAAGTTTTGCATCTTCTGCAAATTTTGAAATTGTGCCCTATACACCAAGGCCTAGGTCATAAATATAAACCAGGAAAAGCAATGTCACTCAGCCAATTCTGTATCCCTATTGCTGTCCCTTTTATTCTGTGAGTGATTACCTTGCTCATAAGTCCACATTGAATGGCACTGTATCAAATGCTTTTTGGAAATCCATGTGCATCTCAGCTGCATTGTCTTCTTCAACACTCTCTCCAAAAATCTGTAATAAGTTAGTTCAACACCAGTTTCCCTTGAGAATCCCTGTAGGCTTTCCTTAATTAGTTCACGTTTGTCACACAATTATTAGTTCTGTCCCAGCTCATTTCTGGAAATTTCCTTGCCACCAAATTTAAGCTGACTGGCCTGTATTTATCTTTACAGCCTTTTTTGAACAGGGGTACAATGTTTGCAATTCTCCATTCTTCTGGCACAACCCCGGAGTTTGCTCTACCTTTTCCTTTCTAAAGAAGACTGAAAAATGATGACCAGTGCCTCTGCAATTTCCACACTCATTGCCTTCCTTATTATCCTTTGACGCGTCTGCTCCGTTTCTGATTCCTTACCAACTTTAAATACTGGTAGCCAATCCAATAGCACCTCCATGTTAATTTTAAACCCTGGCCTGGCTAACATATACCCTTGGTTTAAAAAAAAAGATGCAAAATACTAGTTTAATATATCAGCTACATGCCTGAATCCTCCTTTTAGTCCCTAATAGGCCCTTCTCATTTTACTACCCTTCATTATCTAAATGCCTATTGAAGACTTTGAGATTTCCTTTTAAGTTGGCTGTCAGTCTCTTTTCGTACTTCCTCTTTGCCTCTCTTACTTGTTTTTTGCGTCTCCCCCTGAATCTTCTGTATTCAGCCTGATTCTCAGTTGTAATTTACCTGACATCTGTCATGAGCACAGTTTTTCTTCTATATATTAATTTCTATCTATTTTTTCATCCATGGAGCTCTGCTTTGTTTGTTCTACCTTTCCCTTTCAAAGGCATATGCTTTGTTTATGTCCAAGCTATCTCCTCTTTGAAGGTGGCTCATTGTTTTACCTGCCAACTGTTGACTCCAATTCATTTGGTCCAGGTCCGATTTTTACCTCTGAGTTTTACTATTGGCTTTCTTCCAGTTAATCATTCTTACTCTAGATTTTCCTTTTCCATTGTTGGCCGAAACCTCATGATACAGTGATCACTGGATCAATGAACAATTGATCCACTTGACTCACCAGATTCCAAAGAACTAGGTCTAGAAGTGCCATCTTTCTCATTAGTCTGGAAACATTCTGCTGTAAAAATGTTCCTGAACACACATTAGGAAAGCTTGGCTTTCTCTGCTGTCTACGCTGTTCCTGGCCCAGTCCATATTTGGATAATTACAGTTTCCCATTATATTCTATAATTTTTGCATCTCTGTAACATCCTTGCAAATTTGTTCTTCTAGATCTTTCCCACTAGTTGGTGGCCTATAGATTTCATCGGGCAATGTAATTACACCTTTTTGTTCCTTACCTCTAGCCAAATAAATTTGGTCCTTGATCTCTCTGGGACACCTCTTCCTCCAGCACTGCATTGCTCTCCTTAATCAGTACCATCACCCCTCCTCTTTACTTTCTTTCCTGCCCTCCTTCGAGTCAGATTTCGGTACCTGCAGTATCATGTTTCCACCTAGTCTTCTGCACCTGTTACTCACCAATCTTATTTACCACATCCTGCATTTAAATACATGCATATGAACGCTGATTTATACTTTATTACTTTTTCCTTGTTCTTACTCACCTATTACCTTACTATCTTTGTTATAGTGCAATCTCTCCCCAGTATTTTGTGCACCTTGGTATTTCTTTTTGACATTATCTTCTGGTTCCCATATCTTTGTCAAGTTGGTTTAAATCCTCCTTAATTTTATTTTTGCTTAATTGACTTTAGCTCTGCAGCTGATTTGGACTAAGTAAAACTTTGATTACTCAAACCTAGATCTCTATACAGCAGAAATAGAAAAAAAAATTGTTTGAGTTTAACACTGAGCTTTTCAAAAGCAGTCAGTGAAAGAATTGTTTTATGTTGAAAGTGTACAATTGAGGCTGAGCTTGGAGCGTGTGTCTTACTGGTTTTGTTCTATAACTTCGAATGATACAAGATGGAAGGAGGCTGTTTAGCCCATCTTGACTATGCCAGATCCCTGAACTATCCAATTCTTCCCACCCTCCTGCCTTTTCCCCATTGTCCTGCAAATGTGTTTCCCTTTAGATATTTGTGGAATATCTTTTGATAGTTACAATTCAATCTTCTTCCATCACCCTTTAAGATAGTGCATTCCAGGCCATAACAACTCATAAAAATTATCCCCTTTCCCACTCTTCTTTTGCCAATTATCCTGGTCCACTTGTTATCGTCCTCCCCCACCAGTTTCTCCTTATTTACTTTATCCAAACCTTTTGTTTGAATGTATCTATCAAACTTTTCCATCATCTTTGCTATGTTGAACCATGTAGAATCATTGAATGGCTAAAGTCCCGAAGGAGGCACTTCAGCCCGTCACATCTGTACCAAGTCTCTGCGACTCCCACTCCTCTGCTCTTTCCCCGAGTCCTGAAAGTATTTATTTTCTGGTTATATACAATTCCCCATTGAAAGCCATGAGTCTGCTCCCACCAGACTGTCAGACAACGTATTCCAAATCCTAAAACTCATTGCCTAATGAAGGCCTTTCCTCATGCCACCATTGATTCTTTTACCAATCACCTTCAATCAGTGTCCTCTGGATATCAACCCTCCCCCCAATGGGAGTGTTTTCTTTCTATCTACTCTATCCAGATCTTTCATGATTTTGAGCACCTCTGAGCTGCTTTTTCTCCAGTGAAAACAACTCCAGTTTCTCCCAGCTATCTACATAGCTGAAGCCCCTTATCCCTGGAACCATTCTTTTCTGCACCGTCTCTTAAGCTTTCATATCCTTCTTGAACATAGTGCCCAGAACTGGAAGCAGTACTCTTGTTGAGGCTAAACCAGTATTTTATAAAGATTCATGATCATTTTCCTGCTTTTGGTCTAAAGAGAATAATCTCAGCTTCTCTGGTCTGTCCACATTACTGTTAACCTCCATCACTGGAACCATTTTAGTAATTCCTCTCTGCACCCTCTTCAAGGCCTTGGCATCCTTCCTAAAGTGTAATACCTAAAATTGGTCACGTTACTTTGGCTGAGGCCTAATCGGTGACTTATAATCTGTGTCTTGCTGTTCCTATCTCACTGTTTCCTGGCTGAAACACGGTTAATACCAGAACTAAAAACAGCAAATACTGAGTAAGTCAGTCAGCCCCAATAGAGAGAGAAGCAGTTAATGTTACAAGTTGGTGACTTATTTCACAAAATGGTAATTGACTTCTTGATGAGGTATCGCACAGACCTGTTTTGTGGCCCCAGCTTTAGTGATTATTATTTTATACAACTGTAATTCTAGAACTGCTGGTGAACCAAGAAAAGAGACAGTTGGACACCTTGAATGAGAAGCACTCTGAACCAGCATATAATGTTGGAGTTAGGTGGAACTGAAACCACTGATGCTGACCTGGACCTGAAATGTGGTCCTATGCAGAGTGGAGCATATGATACTGATAGCATTCTGGAAATGGGTCGCAGCCCTTACAAGAGTAGGGAATGTAATAATCAGTGTTCTGGGTCTGATACTCCATCATGTGCAGATTACTGACTGGACTTTCTATGGTTCCTCAGGTTAAGTAGCTCGGTGGAGCAGAGCGCTTCCTCTCGACTCATGAGAAGACACAAACGTAGGAGGCGGAGGCATCGAATGAGACAGATGGATCGGGTAAGATTTGAAACAATACTCGTCACAAAAGAGGGAGAATAGGAATCAGGAGGCTGCTGACAGCCCTAAATGGACAAACATGTACTGGCAGGGTGACAAATTCGATCATTTACTTCCTGTTTTTTATTGCTCCTTACCATTCACAAGGTGCTAACAAGGTCATAAAGAAGACAAATTTGTCCAAGGATCGGAATAAAAATTACCATTGAATCGCTGTAGTGCAGAAAGAGGCCACTTGGCCCATCAAGTCTGCACTGACTCTGAAAGAGCATCCCGTTTAGGCCCTCCCCTCTGACCTATTCCTGTAACAGCACACATTTGGCATAGCCAGTCCACCTAACCTACACATCTTTGGGCTGTGGTAGAAAACTGGAGCGCCTGGAGGAAACCCATGCAGACACAGGTATAACACACAAATTCTGCACAGTCACCCAAGGCTGGAATAGAATCCAGGCACTGTGAGGCAGCTAACCAATGTGGCTGTTTCTTGTAAGTAGAATTTTCCTGCTGAGCTGGATATCCAGGGGCTTAGAGAGCAGAATGCAACATAGACTGAGCATGAGGCTCAATTTTTAAGTCCTCAATCTTTAAGTATAGGAAAAAGACCACTATCAACAACAACTTAGATATATATAACATCCTTAAAATAGTGAACCATCCCGAGATGCTTCACAGAAACTTTGCCAAAACAAAAATTGACACCAAGCCACAGGATATCAAAAAATTGTAAAATCAGTAGGTTTTCAGAAGCATTTTTGATAATAAGGGATGAAAAAGCAGAGAGAATTAAGAACATAAGAAATAGGAGCAGGAGTAGGCCATCTAGCCCTTTGAGCCTGCCCCGCCATTCAATAAGATCATGGCTGATCTGTTGTGGCTCAGTTCCACATTCCCGCCCTCTCCCCATAACCCTTAATCCCCTCGCTTATCAAAAACCCATCAACCCGCGTCTTAAAAATATTTAGCGAGGCAGCCTCCACCACCTCAACGGGCAGAGAATTCCAGAGATTCACCACCCTTTTAAGGAGGAAGTCTCTGAGCTGAGAGCTTAGCTGGATAGCTGAGGGAGTGGGGGTGATGGACAGTGTTTCATATAAATGTCAAGTTAATTTACTATTTTGTCCCCAAAGGAACTTAAGAACATAAGAAATAGGAGCAGGAGTAGGCCAACTAGCCCTTCGAGCCTGCCCCGCCATTCAACAAGATCATGGCTGATCTGTCGTGGCTCAGTTCCACACTCCCGCCCTCTCCCCATAACCCTTAATCCCCTCTCTCATCAAAAACCCATCAACCCGCGTCTTAAAAATATTTAGCGAGGCAGCCTCCACCACTTCAACGGGCAGAGAATTCCAGAGATTCACCACCCTTTGAGTGAAGAAGTTCCTCCTCAACTCTGTTCTAAACCGCCCCCCCTTTATCTTGAGGCTATGCCCCCTAGTCCTACTATCCTTTCTGAGCGGGAAGAGTCTCTCCACCTCTATCCTATCCATCCCATTCATCATCTTATACGTCTCAATGAGATCTCCCCTTATTCTTCTAAACTCTAACGAGTACAAGCCTAATCTATTCCGCCTCTCCTCATAGCTCAACCCCCTCAACTCCGGCATCAGCCTAGTAAACCTCCTCTGCACTCCCTCCAAGGCTAAAATATCCTTGTGTAAGTACGGCGCCCAAAACTGCACACAGTACTCCAGCTGCGGCCTCACCAATGCCCTATACAGCCGCAGCAAGACCTCCCTACTTTTATATTCAATCCCCCTCGCGATGAAGGCCAGCATCCCATTCGCCTTCCTGACCACCTGCTGCACCTGCAAGCTGGGTTTTTGCGACTCATGCACAAGGACCCCGAGGTCCCTCTGCACCGTCGCCTGCTGCAGTTTTTTTCCACGTAAGTAATAATCCTTCCTACCATTATTCCTACCAAAGTGGACCACCTCGCACTTACTGATATGCAAGAGGTCAGAAATATCCCCTTTGTAAGAGAACAACCCCACTTCCTCGCCGTACCCTCAAACCCCATCTCCTCACTGTACCCTCAAACCCACCTCCTCACTGTCTCCCCCAACTCACCTATTTCTTTCCTCCCTGATAACCCTGGCCAATGTTTATCCTTCAGGTGACGTTATAAGAGAGATACTCTGTTCATTTATCGCATTACTCCCTGTGGGAGTTGTCATGCACAAATTGGCTGTTTTGCTTCATATTACTGTCATACCACTTTAAAAATACTTTGCTTTGAAGCACTTTGGGACATCCTGACGTAGAATCCACCATATAAAAGTGATATGGACATGAGAGGGACTATTCAAATTGTGCTGATTTCCTCTTACCACCTGTCTGTAAACAGAAGGTGTTTTGAATTAGATTTTAAAAGAACAGGTAGTGGTGTGTTTGTGTTTTTGTGATCCGATTATACCCACAGCACACTTGGGTTTACTCGGAGGTTTGGCATTTCTCATTCTGTACTCTCACACAGTTAATGGGGTATCGAGAGAGAGTTTTACAGTAAAGACCACAGAAAAATTAATATTAGTTCACATGAGTTCCAGAGGTCAAAGTCAGAGTCCAGAAGGTTTCTCCTTTGTGGGGTTCCATTCCAATGTGTTTCTAATTGGTTAATGATACAAAAATCCTTGAAATAAACTATGCTGCTACACGAGGGGTATTTCTGTGTTTAGACAACATGGCAAGCAACGATCAGAGATTTTTAAAATCAAACAGGTTTTGAGGAGTTGAGACAGCTTATCCTGCCTGGCTGCTAGAGTTCTGCCCAGGTGGTATTAAAAAGCAATCTGCCTGTGAAACCAGAGATGTAACATTAAACTCCAAAAGACTGGAAGTTTGGGTCACATGACCTTACTTCACCATAATGACTTCAAAGGGGATGTTTATCCAGTATCAAGAATTGGCTTTGGTTTCAGAACTAATAATATCTTCGGCATTAATTATGGGAAGAGATGCCATCTAAGTTGAGGGTATGGTGTTTGGGAAACCATTATCTCAGCAGACCCACTGACTCCACGAGAAAGGTTAGCTTATCAAATACAAATAATTTCCCTGTAGGTCCCTTGAAAATTGGTCTGAAGAGTACATAACATAAGAGTACATATGAAATAGGAGCAGGGGTAGGCCATCTAGCCCTTTGAGCCTGCCCCGCCACTCAATAAGATGGTGACTGATCTGAAGTGGCTCAGTTCCACTTTCCCACTTTCTCCCCATAACCCTTAATCCCCTTGCCTACCAAAAACCTATCTACCCACGTCGTAAATATATTTAACAAGGTAGCCTCCACCACTTCAACGGGCAGAGAATTCCAGAGATTCACCACCCTTTGAGTGAAGAAGTTCCTCCTCAACTCTGTTCTAAACTGCCCCCCCCCTTATCTTGAGGCTGTGCCCTCTAGTCCTGCTGTCCTTTCTGAGCGGGAAGAACTTCTCCACCTCTACCCTACCCTATCCATCCCTTTCATCATCTTACACTTCTCAATAAGATCCCCCCTCATCCTTTTAAACTCTAACGAGTACAAGCCCAGTCTATTCAGCCTCTCCTCATAGCTCAACCCCCTCAACTCCGGTATCAGCCTAGTGAACCTCGTCTGCACTCCCTCCAAGGCCAAAACATCCTTGCGCAAGTGCGGCGACCAAAACTGCACACAGTACTCCAGCTGCGGCCTCACCAGTGCCCTGTACAGTTGCAGCAAGACCTCCCTACTTTTATATTCAATCCCCCTCGCTATGAAGGCCAGCATCCCATTTGCCTTCCTGACCATCTGCTGCACCTGTAGGTTGGGTTTTTGCGACTCATACACAAGGACCCCCAGGTCCCTCTGCACTATAGCATGCTGCAGCTTTTCGCCCTGTAAGTAGTATTCCTTCCTACTATTATTCCTACCAAAGTGGATAACCTCACACTTGCCAATATTGCATTCCATCTGCCAGGTCCTCGCCCACTCGGTCAGCCTATCTAGATCCCTCTGCAGACTTTCTACACCCTCCACACAATTTCGTGTTCCACTTATCTTTGTGTCATCAGCAAATTTCGACACCTGACACTTGGCTCCCTCCTCCAGATCATCTATATAAATGGTAAATAGCTGAGGCCCCAGCACCAATCCCTGGGGCACTCCACTAGTCACCAACCGCCAATCAGAATAGCACCCATTGACACCCACTCTCTGCCTCCTATTTGACAGCCAATCCCCTATCCACGCTAACACCTTACCCCCAACTCCATGCCCCCTAACCTTCTGTAACAACCTTTTGTGTGACACCTTATCAAACGCCTTCTGAAAATCAAGAAATACCACATCCGCCGGTTCCCCTCTATCCACCGCACTAGACACATCCTCATGGAATTCCAATAAATTCGTCAGACACGACTTCCCCTTAACGAATCCGTGCTACGTCTGCTCGATCAAACAATTCTTCTCAAGATGCCTCGCTATTCCCTCTTTGATGACGGATTCAAGCATTTTTCCTACAACAGACATTAAACTAACCGGCCTATAATTCCCTGCCTTTTGCCTGCTACCCTTCTTAAACAGCGGCGTAACACTAGCCGTTTTCCAATCTTCCGGCACTTCCCCGGAATCCAGCGAGGTTTGGAAAATAATCACTAAGGCATCCACTATCACCTCCGCCATTTCCTTCAGAACCCTTGGATGCATTCCATCCAGTCCTGGGGACTTGTCCACCATCAGTCCCTCCAGCCTGTTGAGCACTACCTCTCTAGTAACAATGATCTCATTCAGGCCCTCTACTCCTACCATCTTTCCATCGTTAACACCCGGCAAACTATTCACGTCCTCCTCCGTGAAGACCGAAGCAAAAAAGTTATTCAAGGCCTCAGCCAATTCCTCATCCCCCACCACTAAATCCCCCCTCTCGTCCTCTAAGGGTCCAACATTCACCCTAGCCAGCCTCCTTTTTATATATTTATTAAAACTCTTACTATCCTTTTATATTTAGCGCTAGCCTAGATTATAAGAACATAAGAAATAGGAGCAGGAGTAGGCCATCTAGCCCTTCGAGCCTGCCCCGCCATTCAATAAGATCATGGCTGATCTGTCGTGGCTCAGTTCCACATTCTCGCCCTCTCCCCATAACCCTTAATCCCCTCGCTTATCAAAAACCCATCAACCCGCGTCTTAAAAATATTTAGCGAGGCAGCCTCCACCACTTCAACAGGCAGAGAATTCCAGAGATTCACCACCCTTTGAGTGAAGAAGATCCTCCTCAACTCCGTTCTAAACCGCCCCCCCTTTATCTTGAGGCTGTGCCCCCTAGTCCTACTATCCTTTCTGAGCGGGAAGAGTCTCTCCACCTCTATCCTATCCATCCTATTCATCATCTTATATATCTCAATGAGATCTCGCCTCGTTCTTCTAAACTCTAACGAGTACAAACCTAGTTTATTCAGCCTCTCCTCATAGCTCAACCCCCTCAACTCCGGCATCAGCCTAGTAAACCTCCTCTGCACTCCCTCCAAGGCCAAAATATCCTTGCGTAAGTGCGGCGACCAAAACTACACACAGTACTCCAGCTGCGGCCTCACCAATGCCCTATACAGCCGCAGCAAGACCTCCCTACTTTTATATTCAATCCCCCTGGCTATGAAGGCCAGCATCCCATTCGCCTTCCTGACCACCTGCTGCACCTGCAAGCTGGGTTTTTGCGACTCATGCACAAGGACCCCGAGGTCCCTCTGCACTGTCGCCTGCTGCAGTTTTTCGCCACGTAAGTAATAGTCCTTCCTACCATTATTCCTATCAAAGTGGACCACCTCGCACTTGCCAACATTAAATTCCATTTACCAGTTCCTGGCCCATTCACCCAGCCTATCTAGATCCTTCTGCAGACTCTCCACACCCTCCGCGCAATTTGCCATTCCACCAATCTTGGTGGCATCAGCAAATTTCGACACCATACACTCGGTTCCCTCCTCCAGATCATCTATATAAATGATAAATAGCTGAGGCCCCAGCACCGACCCCTGCGGCACTCCACTAGTCACCAACTGCCAATCTGAATAACACCCATTAACCCCCACTCACTGCCTCCTATTTGACAACCAATCCTCTATCCACGCTAACACCCTACCCCCAACTCCATGCCCCCTTACCTTCTGCAATAACCTCTTGTGAGGCACCTTGTCAAACGCCTTCTGGAAATCAAGAAAGACCACATCCACTGGCTCTCCTCTATCCACCGCCCTAGACACATCCTCATAGAACTCCAATAAATTTGTCAGACACGACTTCCCCTTAACGAAACTGTGTTGCATCTGCTCTATCAAGCAATTCCCCTCAAGATGCCTTGCTATTTCCTCCTTGATGACGGATTCTAACATTTTACCTACAACAGACGTTAAACTAACAGGCCTATAATTCCCTGCCTTTTGCCTGCCACCCTTCTTAAACAACGGCGTAACATTAGCCGGCACTTCCCCAGAATCCAGCGACGTTTGGAAAATAACCGCCAAGGCATTCACTATCACCTCCGCCATTTCTTTCAGAACCCTCGGATGCATTCCATCTGGTCCTGGGGACTTGTCCATAATCAGTCCCTCCAGTCTGTCGAGCACCGCCTCTCTAGTAACAATAATGTCATTGAGACCCTCCAGTCCTATCACCTTTCCGTCGCTAACACCCGGCAAATTATTCACGTCCTCCTCCGTGAAGACCGAAACAAAAAAGTTATTCAAGACCTCAAACATTTCCCCATCCCCTACCACTAAGTCCCCCCTTCTCATCCTCTAAGGGTCCAACGTTCACCCTAGCCAGCCTCTTCCTTTTTATATATTTGTAAAAACTCTTGCTATCCTTTTTTATATTAAGCGCTAGCCCAGCTTCATAGTTTCTCCTACCCTTCTTTATCAACTTCTTTGTCAATCTTTGTTGACATTTAAACCTCTCCCAATCCTCTTCTCGCCCACGACTGTTAGCTACTCTAAATGCCTCCGCTTTTAATTTAACACTTTCCTTCACCTCCTTCGTTATCCACGGCTTATTACCTCTCCTCCTACGGTCCTTTTTAACTATCGGAATAAATTTCTGCTGAGCACCAAGAAAGATCTCCTTAAAGGTCCTCCACTGTCCCTCAGCAGACCTACCTTCCAATGCGCTCCCCCAGTCAACATTCGCCAATTCTTCTCTCATCCTACCGTACTCCCCTCTGTTCAAACAAAGGACGCGTGTCCGGGAACCCACTTTCTCCTCCTCCGTCTGCACCAGAAATTCCGCCATACAATGATCACTCTCCCCAAGAGGATCCTTCACCACAAGGTCCCTAATTCTACCCGCCTCATTACATAACACCAGATCCAAGATAGCTCGCTCCCTCATCGGCTCCAACACACATTGTTCAAGGAAACTATCCCGGCAGCATTCCAAGAACGACTCCTCAAGCCCACCACGTCCAACATGGGTCGACCAATCAATATGTAGATTGAAATCCCCCATAATTATCGCCGTTTCATTCCTGCATGCCGCACTTATTTGCGTGTTAACAGCCCGCCCCACCTCCAGATCATTATTCGGGGGCCTATAGATGACACCCACCAGCGTCTTCCTCCCTTTGCTGTTCCTAATCTCCACCCACAACGATTCCACTTTCTGCTCTTTGGTTCCTATATCATCCCTTGCTACCACCCTGATGCTATCCTTAATCAGCAGAGCTACGCCCCCCCCCTCTTTTTCCTCCCGCCTATCCTTCCTAAACACTTGATACCCCTGGACATTCAGCTCCCAGTCCCTGTCACCCTGCAGCCACGTCTCTGTAATGGCCACCAGATCATATCCATTTGTGTTGATCTGCTCCACCAGCTCATCCACTTTATTCCGAATGCTTCGTGCATTCAGATAAAGTGCCTTCATCCCAGCCTTCACCTGGACCCTATTTGCCAGAACGCCACCAACCATACTCACGCCCCCTACTCCCTTTATTATTGGGACATCCTCGGCCTCTTCCCTTACCTGTACCCTCTTCTTAACTTTAGACCTCGTAATGTCACCTACCCTACCCCCCCCCCCTCCCCCTCCCCCCCCCCCCCCCCCCCCCCCCCCCGCCCAATTAATTTAAAGCCCTGTCTACAGTCCTATTTACACGATTCGCCAGGACTCTGGTCCCAGCACGGTTCAGACCAACCCCATCCCACCCGAACAGGTCCCACCTACCCCAATACTGATGCCAATGCCCCATAAATTCAAATCCATTCCTCCCACACCAATCCCTGAGCTACCCATTCGCTTCCTTAATCTTATCAACCTTACGCCTGTCTGCACTCGGTTCAGGCAGTAGCCCAGAGATAACCACCTTGTCGGTTCTACTTTTTAATTCCATTCCCAGCTTTTCATACTCCCTCCCCAGATCCTCAGTTCGCGTTTTGCCTACGTTGTTGGCAACCACATGCACCACAACGACCGGATTCTCACCCTCCCATTCCAGGTTCCTCTGCAGCCCAGATGCGACATCCCGGACCTGAGCACCAGGCAGACAGCACACCCTTCTGTGCACTTTGTCATTGTGACAAAGGACAGTGTCAATACCCTTAACCCCACTATCCCCAATTACTACTACGTTCCTTTTCACCTTCTCTTTGCCTATGTCCTGCGTCTGCATCACTGTACTGTGTGCAGTTTGCTCACCAACCTTACCTCCCTCGTTCTCATCCAGACTGGAAGCAAGAACCTCAAACCTGTTATGCAGATTGAGAGGCTGAGGCCTCTGCTCCCCACCCTCCTGCCTCCGCTCCCCACCCTCCTGCCTCCGCTCCCCACCCCCCTCTTATTCCTGACCCTTAGAGTTAGCCAGTCTAGGGGGGGGGTGGATGTCACTTGCACCCCATTGACAATGGCACCCTCCCTCCCCCTGATGAGCCTCAGTGTCTGTAGCTTAGAGGCCAGCTCATCTACCTTGAGCTGGAGCTCCTCCAGCAACCTGCACTTACTGCAGACATGGTCACTGGGAAGGACCCTGGGGTCCACCAGCTCCCACATCATACAGAAACAACACATCACATGCCCCTCCATTATTCACTGTAGTAATATTGAAAATTTCAACACGAATTTACCTGGCCCTTTTTCTCCCAAGCCTTTTTGCTCCTAAGCCCTAGTAGCTCCCACTGCTTCCCTCACTCTGCTGCCCGCTCCGACGCTGCCCGCTGTCCACACCAGGCCTCCTTTTAAACCTGGCGCTGTTTTAAAGCTTGGTCCCCCACAACTCCCTGCTATCCACTCCCTTAGAATTCTTAAAGCGGTAAATACAAAAAGCCCGCAAAAATGCTTTTAAATGATTTAAACAGTTCTACAAGGTAAGTTCTTACTACGAAAGTGCTTTAAACTTATTTAAACAGGTTTTTAACAGGTAATTTCTTATCTGTCTCTCTGCTCCTTCACTCGTCTGCTCCAGCAAACAATTCATAGTCTATCCTTCCTTTCTTTATCAACTTCTTTGTCATTCTTTGTTGATATTTAAACCTCTCCCAATCCTCTTCTCGCCCACTACTTTTAGCCACTCTAAACGCATCAGCTTTTAATTTAATACTCTCCTTTATCTCCTTCGTTATCCACAGCTGACTATCTCATCCATCATGCTGAACAGTTCTAGCATGATGGATGTCTGTTGGTACCTTGGCATAACAAGGTGTGACATTTCAAAAACTGAAAAAATAATTATTTTCTCCTTGAAACACCTGGGAATGGCTCCAAGAGGGGCAACTGTGATCTGTGATTTTTTCAGTAGAAAAATACCAGTTTTAAAAATAAGTAGCAGTGAGGATAAAAGTTTTAAATATATAATGGTTGGTTTATTTCTGTGGCCCATTAGAAATATCTCAAGTAAACAAAGGAATCAATGTTTTATTTGTGTCATTTCTGTTAAACAACCAAACAAACATTTTGTTTCATACAGTCTTCGTCATTGAGCAGCATCACAGATTCCACTATGTCCCTCAATATTATCACTGTGACACTCAACATGGGTGAGTGACTCCTGCTTTTTAACTATACCTATGCAAAGGCAAAATTTCAGTGTGTTTATGGTAGTGTGATGATGTCTGTAAGCTGATGATGATGAGAGCAGGGAATGCGTATGTAAATAACAGTTTGGGAATAATAATTATTAATGACAGAATGAGGTTTATTGCTTATTGAGAACAACAACATTCTGATGTTTACTGGGGGCGAGTCATAGAAGTTTATAGCATGGAAACTGGCCCTTTGGCCCAGTTTGTCCATGCCGCTCAGTTTTTAACCATTAAGCTCGTACCAGTTGCCCATACCTGTCTCTACTAATCCTAACCATACAATTGTCTAAATGCTTCTTAAAAGGCAGAGTTGTACCCGCCTCTACTACTACCTCTGGCAGCTCATTCCAGACACCCACCACCCTGTGTGTGAAAAATTGACCCCCTGGATCCTTTTATATCTCTCCTCTCTCAACTTAATCCTACGCCTTCTAGTTTTAGGCTCCCCTACCTTTGGGAAAAGATGTTGACTATCCACCTTTTCTATGCCACTCATTTTTATAAACCTCTATATGATCACCCCAAAGCCTCCTACGCTTCAGGGAAAAATAGTCCCGGTCTATCCAGCCTCTCCTTATAACTCAAACCATCAAGGCCTGATAGCATCCTCGTAAATCATTCCTACGCTCTTTCTAGTTTAATAATACTGCAGACAGTATTCCAAGTGTGGCCTTACTAATGTCTTGTACAACTTCAATAAGACATCCCAACTCCTGTATTCAGTGTTCTGAACAATGAAACCAAGCATGCCAAATGCCTTCTTCGCTATCCAGTCCACCTGTGTCTCCATTTTCAAGGAGCTATGAACCTGTACCCCTAGATTTCTTTGTTCTACAACTCTCCCCAACACCCTATCATTAACTGGGTAAGTCCCGCCCTGGTTTGATCTACCAAAATGCATCACCTCACATTAATCTAAATGACTCCATCTGCCATTCATCAGTCCACTGACCCAATTGATCAAGATTCTGTTGCAATCCTAGATAACCTTCTGCACTGTTCACAATGCCACCAGTCTTGGTGTCATCTGCAAACTTATTAACCATGCCCCCTGTGTTCTCATCCAAATCATTAATATGAATAACAAAAAGCAGTGGACCCAGCACTGATTCCTGAGGCACACTGCTGGTCACAGGCCTCCAGTTTGAAAAATAACCCTCTACAACCATCTTCTAAAGAAATTTAATTCTGAGTATGTCGGGTATGTTTATTACACAGGGAAGTACAGCCAATGGGATAAGCTAAAGAGGCAGGTTGGTTGCTGGAGCAGCTCACTCATTAGCATTGGGAAAAAGCCACTAATTTAATCTCCATCTTTGCTGGTAGTAGGGTGGCTACCTCAGCACAGAGCTCCAGCTCGGGTTCCATCACCTTGGCACTCTTGGGCTGCTTCTTGCAGTAATCCACCACAAAATGGTAACAATCTACTGCCTGCTGCAGGTTACACAGCTGTACCTTTGGATCAGAAGTGACCAGTTTACTATATAGCCAACCAATGTGAAACTTGCAAACCAAGTTGGATCTTGTTTATTGGGGACAGAGTTGGGTCTTGTGTAGTGGGGTGTAGGAGCTTTTTGAGAGACCAAGCACAAAGGACTTGCAGAAAGTAATTCTGGTTAAAGCCGTACTTTATCACCTAGGCCTGGTCCATGCGCATAGGGGAACAATTTGGGGCAATCCAAACTATTCTAAATTGCATTGTTATCAGTATTACAATTATACACTTTTCAAAAATCATTTGCCCACCTCTCTTGATCATCCTAGCTGGACATGAACCAATCATTTTAGTATGAATCATTTACCTTAGCCGATAACATTCTACTCTCTGGCAGCATGAGAATACATAGGCCCGTAGAGTCCAAAGGTTCTTGCCCACTGTTTCCTAGCAACCCCAATACGTAGGTCCATAGAGTTCAAAAGTTATTTTCCCACTGCCTACTTAGCAACCCCTTATCAGGCAAATAGTATTGTGCTATTCATTCTATTGTCTGGGAAGCTTGTAGTTTCTAAAGCTCACATTGATAATTTTGCTTCATTCAGTAGCTGTATTGTTTTCAATGAATGTGATTCTTCTTGCTCAGCTGTATCACATCATGCCCTAGAATGTCATTAACCGAGGTGTATGCTTTTAATACAGAATATAATACATTTTCAAAAAAAAAGTTTAAATTCTCCAACAGTGATTATATGTTTGTATGAAAACTCTACCTTTATAACTACAGATACGTTGGCCTTTTTCTGTACTATATTCACTCTAAATTAGTCTATCTTGATCGATTTGTCCTTTTAGTCCCAGGTTTTCCGAAACTCCCGTAATATGGGGGCAGAGTTGAGTCTTGTTTATTGGGGGCTTAATTGGAGCCTCGCCCTTTGGGGTCAAGTTGGACTGTATGTTGAGCACTGTACAAACCTATTGTTAGTGTGATGTGTATAATAACAAATACAATTGTGTTTTTAAAGTACTCTTTTAATGAAAATGTTAATTCAAATGAAGGATATTGATCCTTATTGATTAAAAATGGGAAAACATGTTCTACTAATTTAATTTTTGAGAGTAGACATGTAATTTGTTGCAACCCCTCAATTGCCCCACATATATGTAGATTAAGAAATCCTGCAGAACATCAAGATCTAAGAGTACACACCCAATGATTAGCTTGGTTTTTAAATGTGAATAAATAGAATTTGCTCTGAACAGGGTGAATACAGGATCATTTTCTCTGAACGCTCTCTGAATTTTTCATTTGAGACATGCAGCATGAATGTTTAGGGACCTCCTTAATCACTTGGTGATTACCTGCCTCACTGTCCAGTCCCTATGTTTTATCTGATTCTATTTTCTTGTCCTCCTCCATTTCAGAGAAATACAATTTTCTGGGGATCAGTATCGTGGGCCAGAGCAATGACCGGGGTGATGGTGGGATATACATTGGGTCAATAATGAAGGGGGGAGCAGTGGCAGCCGATGGCAGAATTGAACCTGGTGATATGCTTCTGCAGGTTAGTATCCATACCTCTGCATCACTAAAAGTAAAATTTTTACTAAAACTGAGTTATTTCAAGCTGAAGTATACAAACTGCCGCCCTTGGAGCTGTACCACTGTGGCCATTGTAACTATAACTGCTGCAAGTAGAGCACTGATTCCATATGATATCTGCTTTTATTCTGTCTCGTGCTCTGTGGCATTTCCTTTAGAGCAACTCCTTCGTTTGATGACGGAATACTATGTGATTGGCCCATTCGAGTCCTGACGGAGGGCACAGTGGTTATGGACAGGACTGTAGGACTGACCCATCACAGAGAAATATTAAATGTAAAACTTTTCTGTTGACAAAATTAAAAGTTTACTTGCCCAATTCCAGATGCTTTCCCTCCTGCAGTCTGGGCCTTGGTCCTCTCTGTTTTGCTCTACTGTGGGCATCTATCCTACTGTTGACCATTTCCTTGTGCTGTCATTTCTTTGGGACTTATCCCTTCCCTTGCTACCAGCACTGTGAAAATTGGTGAACTGGCCCTCCTGATATTATCCTGTTCCTGACCCTTGACCTATTGTGCCCTGCATTGTGGCGTTTAACCCTCCCCTGTACTGTCCTGCATTTGAACTTTCATTAATGTTACTTTAAATAAAACAGTTTTGAGTGCTTTTATGAAGTTTTTAGGGTATGTGTATTTACCCCTTTTATGGGTGGCACAGTGATTAGTACTGCTGCCTCACAGCACCAGGGACCTGGGTTCAATTCCAGCCTTGGGTCACTGTCTGTGTGGAGTTTGTATATTCTCCCTGTGTCTGGGTTTCCTCCGGAAGCTCCAGTTTTCTCCCACAGGTTAGGTTGATTGACCATGCTAAATTGACCCTAGTATCAGGAGGATTAGCAGGGTAAGTGTGAGGGGTTACAGGCATAGAGCCTGGGTGGGATTGTGGCCAGTGCAGACTCAATGGGCTGAATGGTCCCCTTCTGCACTATAAGAATTCTATTATTACATCTTTTAGAGACTTGCTTGAGATATTTCTTGGTTCAGTGTCTCCGACCATTCCAGTAGCCAAGCCCTTTTAACCCAGACTGTACCTTTGCCTGCTCAATTTTTAGGTATTTTGGAACAAGCCCAGGGATTGAATAGGAAACCTTTATTACCATATTTGATTTTCCAGATACAGTACCTGTCTTTGTGTGGGCTTACTAGCCACTGAAATTGTTGGAAAAAACACTTCACCAGACTGTGGCTTTATGTTTGATAATGTTTCTCTATGATGGGACAGTCTCACGGACTGTGACTGGTAAACAGGTTTAGTAATCTGTCAACAGAAGCAAAATGCAATGAGTTACAACAGTTGCAGGTTTTACTATCCTTCCTCAGGAAATAACAGTTACAACTTCTGTGCTAAACTTCAAGACAAATTAATCTTGATCTTGCACAGCAATGCTTACCTGAGTTTCTCAAGCTTATCTGTACCTTCCTGGTGGCGCCTGCTTGTTTATTTGTTTGAAATAAGGCTTAAAATTTGACCGGGACAAAGTAAATTTAAATTTTTACCTCGGAGTTACATGATGGTGTTGTCAAATGTCAGAAATATCAGTAATCCTTTAACGGTTTTGGTGCAGGAATAAGCCAACCTGTATGCATTAGCATTTGCACTGAGGTGGCACTCAAGACATATTACAGCTACAAATATAAAGTTGTGTAAAGCATTCCAGTATGTGGTGATTCAGCTGCTTTATATCACCCAGTAACCTTGCACTGACGATGGCAAAGTCACTATTCTTAAGTATAACTGTGGCAGGTCAGTGACATGCTGGGTGCCTTTTGCCATTAGTTGCCCTGCTACCAGTCATTGCCTATAAAATCCCAATCACTGTAACATTATGGGACGGTGATTTCAAGGCAGGAATCACATCTCAGGATTCAGCTGGTAGATTTTTAAACTCCTTTCCAACTCTACCTGAAAGCTGTCTGCCATATGGTGGTGCGTTTGTCTCCTAGATCCTCATACCTGTTCCTGTTCCCTTTTCTGAGACATCCACCTTAGCCCATCCCTTAATCTGAACTTCCTTTCTGCTCCAGGTCAATGATGTCAATTTTGAGAACATGAGCAATGATGATGCTGTGAGGATTCTCCGTGAAATTGTATCAAAACCTGGGTAAGTGACAAGTTTTACATGCGATTAAGAAAAGGCATTTTATACCAAGAACTTGCATTTTTATAGTGCCTTTCATAACCTTAGGATATCCAGAAATATTTTATAGACAATGAAGTCCTCTGAAGTGCAATTGTTTTTGTAATATCGGAGAAGCAGCACCTAATGGGTACACAGCAAGATCCCGCAAATGAAAAATTATAAATGACCAGATCATGTTTAGTGACATTGGCAGAGGGATAAATATTGGCTGGAACAGTTGTAGTTGTGGAGGGTACCTTGTCGGGCTGGAGGCCAGTGACCAGTGGTGTGCCGCAGGGCTCGGTACTGGGACCTCTCCTCTTTGTAGTCTACATAAATGACTTAGAAGAGGGAGTAGGTGGTGTGATCAGCAAGTTTGCTGATGACACCAAGATGGCAGGGTTGGCGGGTACAGAGCTGGATTGTCAGGTGATACAACAGGATATAGATAGGTTGGTGCAGTGGGCAGATAGGTGGCAGATGGCATTTAATCCTGACAAATGCGAGGTGATGCATTTTGGAAGGAATAATGCAGAGAGGAGTTATGTGATAAAAGGTAGGCCGATTAGGAGTATAGATGTACAGAGAGACCTGGGAGTGCAGGTCCACAAATCCATGAAGGTTGTGTCACAAGTGGAGAACGTTGTTAGGAAGGCTTATGGGATGTTAGCCTTTATAGGAAGGGGCTTAGAGTATAAAAGCTGCCGTCTAATGCTTCAGTTATACAGAACGTTGGTTAGACCGCATTTGGAGTACTGCGTCCAGTTCTGGTCACCTTATTACCGGAAGGACGTGGAGTCTCTGGAAAGGGTGCAGAGGAGGTTTACCAGGATGTTGCCTGGCATGGGGGGACTGGGTTACGAGGAGAGACTGAAGAGACTGGGGCTATTCTCCTTGGAAAGAAGGAGATTGAGAGGGGACATGATAGAGGTATATAAGATACTGAAGGGAATAGATAGAGTTAATAGTGAGAGACTGCTCCCTAGACTGGGTACGAACACAAGAGGTCATCAATTAAGGGTGAGGGGGGGGAGGTATAATTTGGAGGTAAGAGGAAGGTTCTTTACACAGAGAGTTGTGGGGGTCTGGAATGCGCTACCGAGTAGGATGGTGGAGGCAGGCACGTTGGACTCGTTTAAGATGCAGTTAGATAGGCATATGAGTGAAACGGGAATGGAGGGATATGGTAGGGGCTATTAAATAGGGTAAACCTCGGGAGACACCGGAAGGGCAGGCTGTATAACTAATATGTTTTGTCTTTATTCCACAGGTGGAGGTCCACCTCGTGTTAAGCGAGGGGCATGCACACGGCAGGTTGTGCGTGGGCTGCTCTTGGAAGTCCAGGAGTGGCCTAGTACTTCATGTCGGTGTGTGTGCTTGATCCTGGACCGATAGACGGGCACCGCAACAGCTCAGTGACTAGCACTGCTAGCTGTGCAGATACATGGATTTGGGCCTGTGTCTGTGGGAGTTTGCGCATTCTCCCTGTGGTTGCGTGGGTTTCCTCCGGGCGCTCCGGTTTCCTCCCACACCCCAAAGATGTGCTCTTAGGCTAATTGGTTTCCACCAAATTGACACTATTTCTTCCCTGAATCTGACTGAGTAGGGTCCCATTCGTAGACATGCAGGGTGGAATAGGTGTAGGGCGATGCGGCGGCGCGGGCTCGTTGGGCCGAAGGGCCTGTTTCCCGTGCTGGGTTGTTCTTTGTTCTTTGTTCTTTGTAACACTGGGCTGAACTTGACTGCCCTGGCTTGACAGCTGCCCCTCCGGAAGTCCTGCCCTCCCTTAGGGGGGCTCCCCTCTGGCAGCCCTGCCCTCCCTCAGGGCTGCTCCTCTGGCAGCCTTGCCGTCCTTTAGAGACACCCCTCTAGCAGCCCTACTGTCCCTCGCATGTGTTATTTGAAGCCATGCAGTTGGTTATCCAGTGACCTCTGCTGGCGAGAATGTGATTGTGTCTGGGAGCTGGGTTTTTGGTAATGAAGCCAGAAACTCAGGTTGAACGATTTCTGGACTCGGCAGACCGATCTCCATATAAATGGCCATCTTCGTGCCCCTGTACCCCTCTGTGCTCTCACCCCTCTCTGCCTTCCCCCATGTCATCCATCCATGCATGCTCACTCAGTATGCATTATTTTTCAGAAGCAGTGAGCTATATGCCAAAAATGGGGTTCTAATTTATTCTTTCTTTGATCTGTTTTTTCTATATCTTTGTTTATTTGGATATGATTAAGAGGTGTGAGGTGAGGTAAAGATACTGCTATTGATACTATAATGGTCCTGAATGATTGATACTTGAGATTTAAAGAGCAGCAGTTATTTTCCAAGGTAGATTTCTGAATTTTCTTTGAGCATTTCAAGAGTTGCCAATATATGGCTCATTGGTCCTGTACATAATGCATCAGTAAGAGCTTTCAAACTTGCCTTTCAAAAGTTTCCTGAATCTAGACTTTTTTTCACAACTTCTCTGTGGGGTTATGAATCTGAGTCCCGAGAAGCTGACCTGACTCCACTGAATTGCAGAGTGTATGAGATGCCTACGCTGCAGTGGAACTGGGCAGGTTGGGAGTACAGGATTCGGGCTCACAAACCCCATCCTGCCAGCAAAAATTGCTGTATGTATGTCTCTTGTGTGTAGAAGTCATCTGCTACATCCCTATCTTCATGTATGCTTGCCTTTCTATCTGTCTGTGTGTCTCTGTATCTGAAAGAAATATGGAAAAGCTCCTCCTCCCCTCAGCTTAGAAAGTGAGGGTCAGGTGTTTCTCTGCTATTCTATCATCATGAGACAAAATCAGATGCAACACCGATTGCCAGATCCCACCTCAAATTCAGTATCTTATTTGATCTGATTTATTATTGTCACGTATATTGGGATACAGTGAAAAGTATTGTTTCTTGAGTACCATACAGACAAAACATACTGCTCATAGAATACATTGAGGAGAAGGAAAGGAGAGTGTGCAGAATATAATGTGACAGTCATAACTAGGGTGTAGAGAAAGATCAGCTTAATATATGATAGGTCTATTCAAAAGCTTGATGGCAACAGGGAAGAAGCTGTTCTTGACTCAGTTGGTATGTAATCTCAGACTTTCGTATGTTTTTCCTGATGAAAGAAGATGTAAGAGAGAATGTCTGGGGTGCGTAGGTCCTTAATTATGCTGGCTGCTTTTCTGAGGCAGCAAGAATTGTGGACAGAATCAGTAGATGGGAGGTTGATTTGCATGATGGACTTTACCCTGGTGCTTGCATTTCCTGCCTGCTACTTGTAAATATTAACAGGCTGAACCTCGCAACCCAATTCATTTCCTTGTACCAAGTTCTTCACTGACCTCAGGGATCTCCAGGAGTGGCTCAGAGCCCAAAGCAGTAGCAATAAGCATCTGACTACTACATGGAGGGTAGTGGTGGGCATCTTTTCCAGAGAAAGGAGTCTAGAAACATTTTCTGTTTTCCTTGTTTGAATTTGTTCTCTCCCTGCAACACCCAGTGGGTCCTTGTGGCAGCTAGCTCTACTTTGAGACCAGGAATCCCTCTGGGAACTCATCCTGCCTAACTATTAACCTAGGAAAATTAGTTGGTTATTACAACATGGTCACAGCACCATTGCTGACTCAACAGGTATCACAGCCTATTCAACTGTAGCGGCAATTCAGCCAGATCCTGTTCTCGCACAATTCCACACCGTGCCTGTGACCATTCTGGAATCCGTGTACTCAGTTGCTGTGTGTTCCATTTAATTTCTGAACCACAGGAGTCTTTAGGTTCATTTTTCTGTGATTCCTGGGCCAATTTTGCTTACTCCCTAGTTGTCTAATTTTGCAACAGCTGGTAACTGGTCCACTCTGTTTACTTCTCCAGACCCATCAGCTTAACAGTGGCCAAGTGCTGGGACCCCACCCCCAGGAGTTATTTCACCATTCCCAGGAGTAAGTACTACTTTCATCATTCCTAATGGCCTAATTAAGAAAAAAGTGTTGACTTGGGCTCTGTTGGTTAGTTACGCACTGTCCTTCTATCTCAGTGATCTGGAATGCAGTCCTCTGTCATTGTGACATTGCATCTATGGCAAATGTTTAACTTCAGGTTTTTATTTTCATTAATGCTTGTGTCAAATTTTAGTGCTTGTTTTAATTTTGTAGACGTTCTGGTTTTTAATTAAAATTACTATTAATAAAATTTTGTTTAGTTTCTATCTCTGACTTTCTTTTAATGTGCCTTTCCATCAGCATGTTTTGCTCTAAATGTGCATGCCTCTCTCTATTTCTGTTTCTCTGCTCCATTTTCCCTTTTTTTATTATTTATTCATTAATTTTACAGGATGTGGGTGTTGCTGGCTGGGCCCAGCATTTATTGCCTATCCCTAATTGCCCTCCATTTCAGAGGGCACTTGAGAGTCAGTTACATTGCAGTGGCTCTGGAGTTGCATATAGACCAGACTGGGTAAGGATTTCCTTCCCTAAAGGACATTTTTGCAATAATCAATCATTAGTAGACTCAATTCAAATTTCACCACTTGCCTTGGTGGGATTTGCACCTGGGTCCCCAGAGTATTACCATAGGTCACTGGATTCTAGTCTAGTGACAATACCACTATGCTACCACCTCTCCATCCACCTTTGCCTCTGTATCTCTCTGCCTCTGTCTCTATCTTTGTGCCTATAATGTATAGAGAAAGTTCTGTGAAGAAAAATGACGGATTGCCTACTGCAGCAGCAACAACAACTTGCCTTTATAGAGTGAAGCATTCCAAGGAACTTCACAGATGCATTATTAAACAAAATCTGACACTCGTTTATCCAGCGCCCATCATTTCAATTTGGGCTTTGTTGTTAATGTAGGTGGCAGATGCTCACCATTCAGGAAATGGAGAGACCGTATTGTCATCCATATCCAATGAGCCCCAACAGTTGTTTTCTGAACCTGACATCATACTTTTTCCTGCAGCATATCACTGGGGTGTGATTTGAACTCCAGATTGTGGACAACTGGGAAGTATCATTCGAACTGGCTATTTCAAACTTTTGTCAGGTTTCCCTGCATCTGCTTATGTTCCAGAAGGTTGTACTAAGCTAATCATTAAACTATTGCTGAATTATACTTCCTTGCAATTTTTCTGTAAATGGCTTTACATTGCTGCAGAAATTGAACATGCTGCAGGCTGTGGAAACATCTTATCCGTATTAGTCCTTTCATTATCTAAAGATGGAGTATGCTGGAAACATGGCACCAATCAGTCAGCACCTAAAAGAGTACGGTTAAGTTGCATACCTTTCTCTGAGCTACTAACGGACTTGTATATTTACTGCTTGAGATGTATAGTTTTGTTATTTTTCATGTTCTCTCCTGTTTGAACTGAGTCCAGCTCTTTGTCTAATCCTCCCTCTGCCTGGTGTAGCGGAACCAGTGAGACCCATTGACCCAGCAGCCTGGATCTCTCATACCACTGCTATGACAGGAACATTCCCCCGGTATGGTATGAGCCCCACCACCAGTGCCATCACTTCCACCAGCTCTTCACTGACCAGCTCCATCCCAGATTCAGAAAGTAAGTAATACTTTTACAAATTTCAGAATTTCCCATACTTGAGCCTGCCATGTGTGTCGGAGTTGGGTGATAACAAGGATGCTCAGATGGTTCAAGGTCACACAGGTGTGAGGCCATCAGACCTTCTAGTCTTGTAATATTTAAGCCTTGATTTTAACTTGAGTATTGAACTCAGAGAATGGAACCTCTCACCCTGAGTCCATTTTAACTCCTGAGTTCACTGTCTCCCACCTGAGACTATCAGGAATGTGTAACATCTTCACAGTGGGCACCCGAGGAACGGTTTTTGGCTGACCTAAAATTTTACTGCAAGGGGGAGGATCTTTCAGAGAAGGTCAGTACTATGGAGCTCAAAGACTCTTGACAGGATCCAGACAAATTTCTGATCCAGAGGAAATCCTCTCAAAACTCTTGAAAATAAATTTTACGTTGACCTCTGATCATTTTGACTTGTTGTTTTGATTCCACGTAGCCCATCCCAAACTTTGTGCCAAAGTAGGATTGTGGAAACCAGGCTGTAACTTTTCCACATTCACTCCAAAGGTCAGCTAGGGTAAGAACCAAGAGGGCAGATGGAGTTTATATACAGATCAATCATGATCTAATTGATTTAATTGAATTATAAAAGGTTCAAGAGACTGTTTTTATGGTGAAACGTTTGTGCTATGATGCCCCAACATCTTAACCTGCTAACCCCTTACTGCTCGCTCTTATCCTACTAGCAGGCAGGATTAGAATCAATCTTCTTTTGCTAATTCTCTGTGAAAATTAGATCCTATATTGTTTCTGTTTCTTTGTTCAGAGTATGATGATTGCCCACTAACAGTTAAGACTGACATGTCAATTATCGTCAAGGCCATGCAGTTGTCTGATTCAGGACTGGAGATCCGTAACCGACTGTGGCTGAAGATCACCATTTCAAATGCCGTCATTGGTGAGTATGTCTGTCTCTGGGGCTGTTCTTACTTCAGTTTGTCCTCCTGTTGGCCACATAAAGGACAACCCCAATAGTGACACCCACTTCACTCCAGAAGTAGCAGTGTTGATGTTCCAAAGTTAGGATTTGACTTCCATTACTATTTCTGAGGTCAAGTCTCTCATGATATTCTCTCTCTCGCTCTGTCTCTCTCTCTCTCTCTCTCTCTCTCTCTCTCTCCCCTCCTTTCCATCCCCCCTCCCCAGGTCCACAGTCTCTGTGTAACCTTGTTTCTGTCGTACGCGCACGATGCTGGCCCTGGGCAAATGGTTAGCTGGTGTTTGTTGCTCTGCAGGTGATTGTTATGATTGGTATGCACAGAGTTAATTGCACCTGATTTTATTATTTTGATTTTAGTTCTCATTAATGTTTGTTGTTATTCCCAAACATCTTGATTTCACCAGTTGTCCCTTGAAGCAGCTCTGCTTGTTCTTCCCATTTGGACTAGGCTTCCACTGTCCCAAGAATTTGTCCATCTGATCAGAATGATACAATATCTACCATCCTTAGAATTGGATTCCTTCTACGGCCTGAGGTACAGCAAACAACCCTGTTCCAAAAGGCATTCTATACCCTATCATTCTTTTAGTCCTCAGTTATTCCAACAGTATTTACAGGGGTATGGTGGTGTAAGTATTACGTTACTAGAATGATCCAAAGTTCCAGAATACTGAGAGCTGGAATACTGCCATGTCAGTTTGAAAACTGAGTAAAAGTCAAGTTGTTGGATTTCCAATAATATTGATCACTTTACGAAATGCCTTTTGCACCCTCAGGACGTCCCAAAATACTTTACAGTCAATGAAATATTTTTGAGATGCGGTCACTGTTGCATTGCATGTTTGTGCTGCTGGGCTGGCTTTGGTTGAGTTGTGTTGTACTCAGCTCCAAGTCCTGCGCTCTTCACTTTACCCTTTCACCTGATCCGTGATGAATTTGCCCAGTCTAGCACTGCTGGTTCCTGTATAGCCAAGAGTAGGAGGATGGTTCATCTTCCCACAGCCTTAAAACATAATAGAGCTTTTAGAGGCAAGATGAAAGGGTAGAGTTCGTGGCCAAGAGGATTGTGTGGATGGGGAGATTGTGCAAGTTTTAAGAGGAATGTGAATTGTACGAGTCTGGTTTCAAGGAACTGTAAATGTTCTGAGAGGGTGGTACACAATCCAAATGGACAGCACATGGTTTGAGGTTAAATGTATGGCGGATACTCTCCCAAACCATTGTGCAAACATCAAGAGTAGCTGGTCCTGCGAGACTGATCAAGCCTGGGAAGGAAAGCCTCACAGGGCCCTAACTGAAGTGAGGGAGAGGAACCTTGAGACACCCTGATTGAGGTGTGAGGGGAGGGGTGCCTGAGAGGCCCTGATCAAGGTGGACTGTGCCCTCGAATGCGCTAACCAAGGGGGTGGTTCTGACTGCAGTTTGTGGTTAAGGGGGATTGCTTCATTTGGTTGGTTGGTTGATTGTGCTTCTTCATGCAGTTAGCCCTTGTTTCTCTGTAGGAGCAGATGTGGTCGACTGGCTTTTCTCACATGTGCAGGGTTTTAAAGATCGTCGTGAGGCAAGGAAGTACGCCAGCAGCATGCTGAAGCATGGCTACCTCAGGCACACGGTCAACAAGATCACTTTCTCCGAGCAGTGTTACTACATCTTCGGTGACCTCTCTACCAGTAAGTTCACTCTGTCTCCTTAACGTTCAGCAAATTGGGTGGTTATCAGCCTGAGGGATTTGAGTGCTGGGGTTTGGAGTATAGATCTTTTCTTGAACTGTTGTAGTCCATGTGGTGTAGATACACCCAGAGTGCTGTTAGGGAGGAAATGCCAGGATTTTGACCCAGCAAAAGTAAAGGAACTATTATATAATTCCAAGTCTGCTGGTGTGTGGCTTGGAGAGGAATTTGCATCTGTTGCCCATGTCTTCCTAGGCGGCAGAGATTGTAGGTTTGAAAGCTGCCATTGAAGAAGTTTTGGTGAGTTGTTGCAGTGCATCTTGTATATGGCACACACTGCTGCCGCTGCATCAGTGATCGAGGAAGTGAGTGTTGAAGGTGGGGGGTGGGTGCCAATCAAACAGGCTGCTTTGTCCTGGATAGTGTCAAGCTTCAAGTGTTAAAGATCTGTGCTCATACAGACAAAAGGAAAGTATTTTATCTCAATCCTGATTTGTGCCTTGTAAGTGGTGGACAGGCTTTGGGGAATTAGGAGGTATTGCCCATCACAGAACTCCCAGCCTCAGACCTGCTCTTGTAGACACAGTATTATTTGGCTGATCCAATCCAGTTTCTGGTCAGTGGTAATCCCCAGGATGCTGATAATGGGAAATGGGGGATCCAACAATGGTAATGCCATTAAGTATCAAGGACAATAACAGTACAATTATCTGCGAAAGTGGGAGCAGTGGTTATGAAATGTAATTGTTGAACTCAGTGTTGAGGCCAGATGGCTGTAAAGTGCCTAACTAAAGGAATTGCATTTAATTTGTGTGTAATTTTTATTTGCTGGTAGACTTAGCTGGACTGAGCTTAAATGAAGGTTCCAGTGGGACATCGGAGCATGATGTCCTGCCACCTCTCCCACACCCAGCCTGTCCCTGGCCACTGAGTCAGGGCTTCCCGTATCAGTATCCGCTACCGCATCCGTACTATTCGCCTACTTGCCAGGATCCCACTTTAAACTATGGAAATGGCAGTGCTGGGAGCCAGCAGAGTGAAGGTAAGATTCACAAGGGTCTCGTTCTGATTGGCTACACATAGCAACTTTGACAATGTCTGCATTTTTTCCAAAATCACTAAGGTGGAGCTAGAGCTGGTGGGACTGTGTGGAGCGGTGATTGGAAGAGGGAGATTTGGAGAAGGGCTGCAGAGAGAGTTGAAAGTGGTTGGGATGCAGAGAGGGGGTCTCAAGGATGAGAGTACAGAGAGGAAAGGGAGGTGATGAGAGCGTGTGGAGAAGAAAGGGATGTCAGGGGAGAAGATGCAGAGAGGAGAGGTGGATGGGAGGGAATGAAGGGGAGAAGTGAGGTGGAATGGAGGAGAAAGAAGGAGTTATTTCTTCAGCCAGCAGAGAGATTGCTTCCTGGGGCCATCATTATCAAGCATTTACAATTTACAGAAGATGATTTCGTGGCCAGATGAGATTGTCTGAACAAAATTACTTAATCAAAGAGTTTTAATAAAATATTTAATGTCTCCAGAATGTCTGAAATCAAATCTGTCATTAAATAAACATGTTTGAGTGTTTATGCAGTCAATGATGTCATCAATTTGTTTGTCAAATTTGAGTTGGTTATATAAAGATCCTGATCCCAGCGGCAACAGTGTCACTGGGCTGGACATTCCCTCAGTTCATTTGTAGGTGAGGCAGGTAAATGTGGCCTGAGACTGCATCAAACATACTCAGGCAGTAGCAGTGACCTGGCACCCTGACAAAGCTATCTGAAGAATCAGTGTTCATTCCAAAATAAACAAGACAGATTCACAGATTATTCTTTAGAAAATGTTGCAGCCAAGCTCCTCAGTGACCCAATCATTATTGACCAAAGTAAAGCAGTAGTATTACTTGCTGTCTGTTGTTGTAAGAATTGTTGTTGAGTGGATCTTTCTGTTTCCCAGTGACTCTCAATGCAGCAGAAAGGAGTGATTGTGATGTAGTTGAATCACTTTATACTGAGTCCATTGAACAGTACAGGGATAGTAGCACCAGCCAATCACCTCTTCGTTTGAGAATGTTTCATTTTGGTGAGGTTCATTGGGTGAAGTGACCGATATCTTGTGTTGCCTGCTGTGTGTACACAGGAAGCAAGAGCAGTGGATCCAATCGGAGCATGGGTGAGAGAAAAGGCTCAGCGGGGAAGGAAAAGGAGCAGAAAGCAGACTCCAAGTCAGTGGGTAATGCGAGCGAGCCAGACCGCACCACCGGCAACAGTGTGCATTGCGAGAGACCAGCAAGCCAGCTCAGTCACCACAGCCACTGCTCCCATGGACCCCCGGGGGTCCCTCCTGTCTACCAGCTGCCCACAGTATTAATAACCAGTGGGCCTCCTGGAGCTCCTCCTGTTCGGGATCTAGTGGCAGTTCCTCCTGAGTTGACGGGCAGCCGGCAGTCCTTCCAAAAGGCCATGGGTAACCCCTGCGAGTTTTTCATCGACATTATGTGACAACACCTGTCGTCTTGCACTAAACAACACTAAAGTCTTTGCACACAAAACTACTTGTGTCTCACCCCTGGTGTTGCAGGAACCTCAGGCTTCTAATTCTAACCATGGTTCTATATCTGTCCTCCGTTAATAACAACTTTGAATGTGTTGGTTTTGGTAAATATTGGTGCCAAGGACAGCTTTGTGTAAGTGTATTCTGCGTTTCAGTGTAATCATCACCTTCTTTATAGACTTTGAAGGGATGTTGAAGACCTTTTGATCTGGTTGGGGTTTATCCCTGACGAGATTATTTCACACTGGTCATCTTAACATCCACTCACGTGCTGTTGTGAAGGGCACTCCATGTTAAAGTGTACCCTGTCTTTTTTCAATGTAAATTGTCTAATCCTCTTAGCAAGCACCTTTTCATTCTACAGAGACAGCTCAGCACATTTGGGTGTGATTCAATTTCCAGCTCATTGACGCACAAGCGATTCACTTTCTTTTTCAGAAGTTAGCAACCTTTCATGGAATTATTTTTCCTTGAAGCATTGAGAAAGTTTAAGCTATACCTTCAAATCATTTTAACAGCTCTTGCACTCTAGTCTAATTCCCTGCACGAGAGAGGAGGTTGGATGACACACCTTTGCACATGCCATGTTTTGGATATGTCTAGGCAGTTTGGGCACTTTCGTTCATGGTTATTGCTGAATGATCTGATTGGATCATTCAGTCTCATCTTCACGCATTTCTGAAAGGTTTACAAATCTGTCTGGAACAGCTATTTACTTCTCCTTGGTCCTGTGCCGCTCCCAGTAATGAGACCTTCTGTATCCAGTCTGCAACTATAAAAATATGTATTGGATTGTGTTTTTTTTCCCAATTTTCGTATCTCTCTTGAAGGTGCTGACTCTTCAGCCCTTTCCTGTCCTGAAGCTGCTGACTCTCAAGGGGATGTGGGTTTCCTGGCCTGACCTGCCCTAAAACTATGTTAAAGTGACCATCCTTCATGTACAGTGAGCAGTTAGCAAGGCATTCAAATGAGATTACCCTCTCTCCTGCTCCATGGGGCTCAAAGTCCCACTGGTGGTGCAGTCTGCCTCACTCCTGTTTCTCTCCTTCCCAGTGAGCCATGTCCTTGTTAATAAATGCAGGTTAAGTTTCTGTGGTCTTTGTGAGACCCTGATTGAATTTAAATCGCCCTCCTGCAAAACTGGCAAAACCTTTCTGCATAAGACCAAGAGAGATAAGTATTTTGTGCCCCACAAGGATCTCACGAATCTCTGCTGCCCCTTGCTCCCCACTGCCAAATTAACCAGCCACATTACAATGATAATGCCACCTACCCCATCCCCAGACTTAACCATCAACATTAGCCCAAAAATCTCAATACCTTTTCTCCTAGACAGGAGTGCAAAGAAATACTCTCCACTAGGATGGGCATATTCAACTTTACCTCTGATACTCGAGAAATTTGACAGTTGGAACTAAACGAAGCGAACAGGAAACTGAGAGAGACACAGATTGTCAGAGGTCGAATGTGGAGTGATGCAGTGTAGAGATTTGATTCACCAGGTCAGGTTGCAGCCCTCCGAGCACAGGAGTGAGCAAGGCGCTGGATTAAGCTAAACTGTGTGCCTCCATTCCTTGACACAATCTGTGCACAGGTATATTTTTCGGAACAGCGAGTGTAAATACTGTTATATTTGCACAAGTACCAACATTCCAGAACTCTGCACCATTCTTTGAAGAAAAGAAACATTAAAAAACTCATTCAATAAGGACTCTCAGTTGTAGCCTTTAGTCAAAGGCAACTTCAAACATTGTTTCACCTGGGTCCATCTTGTGGACACCAAGAGGACTTTCAGATGCTGCATAAGATCGGCAGTGCACTAAGCTCACTCACTCTTTGAATGTTGGCACAAGTAGGTCCAGCACTTGGATGGCACTCAGCTGGATTGAAATACTAAAACTAATGGAGATTTATTGGAAAGTTTAAGAATGCTAATCGGAATTATGAGAAATTGTAAAAAGAAAATGTACAGTAGGAGATTAAATTTTATTAAATTAATTATTATAACTATTCTATAGATCAAACTCACTGACAGAATTTCAGTCCAGACTACAGTTCAGTTGGCAGCTGGGAGCTGTCATTGTGTGTACCAGTATTGTAGATATTGCATTCAGATTCTGTGTCTCTATAATTAATATATCGCTGCCTCAGTGTAAAAGCTATTTTAAAAACTAAAAAAAATTACATTTTTTCCTGTCTTATCTTGTTTATATTTTCCTTTTGTCAGTTTAATTTTGTTTACAGTCATTTCATGGAAAGAACATTTGATGAACACCCAGAGAGTCCAATGTGGTGAGATTGGGACCAAACTCATCAACTTAGTGGGTAGGATCCATGCAAAAACTGTCCCTCTCTCACAGCCAGAATGTCAAGGAATATAGTTTTAAGTTTAATTATTAATATCACAAATAGACTTAGACTAACACTGCAGTGAAGCTACTGTGAAAATCCCCTGGTTGCCACATTCCTGTGCCTGTTCTGATACACTGGGGGAGAATTTAGCATGGCCAATGCATCTAACCAACACATCTTTTGGACTGTGGGAGGAAACCGGAACACCCGGAGGAAACCCATGCAGAGAGAACGTGCAGACTCTGCACAGACAGTGACCCAAGCCAGGAATCAAACCCAGATCCCTGGCGCTGTGAGGCAGTAGTGCTATCCACTGTGCCACCATGCCACCCTATAACATTATAGATTGCAAGAGCCCCTATAATTGTACAAAGGAAAAGAATGACCGAAGTAAATATCAGTCCCTTTAAGGCAGAGACCAGAGAAATTATCATGAGGAAATGGCAAATTACATATCAGAAGACTAACCAAGAGGTTAATAAGAATGAGGAACTTGAGGTCATTAATATCAGCAGAGAAAAAACATTGCAGAAACTTAAAGGATAAAAGGCTGACAAATCCCCAGGACTTGATGACCACACCCTCAAGTTCTGAAAGAATGTGTGTGGAAATAATGATGTATTGCTTATGATTTTTCAAAATTCCCTAGGTTCTAGAATGATCCCAGTGCTTTGGAAATTAGCAAATGTAACACCTCTATCTAAGAGAGGAGGGAGATAGATAACAGGAGCAATATGCCGGTTAGCCTAATACCAGTCATTAAAAAAAAACGGAATTTATTATTCAGAACATTTTAGCAATGTGCTTAAATATCATAAAATGATTTTATGGAAGGGAAATAGTGTTTGAAAATTTATTTGTTTTTGAGGATATAACCTGACTGGCAGATAGAAAGCCAATAAATGTAGTACACCTGGATTTCTAAAATGCATTCAATAGGGTGTCAGAGAAAATGTTAATATGCAGGATAAGGACTCATGGAGTTCAGGCTAATATATTAACACGAATGGTGGATTGACTGACAGACAGGAAGCAGAGGGGACTCTGTCTCAGGATAAGAGGTTGATCATTTGGCAATGAGATGAGAAATTTCTTTACTCAGAGTTGTGATTCTTTGGAATTGTCTATCCTAGTCGGTTGTAGATGCTCCATTGTTGAGTAAATTTAAGACTGAGAGAAACGTTTTGAAGTCACAGGGACTCTAGTGATATGGGGAGCAAGCATGCAAGTGGGGTTGAAGCAGAAGGTCAGTCTTGATCATTTTGAATAACGGATATAACAGGCAGTATGGTTTACTACTGCTTATCCTAACATTTTTATCTCAAATTTCTGATCTGAGCATCCTGACTAAGACTTATCCATCAATCCTGCATCAGAGCTAAGAGCAGTCCTTTCCAAACCAGCAAGTCTGATTTATTGAACAGAAAATCAGTGCACACATTGCTTAAACTTTCAATCTGAATTGGTAGGGACATTAATTATCAGAAAAATGCTGGAATCTCTTTTTAAAAAAGTGTTTACGATGCAATTAGAAACTGTAGTATGATCACACAAAATTAATATGGTTTTATGAAAGTGACATCATGTTTGACAAATTCATTGGTGTTTTTTGAGAGTGTAACTAGGAAGTTAGGTAAAAGGGAACAAGTAGATGTAATATATTTGGATTTCCAAAAGACGTGGTAAGGTATCCATAAAAGGTTAATAAGCTAGAAGGGATAATCATATAAAGGAAGGATTGGTTAACAGACGGGAAGTAAAGAATAGAGATAAATTGGGAATTTTCAAGTTGGCAGGCTATGGAGTACTGCAAAGATCAGTACTGGGCCTCAGCTATTTGCCATCTCTATTGATTTGTCAATGACGTATAAAAAATGAGAACATACGACGGAGCTGTAAAGAGATAGAGGTTAAGTGATTGGGCAACAAGGTAAAGATGGAATTTAATGTGGGCAAGTGAGGTTATTCATTTTAGTGGTAAATTTAGAAAAGCATAATTTTTTAAAGGCATGAAACTTCTAATTGTTCAGAAATGTGTATACACTCAAATAAGGAGCATAAGAAATTAGCAGTAGAGCAAAAGTTCACTAGATTGGTTCATGTGATCAGAGTCTGAATAAATTGGGCCAGTATTCTCTGGCGTGAAATGTGAAATATTCTGAAGGGGCTTGACAGATAGACACAGTTGTTTCCCTAGGAATCTAAAACATGGGAGAACAGTATTAGAATAAAGGGTCAATCATTTGAGATTGAGATGAAAAGTTATTTCTTGACTCAGAAGGTTATCTTTGGAATTGATTATCCCAAAGAGTTGGAATATTTCATTGATTGTATTTAAGGCTGTTATACATGGATTTCTCAGAGTCAAAGGATATGAGGAACAGTGGGAAAGTGGAGTTGAGGTAGGAAACCATCCATGATTGTACCGAACAGCAGAACAAACTCAAGGAGCTGTGTAGCCTACTCTTACTTCTCATGTGTAGAGGGATGGTGTTCATAGAATTGTTTTGCATTGACATGCATACAGCACAGGTTAGACACAGAGTAAAGTTTCTCCTGCACTGTCCCATCAAATACTTCCAGGCCAGACATAGCACAGCTGAAGATTAAAACTCCCTCCAGACTGTCCCACCAAACACTCCCAGTCCAAGTACATGATTGGTGAAATATAAAATAAAGTATCCTCTGCACTGTCTTGTCAAATCAGTTGGTGGAAGTTTGTGCAGGGCACACTCGGTACTTCCATAGCTTTGGCTGATTAGTTTACAATGCAAATGATATTCAAACCAGTGTCACTGTCTGTTCATCCTGTTTATTAATTTAACTTTTACACGTGGACTGTAATTGCACCTGCAAGCTTTGTGGACTTGACTGTGTCATGCACCATGTTTAATTGGAAATAAATTACTCGGCTCTAATTAGGATAATCCAGTAACCAAGTTAGCACATAAAGAGTGAATTTTGATCTTGTGCTAATAAATTGAGCCTCTTGCCATTACTATTGTTGGAACAAAGTAGGTGTTATGATGAAATTACACTATTTTGTTCTTTGAGTTGGAGGGTGAGGAGGTTGCCTGTTAACTCCTGGTTGAGTAGAATCTAAATCTTTCTGGGCTCCAATGTATGTTTACATTGTTTATACCAGTCACAGGTTGGAGATTAATACTCAGCTGCTGTTTTTGTGTTACTGAGGACAGTAGGTGCCCCCTTATGCTATGAGCTCCATTTATTTAGAAATACACACAGATTCTGACATTAACACTGGTCTATTACATGGAGAGTTGACAAACATGCAATTGACATGAGTACCTGGTTAACTGCTCAGGTGCACTGTCCAACAGAGAGCACAATCTGATCTTCATACTTCTTATGTTGATTTGAAACATATGTAGACGAATAAATCTTAACTTGAATCAGAAATGGGAGTAACAAGAAGTGTGGATTCCAGTGGATCAACAAGAAGACCACTCTGAACACAAACTCCAGAGGTGAGGGTCCATGTCATGACTCACTAACCAGCTCCCGAGAGCGCGTACTCCTCTTTGATTATGAAGTTGCTAATACTTGTTAAAGCCTAATGAAACTGGTTTACAATAATTGTTTATAAAAATATTACTTAATGGGTTAAAGTGGGTTTAATGAGACTGGATGAAGGGAACTGAGTTTAACTCATTGGAATTGGCAAATGAGGTTGGTGGGCTGAGAATGGCAGAGATGAGGTGACTGGAGGGGGCTATGGTCAGGGAGGATGGGTTTAATGGGGTTTGGATTGGCAAAGATGAACTCAGCAAGAGTGAAGTGAGTAGGTTCAGGGATTTAGCAATGGCAGGTTTGGAGTTGGTGGGATTGAAGTTTGGGAGTATTGACTGGCAGGATTGGGATTGGGACTGAGGTTGATGGATTGTGGAATCAGCCAGACTGAGATACAATGTTGAGGTTGGGCTGTAGTTCAGGGGACAGCTTGGCACAAATTGTTGAAACTTCATTAGCATTCATAACCTTTTTATTTTTGGTTAGAACTAACTGAAGCAATGCTGACCTTTATAGTGAGGGGGATAGAATATAAAAGCAGGGAGGTCTTGCTGCAACTGTACAGGGTACAGGTGAGGCCGCAGCTGGAGTACTGTGTGCAGTTTTGGTCACCACACTTGCGCAAGGATACTTTGGCCTTGGAGGGAGTGCAGAGGAGGTTCAGTAGGCTGATACTGGAGATGAGGGGTTGGACTATGAAGAAACACTAAATAGACTGGGTCTGTACTCGTTGGAGTTTAGAAGGATAAGGGGGGATCTTATAGAGACGTATAAGATAATGAAGGGGATGGATAGGGTAGAGGTGGAGAGATTCTTCCCGCTCAGAAAGGACAGCAGGACACAACCTCAAGATAAGGGGGGGGGGGGGGGGGGGGGTAGCAGTTTAGAACGGAGTTGAGGAGGAACTTCTTCACTCAAAGGGTGGTGAATCTCTGGAATTCTCTGCCCGTTGAAGTAGTGGAGGTTACCTGGCTAAATATATTTAAGTCACGGGTAGATAGGCTTTTGGTAGGCAAGGGGATTAAGGGTTATGGGGAGAAAGCGGGAAAGTGGAACTGAGCCACTTCAGATCAGCCATGATCTTATTGAATGGCGGGGCAGGCTCAAAGGGCTAGATGGCCTACTCCTGCTACTTATCAATGTGGGTGCCCTCATCAATCATGGGTTTAGGAGGGAAATATCCAAATTTCCCATCCCTGATCAATATCCAATGACTATCCATGGACAGAGTGGGAGAGAGGGGACAAAGTCCTTGCGAGCCATTGAAAACATTGCTTCGGCTTGTGAAAGAAATAAGTATTTGTGTGAGGGATCCCAGATGGCTAAGGAGGTATAAGATCCAATGGGAATCAATGAGTAGAATTCATGTTTGGTGTCGTTATTATGGTGACAGTGTGCAAGGAAAACCGGTTACTGGGATTCAGTGGTGGGTGGAGAATTGTCCACTGGGCTTTGACAGTAAGATTGGCTGTTGAACTCTGGTTTAAAGAGGATAATGTAGCATTTGGGTAGGAAGTAGGCAGTAATGATGCCATAAACACTCACAAGACCTGCAAACAGTTGAATAGTGGAGACAAACTTGCCCTTGGCAGTAGTGTAGGCTGGGATGAAGAAGATCCAGGCCATGAGATAGATGAGCATTGCAAAGGTGATGTGTCGGGCCATGTTGTAAGTTTTAGCTGAGCTTTGAGCCATGAATGTTAACAGGAAGCATGCAAGAGCAAGCAAACCATTGTAGGCCAGCAGTAGCCCAAAGCCAGTCATAAAGCCCTCGTCACACTCCATCACTATTGCCATGACAGAAATGTTGTAATTTGCAAAGACAGAGGGAGGGGAGGTGGACTGCCAGACTGCACAGACAGCAATCTGAATGAGTAAGAGTGAACAGACCATCAGATATCTGCCAATATGCCTCATAAAGTCCGGCCACCACTGTGGGCTGCAGCTGATCACTCTGAACAGACCATTCACTTGGAAGGACTTTACCAGCATGGCTGATAGACAGCCTGTCAGACTGATTGAGAAAATGGGCTGCCTGATGGTACAAAGCAACCAGTTTGGCTTCTCCATGAAGCAATAAAAGCTGCAGCAAGAGATGGCCATGGAGGCCAACATCACCAGACACATTGCCCCTCCTGCCAGTTGGACCATGGGTGTCTTCAGATTAATGATGAAAATTCCACTTATTGCCACTATGACAAGGAGACCTATGGCAGTTAGTGAGGCCAACAGGATAGCCAATGTGTCTGTCCACTGCAGGAACTCGATTGTTTTTTTCTGGCATTCAACACTCTTCATTAATGACCATTCATTCTTCAGGCAGGGAAGACACTGGTTGTCTGTGGGAGAAGGAAAGATTGTTGTTATAGCAGAGGGATTTGTGTATCAATCATTTCACTCCTCAATTCAGGACCTTGCCGTTGACTGCTTGCTCCCAAGCTACCTCATTCAGCTGGGAGCGAGACACTGGTCTGGGTAGTCAGGCCGCCTGTGCTGCTCAGTTGCTCTGAGCTGGGAACACTTCTCCAGTCATAAGGTATATCCATGAGTTCATGCTTCCCCTGCAAATTCTGTTCCTTCCTGCTATCAGTGCTGGACAATGAACATCTCCAAGAGATTATACAACCACCACCACCTCCGCCGCCTCCCCCCCCCGCCAAATAATATACAGGGTTCACCGTTAACCATCAACTTAAATAGACCAACATATAAATATTTGACTATAAGTGTACATCAGAGGCTGGGAGTTCAGTGGTAATTGCTCATCTCTTGACTCCCCAAAGCTTGTTCACCATTTAAAAAACACAGGAGCGCAATGGAATATTTTTCACTTACCCTGAATGATTGCAGCTCCAACAATATTTAAGGAGTTCAACATCCAGGACAAAACTTGATCAGCATCTCATACATCATCTTAAACACACACTTCCTCCTCCATCACTGCACAGATGCAGCATCTTACAAGAAGTACTGCATCAACTTCTGAGAGCTCCTTCAAAAGCACCTTCCAAACCCATGATCTCTATCACTTAGAAAAGCGTGGGAAAAACCGCAAGTTCCCTCCAAGTCACATACCATCCCTTATTAACCCGACAATGTTGAAGGACACACTGCGTCTGCTTGCAGGAATCATTCTTAGGGACCAAGGCATAGGCACATCCCCATCCTTGCCCCGTAAAACAAAGCGGATAGCTTGCAGTATCTGAACAAGCTTTTCCTCCCACCTGTTGGACCCCCCTGCACACAGGATCTGCGGAGTTTACAAGTCCCACACATCTCCCTTGTATACCTCTTTCATATTTGCCAATATGCCCCTTACAAGGTGCATCTGATGTACCTACAGTATATAAGTCATGAGGGGTCCACTCAGGGGTGGCTACAAATAGGGCTTCTACCGATTGTGCTAATGGGTAACATACAGTTCGGTTCCCATGTAAATGTATGTGAATCTTATAAAATAGATTATTCTCCAATCCAGTCAAATTTACAGTCGCGACAATGCAAATTAATACAGTTACATACATGATTACATACATATTCGCAACGATCAAATATCGAACCTAACACTATAGAACATAAGAAATAGGAGCAGGAGTAGGCCATCTAGCCCTTTGAGCCTGCCCCGCCATTCAATAAGATCATGGCTGATCTGTCGTGGCTCAGTTCCACATTCCCGCCCTCTCCCCATAACCCTTAATCCCCTCTCTTATCAAAAACCCATCAACCCGCGTCTTAAAAATATTTAGCGAGGTAGCCTCCACCACTTCAACGGGCAGAGAATTCCAGAGATTCACCACCATTTGAGCGAAGAAGTTCCTCCTCAACTCTGTTCTAAACTGCCCCCCCTTTATCTTGAGGCTGTGCCCCCTAGTCCTATTATCCTTTCTGAGCGGGAAGAGTCTCTCCACCTCTATCCTATCCATCCCATTCATCATCTTATACGTCTCAATGAGATCTCCCCTCATTCTTCTAAACTCTAACGAGTACAAACCTAGTTTATTCAGCCTCTCCTCATAGCTCAACCCCCTCAACTCTGGCATCAGCCTAGTAAACCTCCTCTGCACTCCCTCCAAGGCCAAAATATCCTTGCGTAAGTATGGCGCCCAAAACTGCACACAGTACTCCAGCTGCGGCCTCACCAATGCCCTATACAGCCGCAGCAAGACCTCCCTACTTTTATATTCAATCCCACTCGCTATGAAGGCCAGCATCCCATTCGCCTTCCTGATCACCTGCTGCACCTGCAAGCTGGGTTTTTGCGACTCATGCACAAGGACCCCGAGGTCCCTCTGCACCGTCGCCTGCTGCAGTTTTTCGCCACGTAAGTGATAATCCTTCCTACCATTATTCCTACCAAAGTGGACCACCTCGCACTTGCCAACATTAAATTCCATTTGCCATTTCCTGGCCCATTCGCCCAGCCTATCTAGATCCTTCTGTAGACTCTCCACACCCTCCGCACAATTTGCCTGTCCTCCAATCTTGGTGTCATCAGCAAATTTCGACACCCTACACTCGGTTCCCTCCTCCAGATCATCTATATAAATGGTAAATAGCTGAGGCCCCAGCACCGACCCCTGAGGCACTCCACTAGTCACCATCCGCCAATCCGAATAGCACCCATTGACCCCCACTCTCTGCCTCCTATTTGACAACCAATCCTCTATCCACACTAACACCCTACCCCCAACTACTGTCTGTTGACCTGCATGCGTCAGTTGCTCTTGCTTGCAGTCTTTGCCTGTGTTAAGGAAAGCAGTTCTGTTAGTTCACTAGTCCACTCATTCGTTCATTCATGCATTTCTTTGTGAAGTTTCAGCTGTGTCCACTCCTTCAATGTTGCAAGGTCAAAATCGTGGAATTTCCTCCCTTACAGCATTTTGGGTGTATCCAGTCCACATGGGTTGCAGGGGTTCAAGAAGGCAGTTCATTAACAGCTTCTCAAGGGCAATTAGGGATGAGTAATAAACGCTGACTTTGCCAGTGACGTACATTGCATAAATGAATAATGAATTACTAGAACAGACAGTTCCAATGTTTCATTTATCTCTTACATTGAATACAGAACATTTTTTTAAAGTATTCATTCATTGATAATGGACATCACTAGCAAGGCCAGCATTTACTGCGCATATCTAATTGACTTTGAGAATGTGCTGATGAACCACTGCAGTCCATATGGTACAGGGTACACCCACAGTGTTAGAATGAAGTTCCAGGTTTCTGACCCAGCAGGGCTATCACTTGGGCAGTTGATCTATGATTTTGAGTTCATGAGTGGCTGGAAGTGTGGGCAGCTTTTAGTACTCATTGGATGTGAGGTGCAAACTGAGTCTTTGTATCTGGGACACCCTGTTGATGGACACTGGGTGTCTGAGACTCCCTGTTATAGATATTAATTGCCAGTATGTTTCCTGAGTTGAAAGAGAAAATGCCTGGACTCACCATCACTCTGGAATGTTCCTACTGGACAATCTACACACTTGTAGCAGCAGGAATGATATCCTTTCATCACCTTTATCTGCCCGGGTCCACATGAAGTTGAGCAGTTGGAGCCAGGAATCTGACATTAAGAACAAAGGAACTTTAATTTTTAAAGGTAAAAGTGTCTCTTTTGTCGATGAAGTCTGAACAGGACAGGTGAGTTTATTACCAAAGAATTCTGCTTCACTTTCTTGTATACAGAATTCCATATGCCCACTGCTCCTGATTCTTCTGATCCCTGCTGGCTCCCTGTTCTCCAGTATATCACCTTCAAAATCCTTGTCCTGATCTTCAAGTTCCCTCAGTACAAGGAACTGTTCAGCAACTCCATATTGCAGGACACATTCCCTACATATCCATTTTGGATCCATGTGTGTGTCCCTACAATTGTATGTGCATCTAAGTATCCCTTTACCTCAAACATCTAATTGCAACCATAGGTCACCCTTCTAACTCCTCTCCCACTTATTGTTTTCTGTATAGATTCTTGGAATGTTATGTAAAAGACTCAAAGAAACAAAGCAACAGAGAGCATACTTGGGTTCACCAGGAATAGAAAATTATGCAGTTATTATGAGGAGAGATCTGAGGGACTGGGTCTATTCCCACAAGAACAGAGATGGCCAAGGTTTGAGGGTTTTTTTAATGAGTTTTGATGGGAGTGAATTGGAGTCACTATTTCCTGTGTTTGGGGAGTCAGTGATGAGATTCCATCAACTTAAACTTATCACAATGTGCAGAGAGGTTCATAGAAATTTGGAGAGATTTGTTTACACTGAGGATTGGTGCAATTTACAGTGCTACAGGAAATTGTTGAGACAGAGATCATTGAATCTTTTCAGAGAATATTGGGGTGATGGTACTGGGGGGAAAGATGAGTAGAAGACTGTACCTTGTTCTGAAAGTTGTTCCACTTGATCAGGGATGTATTAATCAGAAGCTCCTTGTATTGTGCTCTGTATTCTCCGATCAGTCTGAACTCAGGAACTGGATTCCCACTTTTCCATTGCCAGTTAATAATATCATATCCTGTGGGTGGGTTTCCAGATTTGTCAAAGAAAATGGCTCTGCCGTGGAGAGTGAAGTTAACTTGTGGAATTTCTTTGAGAAGCTAAATGAGAAACCAGGAGTTTTATTTAGTGAGAAAAATGTCCACTTGATAAGAAAATATCTGTACAGTATGTCTGTCTGATAAATATTCACTCTCTAAACTCTCATGAATGTAAACAATCGCAGATTAGCTATTATTGATGAAAATTGTACTCCAGTAAGAGGAGGGGATCTGAATCCAAGTGAGAGCCAGCACCTTCAGGAGGGAAGCTGAACTCCAGTGAGAATCAGCACCTTCAGGAGAGGAGAGAACCTGAACCTTAATGGGAATGAGCACTGTTATGGGTTCATGACCTACTTGGGAGACATAGGCACTTAATCCTCCCTGACACTTCATTAAGTACTGAGGGAGTGCTACATTGATAGCGTTGCGGTCTTTTTGTGCATTCAGATGGATGTTAAAGATCTCACGATACAATTTAGTGAAGAGATGGGGATTTTGTTTTTCCCTTGGCTTGGGTAAGAATTATCCTTCAACCAAAAGCATAAGAAATAAATGTATTGGTAATTAGTGCAGGGTGGCTGACACATTCTCTGAAATAACAATATTCACTATAAATACTATTTAACAATGTATTGAGCAAGTTGTGATATTTTTGTTAGAGATAATGATAAAAGTGTATTTTCGTTCGTCTTCAGCCTGGATCTTGTTTTCTTGAGACCTTATCCCATTGGCGACCCCCTACATAACACTCACCTGCCATGGGTAAACGGTGCTCCTAATGCAAGTTTCTAAATCACAGTGGAGCAGGCGATGGAGTGCGTGGGCAATAGCGTAGACTGCAGAGTAGACATTAAATGATATGCGCGGTAGGTGTCCACCAGCAATCGCAGCAGCTTCGTTGTTAGATTGTTCCTTGCACTCTCCCTCTTCCAGAAGTTTCTCATCACTCCCAAATTTTTGAGATAGTGCAGAGGATACGTAGCACTTAAATCCAGGGATATGACCACTTTTAATGGCCGCTCCTAGAATGGTCCCGATACTTGAGATGTTTGGGGACCTGGCAACTATTTTAGAAGTGATCCAGGCCTCGCTGGCAATCCACACTTTGCCTGTCACATTCTGTTCAAGGATTATCATCATCAATGTCTTGGCATAACTCTCATCAGCGAACACAGCCGTGACATTTACCCGTGAATAGACAATGTTCTTGACGATTGATACCATTTTCCTCTTAAGTCCAGAGCCTGGTAAATTCAAGGGAATGAGTTCCTCAAAGGCAATGCAAATCCCAGTTTTGGAGGTGAGCTTTGAAAAGTATTCGATCCCCCTTCGACCATATATGTCATCTGTCCCGATCACTGCTATCCAGTTCCATTGAAAGGTCTCCACAATGGAGACCATGGCTGCTGCTTGGACTTCATCCTTGGGAACCGTCCGATAAAATGACGGAAAATTCATCCTATTACTGAATAAATTGCTTGAAGCAGCATAACTAATCTGCAACAAAAAAGCCCAACCATATAGATACACATGAAGGTAATGTTTAACGTCAGTAAAAGCAGGAACATGATGCTGGCGTGTAGGTGTTTTTATAGCATAGAATCCCTACAGTGCAGAAGGAGGCCATTCGGCCCATCGTCTGCACTGACCACAATCCCACCTAATCCCTATCACTGTAGCCCCACATATTTACCTGCTTGTCCACCTGACACTAAGTGAGTTCAGCATAGCCAATCAACCTGACCCACACATCTCTGGACTGTAGGAGGAAACAGGAACACCCAGAGGAAACCCAAGCAGACATTGGGAGCATGTGCAAACTCCACATAGACAGTGACCCAGGCCAGGAATTAAACCTGGGTCCCTGGCGCTGAGAGGCAGCAGTGTTAATGACTAAGCTGTCCACAGTTGCTGAGTGACAATATGAAGGATCTAGATTAATATCAGCAGTTGTAATCAGCAACCAAGGACTCTGGGGAGGTAGGAGTTACTGAATGATAGTGTGAGGGAATTGGACTAATGTGAGTAGAAGTACTGCCAGTGGTGCAAATGTTTCAATAATTTCCCCTATGCAGTTCACTAATTTGTCCCAGCCTGTCTCCTTGTTACAAACAGTTTCGTCGTTTTAAAAAAAAAAGCAAAGTTATTGAGAATATTTAAGGAGTTAAGAAATTCCTCCTTCCCAGTTTGCTTCTTTCCCTGAGTGGTGCTGTCTCTCACTGGGGAACAGAGCCACAGCCAATGGTCACACTCCTCAGTTCGCCATGTAATTGTTCTTGGTGCAGGAAGGGAAATGGCAGCAGATTCAATAGTGCCTTCCAAAAGGAAGGTGGGTAAACACTTGAAAATGAAAATGTGCAGAGTTGTGGAGAAAGATAAAGGCAGTGAAACTAACTGGATAACTTTCAAAAAGCTGATAGGCATGATTGGCTTATTTTTATGCTAAACAATTCTGTAATTCTAACATCCTTATACACTTGCCAGCAAAGATTAGAAGATAGTGAATGGCAGCAGACTGATGCCCCTTTCCCTAACACATTATTGAGGCTAATTATAGCCAATTTGTTGTTTCCTCAATTAGGCATAGTTAGGGTAGTACAGCCTGGGATATCCATTATGCTCCCCTCTATGCATCAACATAGCACCGCACCACCTGATATTTTGGAACAGCTGACAGTCACACTAGGGAGAATAACACTCTGGAGTGTTGTGTTTTAAAACAATGTATTGATTCCTGAGAATGAGTGTGACCCTCAAGCTAGTGCCTGGGTTCCTCCATCGTACCTGTGGAATGAGGAGGAAGCTGAAGAGGCGAGCAATCACCCTGGAGAGCTCGGAGCTCGAGGGTCCGAGGACAGCTAGCACTCGAGTGCTATAGTCTGTGTAATTACACTTCAGCTCAAACCTGTTTCCGTCCTTTGGGGCTAAGAAAGAAATAGCTGACTGCATTGCGACCGAGGACTTGAGACAGGTGTCCCGGATGGCGTATCCCAGAGTCACGCCTGGTAGGAGAGTGCTCGAGTTATTGATCTCCTCAATGGCAAACTTCATCGCTTGTCGCCAATGGAAACCATCAAGCTGGAATCTATGTAAAGGAGCAAAGGTCAAGAAGTAACAACTGGCAGAACGATCAGAGCAAGAAGTTCTCCATCAGTAAAGAGGCTTCAATTCACAAGATCACAAACTGCATGTTCTCTTCAATGGGAGAGAGCTTATTGAGTGACAGTGTGAGGGGACTGGATTAATATCAGTAGCAATACAGTCTGACTTGAGGTGAAGGATTACAGTTCCTATTATAAATAACTTGCAGTGGCACAGTAGTTAGCACTGCAGCCTCACAGCGCCAGGGACCCAGGTTCAATTCTGGCCTTGGGTGACTGTGGAGTTTGCACATTCTCGCCATGTCTGTGGCTTTCCTCTGGGTGCTCCAGTTTCTTCCCACATGCCAAAGATGTGCAAGTTAGGCTGATTGGCCATGCTAAATTGCCCCTTATTGTTGAGGGAAAAGCAGGGTAAATACATGGGATTACAGGGATAGGGCGTGGGTGGGATTGTTGTGAAGATATTTTGGGCCAAGTGGTTTCCTTCTGCACAGTAGGAATTTTATGGATTAATAGAGTGGCTAAACATTCTCATTCTGTATAAATAGAATTCTGTATTGGTTTATCAGCTCTACTACCCTATAATTCTTCTGGTTGTGAGGATTAGCAGTATACTCATTCCTGATTTATCAGTGTGGTTCCTGATCAATTGTGACACTTCTACACATGATGTGGAGATGCTGGTGTTGGCATTGTTTACCCCACTTCTACACTCACCAGTAAGGGTCCAATTTACTGGCTGATTTTGCCTCAGTTACCAGAAGGCACTGAAGTTAATTGTAGCCTGTTCTCCATGTAAACTAGATCATCATCCAAAACACTCATACTAACATACATCAAATCCCTTTCACCCATCATCCCTGTATTCACTGACCTTCAGTGGCAGTCAGTCCACCAATACTTTGAACAATACCAACAATTTGAATATTCTCATTGTCATGTTCAAATCTCTCCGTTCTCACTGTTCCCTATCTCTGTAGCCTACAATCCCCTGCTCCAACCCCAAAATCTCTGTGCACTTCCAATTTTCATCTCTTACGCATCCTCAGCTGTCTTCTGTATAAACTGACAACAGTACTTTCAGTTTCCTTGGTTCTAAACTCAATGCCATCCCTAGACTTCTCTTTCTCTCTACCTCTCATTCCTTCCTTTAAGATGTACCTTAAACCTTACCTATTGGATCAACCTTTTGGGTGCCTGACCTGATGTCTTCTCAAGTGACTTAGCGTCAGATTTTGTCTGATAATTACTCCTGAGAAGATTCTTGCGACATTTTACTACATTAAAGGTGCTGCATAAATGCAAATTGTCATTGCACTGATCCTGTAGATTGTTATTGTTCGGGTCATAATCAGATCCACGTCAGGTCTTACTGGGATCCAGTTTAATTACAGACAAACAACATGCCTTACCTTCCACATTCCCTCGATTCAGGCTGTGTTTCGTTGTTCCAGTTTACATCAGTGGAATAAAGGGGAAAGAGCCCTCCAAGTATGTAGTCACCAGCAGCCTGGAACTGTCGGACTGGGTCTATGTGAGGTCCAGACATTGAGCTCTCACACCATCCATTTGGAATGAAACAGAAAACCATCCAAAAATGAAGGTGAATCATATTAAAAAATGGACGAGTTGCTGAAACAAATGAGACAAGTGCACAAGTTCAGCATTCGTGTGCCAATGTTGCCGGCACAGGTCACAGACTTCACTCATACACTATTTGCATCAGAAATCAGCATTACGTACACTGTGGAATCATTAAACAACTGGGTGACAAACTGCACATCTGATTCTTACAGACCCCTGATTATATCATTAAGTTCTTGCAGCCTCTCTATTCAGACATTTACCCATCATTTCCATGCTCAGACCCTATCACGTCTCCCATTAATGTTGGACATGTTATTTGTTCTTTGTGCATTATTTAGGTTGGGGGGGTGGTTGTGGTTTGTTAGTAAGGAGTGCTGTTAGTTTGCAGAAAACTGTAGCCTAAACAGCCCATGATATTTGTTTTCTGACTCTGCCTATTCCCCAACCCAATTGCTCACCCATCTTCCGGACTCCTCTTCCTTCCGATCCTCCATTGAGGGGATCTTACCCAGGAGTTTAATGAAGGTAAGAGTCTCCACCACTCTTCACATGCATGCAAATAACTTGAAAGAAATTTCATGCTGAACCTAAACAACACAGTATCCAGAGTTTTACCTTTCAGGTCCAAGTCACTACTTGAAACAAGCACTGTTTCATTTTACATCCTGCAGGGACTCATGGTTACCAATCCAGCACCATGTTGTCAAGGTACCAGCAATTCTTGGCTCATTAATAACAAAGTTAAACAGTAGCTGGTATGACCATCAACATTCTATCAGCTTCAGTGACTGTACTAGCCTCTCCGAGGCGGTTCACCATACTCTCTGAGGCGGTGGACCAATTTAAGCATAAGCAGGATGGACATTGAGCACATCATGCTCATGTAATTGCCTTGACTGAATTATTACTCAACATCAGCGATATGTTTCACACTAAGAAAAACAAAAAATAATTTATTTGCTTGAATAAAATTTTGTACAACAAAATACTTGAGATACATCACACTACACAGGTGGATTATTTGTAATATGGCAAGGGGCACAGAAGGCCCTCTGTCCCATCCCATCTCCTTCATCTCTGCATCCAAATCTCCCAACATCTACTCGCATTCCCTCCCCCTTCTTTCCCCCTTCTTTCCCCCTTCTAACCCCATCCCCATTTTAGAACCCTCAAATACTCATATAATCTCAACTCCCATTCAATCGCCCATTACCATTCCTCCCTTCTCTCCCCATCCCTTTCTCACAGTGTACAAAATTGAAAACGTACACCACTAAGAACTGGTGATCCAAGTTACTCTTCTGGATTTTGCAGATACCCTTGCATTTAACATGGGTTGTATGCTTGACATTCAGAATCTAATCCTGTGCTTCACCTGGCCTGGGAATGTTTGATAGGACAGTGCAGAGGGAGCTTTACTCTGAATCCAACCCTTGCTGTATCTGTTCTGAGAGTGTTTGACGATAAGAAGTCTCACAATACTTGGTTAAAGTCCCAACAGGTTTATCTGGTAGCAAACGCCACTAGCTATCGGAGCGCTGCTCCTTCGTCAGGTGATCTGTACTTTAACTTAATTTACCTGCAATTACTCAATATCCCTTGATAATCTTAGTTTCATTGTTAGACCAACCTCCATCTTTCCAAACTCATGGAAAACCATCCAGTTTTATTTTTCTTTCTTCGTAGTATAACTTCTTTAGCCCTGGTATCATTCTGGTGAATTTGTGTTTGCATTTCCTCCATGGACAATATAATTTCCTGAGGTTCCGAGCCCATAATGCAACACAATATTCCAGATTAGGTCTGACTAATGCTCTGTAGAACTGAAGCATATCTTTCTCCATTTGAATTCCAATCCTTCCAAACCCACAACCACTACCATTTAGAAGGGCAAGAGCAGCAGATACATGGGAACATCACCACCTGGAAGTTCCCCTCCAAGTTCGTCACCACCCTGACTTGGGAATATGTCACCATTTCTTCATTGTCACTGGGTCAAAATCCTGGAACTTCCTCCCTAACAACACTATGGGTTTACCTACACCACATGAACTGCAGCAGTTCAGGAAGGCAGCTCACCACCACCTTCTCAATGCAATAAATGCTGCCCTAGGCAACATCCTGTAAATGAGTTTAAAAAAAACCCTTGAGATAAAAACAATCATTCTATTAATCTAGGGGCACTTTACTTTGTACAAATTGTGGAAGGAAGGAATCTCATCAATCCCAAAATGCTTCAATGGCTATGAGGTAAAAAGATTCTTTATTTTGAACACCTGTGAGTATCATTGTGGAACCAAGCTGCTTTGTTTGCATATCCTGTCCTGTTTGCATGTGAGCTACTGGGCTGTGTAAATATATTCAGAGACTCCCAGTTTGCAGCTGAAACACCATCTCAGATTAACCCCACCCTGTCCTTTGTTCGACCACATATGACCATTTCAGTTTTGTGGATACTTTGTCACTTTTTAGGTTATTCTAACCCCCAGGGCATATCCCAATCCCTATTTCAGAATGTACTCCACTAACTTCCACTAATGACGCTCTGAAGCTGCTCAGTGAGATGTGCCAAGTCTTTGGAGACTTTCTGGGAAGATACGTAGATGTCAAGAAAGGATAGAACAAGCTCCCTGTGATTCCACCCACCCAAAGTTAAATTCTGCAAGAGCACCATGACTACCTCATAGGACCTAAGGCTTGAAATATTACTTTTGAGATGCAAAGTAGGTGACAAAGAAAACTGGAGGCAAAATAATTCTTATTGAACACTGCTCAATATAATGAATTTCTTGGCTTCTACACTATAATCAGATAGTCACCACAATGTATGCTATACATCGCACAGTACTTAAGGTCTCTAAACCTACAGCTTGCAATAGCTTGGTGTGCAGAACCCCTCCCATGTCACAATATTCTCATTCCACATTCTTGTTGAAGTCTGCAGACTGTAAATGTGAAAATATTCAGTTGTATTGTGCTGTAACAGAACATCTGAGGGTGAAGTAGACACTGTGGATTGTGAAGGAACAGGAAAGTTAGGTGGTGGACGCATGTTTCTTACTTAATGTGAGGTAGTTTGGAATGAAGCAAATCCAGGTGGTGAGATAGAGAGCGTGGAGACACTTATCGATCTGACCAGTCTGTAGGTTTGAGCTGGGGTGTGGATTAGAAAGATACATGTGAAACAGGCCGGTGTCTGTAGGCCACTGCATCCCAATCTTAACCAAAACATCACTTGTGAATCACTCTTACAGAAGAGGACAGGAGTAGCTCCAATATCATCTGTTGTCCTAATCAGAAAGTCACCATCTATGTTCAGGCAGAAGTAGGAAACGGAACCCCCAATCTGCTGCTGCCACAGGGAAATTCCAATTGGCCTTTAGCTGACCTGAATTGACTATCCGCTGCTTGTGGCTATGTAACCCCCTTTCCCACGCTGATCCTACCTCTGGGAAAATGGCTCAGGGGCAGGATAGTGCAAGCAAACTGGCATGTCAGCAGCACAAAACTATGTGCCCACCTGCCTCTGTTCTAACTCCCACTTCAGGCCAGAAATTCTGTCCTTACTGTCTCACCATCAATATTCCTTTTAATATTCAAATATACATTCCATTCTCCATTAGCGTTGCTCACTTCAAATTCATGGTATCTTACTCAAGTGATCATGCTCCATGGATGTGTTTATTATTGAGTTTGAAACGGCTATGCTGAGGGCATAGCCCTGTGTTTTCACAGCTATTTGAAGGTATTGCCTAATAATGCATAGTAAATAGGAGGAAATAGCAATGTAAAATTCAGCACTGATATGGTTTATATTAGATCATTAAGATTCTGCATTAGATGCTACATAAGCAGGAGATGTCAGGTCAGTGCAATTTAAGAAGATCCAAGGGTTCATGTCACAATAATCACTGGTTTGGAAACAACATGTTGACATTATTGCTTTTATGTTGGTAAGGCGTGGTCTTTCTAATTGTGTAAAATGTTATGATCGCCATAAACAACACTCGATCCGGTGAGAATGGAGTGAATGTGGTGTGCCATCGCCATCTACTGGGGCAGTAGCATATCACACAAAGATTGCATGAATATAAGAAGAATATTCATTAACTGGCCACTTAAGGGCCTCAACTGGAAGTGGGATGGGAAGGTTGTCCACAGGATTTCCCGCCATGGATTTAATTGGTGTTGAAGCAGGAATGTGGCAGTTTCCCTGCCACCATCCTTTTGTTTGATTAAATGCCACCCCACCACCAAATTCATTATATTGGAGGGCACAACATTCCACCCAATGTTTCAGGTCTGTTCCTTTCATCAGAACTGGGAAAAGTTAGAAATTAATAAGATTTGAATCAGCAGTAGGGTAGATGGAAAAATAGATGAAATGACATAATCACTCCTGTTGATTTTGTGTCATGAAATCTTTTGTTGTTTACTGTATCTGTGCAGACCCTCTCTGTATTATACCCATGTACTCTTGGAGTTTTATCAGCTTTCTGGGAATAACTGGGATCAGTGCAGAGCAATCAGACATTAAGGCTGGACACTCTCAGGGGTAGGCAGGGAGTTGGTTGATGAACACTCCTGCACAAACCCAGTGTGACAGCAGTTCCAGGGAACAAAGATAAAAAGATAGAAGTGGGAGATGAAAGAAAAGGCAAACTGTGGCACATTTTGCAGACCTGACCAGTGAGATTCTGCAACATTCCTGCTTCAACACCAATTAAATCTGTGGCGGTAAAACCTGTGGACAATCTTCTCATCCCACTTAAGTTCACACACTTATTGCAGCAAGAACAAAGCCCCTTGCTTTTCACCTTTTCTGAGCTGCAGTGTTTGGAACATAGCGATTCAGGAACCTCGGAGAAGTGGGCATGGTAATTAATGCAATATCTTGACTCCAAGAGGGATATATGAGTGGCTCACAGTGTAACTAAGTAAGTTCCAATCTCAGTCAGCACCGATGATTGCCAATGTTGAGAAAAGTGAGTCACTAAGAGGCAATTCGTTTTTCTCTTTTTATGCATTCATGACTGATCCCCAACTTCATTATTCCTATATCCTTTGATTCTGTTAATACTTGACTTGAATAAACTCAACAATTGAGCATTCACAGCTGCCTGAAGTAGACAATTCCAAAGGTTCACAACACTATGGAAGACATTTCTAATTTCAGTGCTAAGTGGCTGACCCCTTATTCTTAGATTGTGACCTCTATTTTCAGTCTTCCCATCATTTATCCTGACAAACCCTTTAAAAATTTTAGAATGCAATCATTTTCAATTCTTCTAATCTATAAGGACTATTGGCCTGAGCTACTCAATCTCTTTTCACAGGCTGAATCCCTCCCTCATTCTAGTCCAGTGAACATGTGTTTGTCTTTTATTTAAGGCAACTATATCTTTCCTTAGGTAAGGAGACAAGAACTGTACACTGTGGTCTCATCAAGGCTCTAAACTGCAGTAAGACATTACACTTGTATTCCGATCCCTTTGTTATTTTGTTAACCTTCTTGATTCTTGTATGACACCCAGATTCCTCTGAATCATTATTTCTCAGCCTCTCGCCATTTAAAAAATACTCTCCTTTTCAATTTTTCCTACCAAAATGGATAACTTCACATTTCTCCACATTATATCCAATCTGCCAATTTCTTGCCCGTAACATGTCTAAATCCTTCTGCAATTTTCTGTGTCCTCATCACAGTTGATTCCTCCATCTAAGAGATATAGTTGGTAAATATCTGAAGCCCAAGCACTAATTCTTGCAGAACCCCACTAGTTACAGCCTGCCTTGACCTATGTATTCCTACTCCGTTTTCTGACTATAAATCAATCCTAATCCATGCAAATATAATACCTTAATCCCAATGATCCCAAATTTTGTGTAATAACCTCTTGTGTGGCACATTATTGAATGCTTTTTGAAAATTCAAACATGCTGCATTCATTGGTTTGCCTTCATCCACCCTAATAGTTACATCCTCAAAAAACAGATTTGCCAATACGATTTCCTTTCATAAATTTGTGTTGACTCTGCCAAATCTCATTATGATTTTCTATGTGTCCTGTTATCACATTCCTCATAACAGGTTCTAGCATTTTCCCCACTACAGATATCTGGCTAACCGGCCTATATTCCAACACAAATATAGAAAATGCTGGAAAATCTCAGCAGGTCTGACTGCATCTGTGGAGAAAGAATAAAGCCAATGTTTTGAGTCAGGACAAGTTATCCAGTCTTGAAACGTTAGCTCGATTTTCTCTCCAGGTGCTGTCAGACATGCTGAAATTTTCTAATATTTTCTGTTTTCATTTTGGATTCCAGTATTTGTAGTAATTTGCTTCTATTTCAGCCTATTGTTCTTTTTTTCTCTTTCCCACTTTTGAGTAGAGGGGTTATGTTTACTACCTAGTAATCCAAGAGGACCGTTTTAGAATCTAGTGAAATCCAGAAGATTAAAACTAATGGATCCAATATCTCTATAATTACCTCTTTTAATACCTTGGAATGAATCCCATCAGATCCAATGGATTTGTGAGCTTTAGTCCCATTAATTTCTCCAGTGCTATTTCTTTACTAAATATTAATGTTATTAAGTCCTTAATTTTCACTAAATTCTTGGTTTCTCATTACGTCTAGAACATTTCTGTGCCTTCTGCCATGAAGACAGATACTAAGTTTTCATTTAATGTCTCTGCCACTTCCAAATGAATGATAGAGGTGGCATGTTGGGCACAGTGGTTAACACTGCTGCCTCACAGCGCCAGGGACCTGGGTTCAAGTCCAGCCTCAGGTCACTGTGTGGAGTTTGCACATTCTCCTCATGTCTGCATGGGTTTCCACCAGGTGCTCCTCCTGTCCAAAGATGTGCCCGTTAGGTTGACTGACCATGCAAAATTATCCCTTAGTGTCGGGGATACTAGCACGGGTTATGAGATAGGGTCAGGATGGGATTGTTGTTGGTGCAGACTGGATGGGCTGAATGGCCTCCTTCTGCACTGTAAGGATTCAATGATTCTATAGTTGAGCCAATCAGGTACACTTGTAACACTGCAACTTTGAGACGAAGTGTGACAGTCATCCCTAAGGGAAGGTATAAAGTTTCAGTATAAAGTTTGCTCACTGATTTGTGTGTGACATTACTCTTGATAAGTCATGTTTTTAAGGGCAGAAGTGTGATAGCATGTGGTATTATCCTGTTGCTGCGCTGGAGCTCTGTCTCATCAGGGCAATCAAATCAAATCGCTAGACTTGTGTCACTTAGTGTTGCTATGTGTTTTGGCCATTCTTGATAGTTTTGACTCTAGGTCAGCATTAGGTTGCTGGCTCTTACGAAGATAAGTTGCATCTTTAAAACAGTTGTGGCATCCGCACACAATGTATTTTTTCCAAATATAACTCCAGTAGAGCTCCCTTGGTATTGCTTACAGAATGTGCTGCAGTCAAATTGAACCTATGCACTTGGTAGAAACCAGACAGGTAGATACTTAAAAGTGGACAGATTACTTACCTGTTCAGTCCACCTCTGATATTAACCTGTGAGCAGATGAGATGGCCGCCTAAAACATATACCCGGTATCCATTAATGAATAGATCAGCTAGTGTCCACTTAAAGGAATTCATTTTATTTCCAGTTAAAAGTTTACAGTTGCAAAGCCACACAGCAGAATTTCACAAATGGGCTGGATAGACACTAAAACTAGCTAACACAAGGAGTGAAAGCAGCTTCAGGTACTGAACCTCACATTTGATACAGTTACTGTTTGCTAAAAAAAAACTTTTTCATGTGTGGGAATTGAGGGGAAACATCTGGATAGTTCCCATGGGAAATGAAAACACTGTATTTGGATTGAAATGATGAGGTTCATTGTCTGGCAGAATACAGTGTGTTGGAACGCCGCAATAACAACAAGAAAAAGTGATTGCGTAATAATTAGGGGTGGGGGAGAGGGGGGATAGGTACTAAATAGGCTAAGGGAAGCAATTTAATCTTCTGGGGTAAAGTCCATGAGTGGATGGGGCTGGTTCTTCCGCTTCATCAGTTCTCTCAGTTGTCTCCTCTCATGTATTGCGAAACATCAGTTTTCACTTCTCTATGCCTTAGCAATCTGAGAAAATGACAGTGTTATGTAGAATGTACAGCACAGAAACAGACCTTTCAGTCCAAACAGATCCATGCTGCTGTTTACATGAGCCTCTTCACACCCGTCCACATCTAACCCTATCAAATCCTATTTCTCTATTCCATTCTTCATTATATTTATCTAACTTAAATGCATCTATGCTATTCACCTCAACCACTTCTCGTAGTCGTGAGTTCCATACTCTAATCACTCTCTGAGTAAAGAAGTTTTTCCTGAATTCCTGATTGGATTTATTAATGACTATTTTATATTCATGGCCTTTAGTTTAGGTCTCCCCCAAAGGTGGAAACACCTTAACTATGCCTATCCTTTCCAATTCCTTCATAATTTTAAAGATTTCTATCAGGTTACCCCTCAGACATCTCTTTTCTAAAGAGAAGTACATATCTTGATCAATCTGTCTTGGTGTATATAATTTATTGTTTCTGGTACCATTCTTGTAAGTTGATTTTTGCATCTTCTTCAGTGCCTCTATATTTTTATAACATGGAGACTGGTCTCCACACGTCTCCTCAGATTCTATGCAAGTTTAATATACCTTCTCTGCTTTTGATTCTATCTCTCTAGAAAGGTACCCCAGGGATTAATTTGCTTTCCTATGGCCTTATTTTTATGGCCTTATAAAATTGTATTGCCACTTTTTAGTGATTTGTGTACCTGTATCAAATGTTTCAGACTATGAGCTGCTTTTTTGGAGTGCAATGGCTACTTGGATGTAACTCAACATGGCAGTTATTCTGCAGGCCAAATTTCCACTTTGTAAAGAACTGTTATAAAATGGGATTAAAGGTAGTTTATTCATTAGAAAGCCAGGTATTTCTGGAACACAGAGTGAGAGACATGGATAGATGGTTACGGATAGGTGACTCACATCAAGAGGGGTGATAGGGATTGTGAGAGTAACTTGAGTTTTAATGTATTTGGGGGAAGAGTCTTTCTCTTCTAGTTGTCTGTGGTCTCAGTGAAATGAGTTAGACAGCAAATGCACAATTTTTGGTGATTTGTATCTACAACACAGACTGGGAATTTGTCTGAAAGAATTCTCTCAGGGATTGTTCTGGCAGTGGTAAGTGTAAAATGTGGAGTGCTTGCTGAGTATTACTGGCTTTTATGAGCAGTGGGAACTTTATGCCAAAGTTATTAAAATTAAAAATGCCTTCCACTTACCATTTCTCAACTTGCAACTTGCACTCAAGCATCCACCAATTCTTTTCAACACATTTCGCATAGGACCTAAACAGCAGTGAACTGGTACAAAGAGATAGAGTTTGACCAACATGGGTACAGACTGTTTTTAGATGGATGCTCAAAATTGCTCCGTCAGTCCTGAATGGATCAGCGGTCAGTGGAGAGAGCGGGAAAGTGGAACTGATCCACTTCAGATCAGCCATGATCTTATTGAATGGCGGGGCAGGCTCGAGGGGCTAGATGGCCTACTCCTGCTCCTATTTCTTATGTTCTTATGAGAATAAAAATCAAGTCCATCAAACATGGGAGAGATGATAAAAGTTTTGAGGCTAAGCTGCACTTTAGGGTCACTGCCACACGCTTGCTAGCAGTCAGTGATAGAGAATGAGAAATAAGACACCTTGCTCAGGAATGACCAATGGAATCTAATGTTAGAAAAGAGTGAAGGCTTGAAAATGAGATGTGAAACTGTCTTTCTCTCTATCCTTGGTCCTTGCCCAATCATTGTTTCCCCCCTTTGTCACTCCCCTCTGTCCAGCTCCCACCCTCCAAATGTCACCATCCTTGCCCATGTCATATCTTTGAAGCTAACTCAACGAGTGTGTAGCACTGACATTCCTTCCTTGTAGACCATACATTTGAAAATATTCAGGAGTGTTGTGCTGTGGTTTAAACCAAATAATAAAACATTTTGGGATGAAATAAGCAGCAAGAATTGCAAAAGAACTGAGAAGTGAGGCAGAAATCTGAATGGCAGGTGCATACTTCTTGTTTACTGCAGGGTAGATTGGGATGAAGCAGAGCCAGGTGGTGGTAAAAAAGAGCATGGAGACACTGATCTCTCGGGCCAGGTTGTAGGTTTCAGCTGGCGTCTGGATCAGAAAGGTACACATGAAGCAGGCCACTGCCTGTAAGCCACTGTACCCCAACATTAGCCAGAATATTACCTCTGAATCACTCTTACAGAAGAGGACAAGAGTGTCTTCAGATTTGCCTGTTGTCTTCATCAGAAAGTCACCATCTGTGTTCAGCCAAAAATAGCATATGGCACCTTGCCCCCCAAGGCTGACGCAGATGGTGATGTACTGACCATTTTGTTTATATCTGTGCAACAAAGACTTGGTTAAGCCAGCGAACTCAGTGCTGAGCAAGATTTGCATCGAGTTGACTAGGAGAGTTGAGATACACATAGTAAGGCTGAAGGCAGTGACTGGCTGACGTGATTTACAGATGAATTCTGATGGTTCACCGAGGTACAGCAATATGCTGCAACATAAGAGAGCCAGAGAGGTTAGGGTGACTATGTTCATCTTCCCCCCAGTACCTTCCACAATTGGAGCATTAGAGTGTAGTAGGAAGAGCACCATGACAGTTAATATCAGTGAGAGCTCGAGCACCATGAGCAGGAGCATAGCCACACCAACAGGTGAGTCCCAGGACAGGTACTGCAAAGTTTTCTTAAAGCAGGCAGGGCTTTTCGGTGGTGACCACTCGTCAGATTGACAGTCATTGCATGAAAAGCCATCTGTAACAGAAAAGTCAAACTGTCACTTACAAAACACACCTGAAAGGTGAACAAGAAATCCTGTGTATCCATAGGCAGTGATCATCCTACCCAAACACTTGATTAGATTATTTCCAGTAAAACTGAAGTAAATGAGAATCATAAATGAACTCTACAGTAACAGGAATCGTACCTAGTGCAAAGGATGATAGTTGTGGTTTTTCGAGGCCAATCATCTGAGCTTCAGGCCATTGCTTTAGACGTTCCCCAGGACAATGTTCTAAACCCAATCATCATCAGTTGTTTCATCAATTACCTACTCTCTATCGTAAGATCAGAAATAGGGATGTTTTCTGATGATTACACCGTTTTCTGTTCTATTTGCAAGTTCTCAGATAATGAAGCAGCCTTTTCCTTGCATGCAGTAAGTCTTCCGATCATTATTTTGCAAATTGAGTTTGTGTCTTTATATGCCCTGTTTGTGAACAGAACTCCCATTTACCTGATGAAGGAACAGCACTCCGAAAGCTAGTGGATTTTGCTACCAAATAAACCTGTTGGACTTTAACCTGGTGTTGTTAGACTTCTTACTGTGTTTACCCCAGTCCAACGCAGGCATCTCCACAATATATGAAATTACAGGAATAGTCCAGGGGAGAGAACTTGTGTAAGATACTCAGTTGGAGAGTAGGTATAGACTCACTGGGCTGTTCTATAACAAATTTCAGCCCTGGGCAAGTAATATTCAAGCTATACAAGTATTACGCAATGACCATCTCTGACAAGAGAGTCGAACCACCTTGTCCTTGACATTCAATGGCATTACCATCACCATAATCCCCACCATCAACATTTTGTGAATCACCATTAACCAAAACTGTAACCTCACCAGCTGCTTAAATATTGTGGCTACAAGAGCAAGTCAGAAGCTGAGTATTCTGTGGCAAGTAACTCCCCAAAGCCTTTTAACCATCTACAAGGAGCTGGTCAAGAAAGTAATTGAAAACTCTAGACTTGTCTGATGACTACAGCACCATCCAGGACAGAGAAGCTCATTTGATTGACACCCATCCACAAAGTAGCTGAGGTGCATAACATTTACAGCATGGACTTCAACCAATCACAAAGACATCAACACCTTGAAAACCTTGATTTCTACCACCTAGAAGATCAAGGGTAGCAGGCACATGGGAACACCATCTGAAAGTTTCCCTTCAAGCCATCATGGCTTGTAATCTTGCATCCTGGATCTAACTCGCTCGTGTATGTGTACTCTACATATCAACCTGTGACCCATCTATATTTGAACTTCGGATAATGAAAGGTTTGCTGCACAGAAAGTAGCTACTTAGTCATGTTTGTGTCTCCCCAGAAATTATCCACCCAGCCTAATCCCATTATCAGCTTTTGGTCCATAGCCTTATGTATTATGGCACTTCAGATACATATTCATTTTAAATGAGTTGAGATTTCAGCCTCTACTTCCCTTTCGAGGCAGTGAGTTCCAGGCCCTTCCAACCGTCTGGATGATTTTACTTTTCTTCATCTCCCCTCTAATCCTTCTACCAATCATTTTAAATCTATGCCCCCTATTGACAACTCTGTAAAACTAAATAGATCCTTTGCATGAGGCCCCTCATAATTTTGTACGTTTCAATCAAATCTCCTCTCAGCCTCCTCTGTTCGAAGGAGAACAACCCTAGCTGCTCCAATCTTTCCTCAAAGCTGCAATTTCCCATTCCTGGCAACATCCTCATAAATCCCCTCTGTATCTTCCCTAGTGCGATTACATCCTTTCTGTAAGGAGGTGACCAGAACTGCACATAGTACTGAAATTGTGGCTTAACTGATGTTTTATATAGTTCCAGCATAACGTTTCTGCTCTTGTATTCTAAGTCTCAGTTAATTAAGCAAAGGATTCCATGAAGTCTTTTTAACCACCTTATGGACCTATCCTGCTATCTTCAGGGGGTCTGTAGATATTCACTCCAAGGTCCCATAAGTCCTCTACACCTCTCATTATCCTCCCATTTATTGTGCATTCCCTTGCCTTGTTTGACTTTTCTAAATCTCACAGTTCTCTGGGTTGAATTCTATTTGCCACTTTTCTGTCCACCTGACCAGTCGACTGATAACTTCCTGCAGTCACCAGTGATCCTCCTCGCAATCAATCATGCAGCCAATTTATGTCATCTGCAAACTTCTTGATAATGCCCCTTACACTTTGATCCAAATCATTAATATATACCACAAAAAGCAGGGGACCCAGTCCTGAGCCTTGCTGTTCCCTATTGGAAACAGCAAAAAACACTCATCAACAAATACACTTTATTTTCTGGCATTGAGACAATTTTGTATCCAGTCTTTGTATCCAAGACTTCCTGCTGTAATTAAAACATTTATAGAGAATGATCTGTTCAGATTCCTTTGCTTTGATCTAGTCCATTGTAGGGCAGTAGATAAATAATTAGGTTCACCAGTTAAGTTCTGGAATGTTCCTCCTGGACAATCTTCACATTCAAAGCAGCAGGAATAAAGGCTGATGGCAATTTTCTTCTGCCCCAGGTCACAGTTCTTGGAACAATGGGATGGAGGTACCTGTCGATACAAGTAGTATGCTTGTTATTTCATTACTCTTGGTGTACTGCATGGCCTTGCAAATATTGGGAAGCCCAAGAGTTAATAGGTTCTCTGTGCACTGGACACTAGGATTAATTCCAACTGCTAATTCTGTTGAATATACTGAGCCACTGACTACAATCAGAGAAGTATTTACTGTACTAATTTGGACAGTTTGGATCATAAAGCTGGTTAAACAGATTGAAGAAATCAGTTCAAATTTAGAGTTATTCTCTGACCCCATGGTTATGTTTTCGCCTTAGAGCTCATATGCATATTTCAAACTCCAGGATGGACAGTCCCAGGATGCAACCCAAGTTCCTTGATGGGATACCAGCCTATAACCCACTCCTGGATATTTGTTAACTCTGTGTAGAAGCAAATAAACTTTTAATTAAAATCTAAGTGAGGAGTTCTGGTGGTTTATTTATACAATACCAAATACCCTAGAGGGAATTACAGGCTCAAACTCTAATGCTAAGTAACAGATATATTTAAATTCTGTGTTAAAGCATTTTCAACAATAATACATTTCTAGAATTCAGAAAAAATGTTTATGATGAAGTCCTGAAGCAAAGAGCTCCTGAGGCTTTGGTTCAGAATTCTGGAGCAACATCTGATGGAACTTGTACATTCAGTGAGTGTGGCATTGCCTCCCGTACTCTCGTTCTGTGTTGAATGAGCCCATAAAACTCTTCCTCGCTATTGGAGCAACCTCACCCCCAACAGCTAGTAGATAGTCACTATGAAAGGAGTATTCACATTGTGACTTGTTGGACTGTTAATCAGCCTGCAAATGCTCTCATCACTTGGAAGAGTGATACAATTGATGTGATAGCAACTTCCATTACATAACAGCTTTAATCTAGGAAAGAATGCCAAGACACTCCACAAAAGCTAGAACAATGCGGGTTCAGGGATAAGACATGGTTGACCTTGGGCTATGTTTGGCTTGATGGGCTAGTAGAAGAGGTAAAATTGCAGAGGCAGCTGAACAATAGTTTCAATATTAGTGAGAATGAAGGCCATCAATTCCCTTTTAATTGTTGGAAGTGAGAATGGAGATGGGTAGATGATGAATTGTGGTGAATTCCAAGATGATCCTGGAACTGTGAACAGTTTAGCAGAGTGTAGGACCTGATGGTCCAGCCCAATTGGGCAAGAAATGGTTGAATCAAATAAACATTGAAATCTGTCCTTGAGTGAAGATGGGGACAAGGGGGAATAAGCATTGTGAGAGAGAGAATAAGAACAACTTGCATTTATAAAGCCCCTTCAAAGTAGTGAAAGATTGCAGGACACTTCACAGAAATACATTCAATCAAGAATCAGAAGAATATTCAAATAAGAATTTGACACCAGGAACCAAACGGTCATTTGAATTTGGAATTCATTCATCAAAGGTCTTTGAATATATTCAAGGGAAGTTGGATAGATTTTTGACAAGGGAGATAAAGGTTCTGGGGGACAGGCAGGAAAGTGGAGTTCAGGCCACAACCAAATCAGTCACGACCTTTTTGAATGGAAGACCAGGCTTGATAGGCCAAATGGCCTACTCCTATTTTTAATGACTTCACGATCAAACACAGGGACATTAGGACAGGTGCCCAAAAACTTAGATGAAGGTTTCAAGGAGAGTTTTAACAGAGGAGAACATGGTGGTGAGGTGAAAAGGTCTAAGGAGGAATCCCATAATTTAGTGCCTAAATGTCTGAAGGCACTGCCAACAATGATAAAACAAATGGAGTGGGGAAATGTATACTTTCATTGAAATGCTGCCCTAACTTACTGTATTATCAACTGTTTTCCACTGAATCTGGGAGGTGTGAATGGTCAAGTGATCTTTGTAACTGCCAATCACTGGTAGTTTGAGTTGCCCTGCATTATAGATCCAGGTTATGATGTCGTAACCTCGCTGTGAGTTTCCTGCAGCATCGTAGTAAATGGTGGTGTTACTGATGGTGAAGTTAACTTGCTTCAACTCTTCCAGCAGCTGCTTAAAAAGAAAGTCAAGTATTGATAATTACAGGAGTTGCTGGCCTGGAAATCCCATTACTGCTGTAAACAGACACAGCACACTAGACCATTAATGCTGACTCAGCTAACATGTAATATTCACTTTGTCCACTGATATATGGCAGTAGGTGCATTACTGGCTCTCCTGCGCACACTAATTCCTCACTATCAGGTTGGAAGGTGAGGAGGTTGCTTTCCATTTGAAACATGGGCTCTGTACAGCTGAATATTTAGATCACTATTTCCAGGGCTTTTGTACATTTCAGGATGAGAGAACTCCAGATTTATCACAGCAAGAGCTAGGTGACCCTGGATCACCAGAAAAAGCTGTGCATGAGTTGGAGGGAAGGGAGAAGTCTGGCTGCTTTAAAGTGGGATTTGATAAGGAGAGATACCCACCTCACCCTTCGCTCCTTCACCTTTGCACTGAACATTTGACTCTATCTCTACATTTTATCATTCTCTGCATTTTAAATTCAAACAATTCATTCATTCTTCAGAAGATATAACTATTTTGTGGACACTTCTCAAACACCCATCCAAGACCTGAAATCCTCCCATTAACATGTACACACTTCTGTTTGACAGCAGCACTGTACCAAGTCCCATGACCTCCCCATCACAGACTTCCAAAACTCTTTTCCCATTATAATACAAGCAAATTACTGCGGGTGCTGGAATCTAAAACAAAAACAGAAAACTCTGGAAAATCTCAACAGATTTGACAGCATCTCTGGAGAGAGAACAGAGCTAACTTTTCAAGTCTGGATGACCCTTCATCAGACCCCATCCCCATTAACTGCAAGAGAATAAGCCTTCCGTCAAGTGTGTGCCAGAGGTCTCCAACTGCCTACACTGCCAGTTGGCCAGATCATGCTTTTGATCATGGATTTTCTGAAGCAGCAGTGCACATGTGCAACAAGACTTGGACAACGTTCAAGCTTCGGCTGATAAGTAATATTCCTGCCACACAAATGACAGGCGGTGACTACCTCCAACAAGAGAGAATCTGGCCATCTCCTGTTGATGTTCAATGGCATTACCATCACAAAATCCCCCATTCTCAACATCCTGGGGATTACCATTGACCAAAACTGAACTGGACCAGCCACACACATTCTGTGGTTACCAGAACAGGTCAGAGGCTGGGATTTCTGTGGAGTGCAATTCACCTCCTGACTCACCAAAGTCTGTCTGCCATTACAAGGCACAAATCAGGAGTATGACGGAATATTCTGTGCTGGCCTGGATGACTGCAGCTTCACCAACACTCAAGAAACCATTCAGGACAAAGCAACCCACTTAACTGGCACCAATCCACCACTTTCAACATTCTCTCCCTCCACTACCAATGCACAGTGGCAGCAGTGTGTACCATCTACAAGACGCACTACAGCAACTCACCAAGTATCCTTCAATAGCTCCTTCCAAACACACCTAGAAGAACAAGGGTAGCATATGCATGGGAACACCATCACCTGCAATATCCTTGCCTCTCAAGAACAGCTTTTTTCCTGCTGCTGTCAGACTTTTGAATGGACTTACCTTGCATTAAGTTGATCTTTCTCTACATCCTAGCTATGACTGCAACACTACATTCTGCGCTCTCTCGTTTCCTTCTCTATGAACGGTATGTTTTGTCTGTATAGCGCACAAGAAACAATACTTTTCACTGTATGTTAATACATGTGAATAATAAATCAGATCAAATCAAACCACACATCATCCTGAAATGTATTGCAATTCCTTCACTGTTGCTGGGTCAAAATCCTGGAACTCCTTCCCTAACAGCATTGTGAATGTACCCCTACACCACATAGATTGCAGCAGTACAAGAAGGCAGCTGACCACTACCTTCTTAAGGGCAATTAAGAATGGACAATGAATGCTGGCCTAACCAATGATATCCACATCCCTGGAATGAATGTAAAAAAAGCAGTTCTGTGTAAGCATTTGACCGTATCTAGAGTTCTCCACCCTAAGGCAAGTCCAACCCACAGCACCACAATCTCCACCATGGGTAGGGCAAGGAGGTAGACCCCAAATCGACCCCAGTCAGAAAACGATTGAACCCCATGCTATTGGCACTAGTCTGATCCACATGAGGCAACCGGCTACCCAGGAAGACCAAGTTGCTGTGACATATACATGTTTTGGTCTGGAGCTATGAATAGTGATGGTAGAGGATCTAATGTTCTTTCCATCACATGGCAAACAGAAATCTCTCCCAGTCTTACCACCTGCCATTGGCAAATATTGGAAGGATTTGCAGATTAATATTGTTTGGCCTGTTATGAATGCACCTCTCTTGAGCATCAAATCCTGAGGTAGTTCAGAGGCCGGGATGCTACCCATGAAAACTCCACATTTAAAACACTATTAGCCTCAAGCTCAGACCAGCAAGTTCCCTGCCCTGTTCAAGGTTAGAATCAATTCCAGTGGCCTGAAACACCCTGACTCAAACTAGCCCTGAGCTACTGAGTGCCTTCTCTCCGTATGCTGTCATTACCCATGAGAAATTAGTTTGGCCAATCTCAATCACTTTGTAGTGGCCTTGGGCTGAATGTGAAACTGATGAAGTTCACCAACAACAGTCTGGTTAGAGGCTGTAGTCACTATCTAGGAGCCATGTAGTCAGAGGGTGTGGTCAGTACTGAGAAATCTGGCAATTAGGTCCTATAGTTAGATGGCACATACATTATAAACTGCAATCACATTTTTAAAGCATAATTTCAGGGTTGCCGTGATTCTATGGACCTGAGCACAAACAGTAAGAGAACCCTATACCTGCCAGTTGTACCAGCTGGCTGTATTTTGGCATTTTCCATTGTGGCACTTGAGCAAGGCATGGAGTGCATGTGCAATGCTGTACACTGCTGTGTATACACTGAAGGTGGTCCGTCTCACTGGCTGGTCCAACACCACCGACAGGTTGCTGGGCTCCAGGTACTGAATCGCATTGAGCAGCTGACCAGAAGATTCTGTGGGGTATGGCCAAAAAGGAAAGAGCTGATTGCCACCAAGTTCCGCACTGAGGTTCTGCTCCTTTGCGATCCTGATATTAGTAAGATGGTTTAAAACGAAATCCGTGAAACCTGGCATTCTCCCACTGTTAATGACTGTACCAATCACGGTGCCAATTGTTTCAATATCTGGTATGTGAGTAACAACTGTTGTCTTGATCCAGGCCTCGCTTCCAATCCAGACCTTCCTGGTGATGTTCATCTTAACCACTTGTTTCAAAAATTCATGAGCGGGTCCCTCACTGGAGAAGAGGACGATAACATTGACATTCATCTGCCTGATTTTGCCCACAATTTCGGAGACTTTTTGCTTGGAGTTGGGTAGACTGAGGTAAGTGGGAATCACCTCAATGTAGCCTATGCAGATATCATGGAACAATGCGTATTCTTGAACCAATTCTATGCCCTGCCGCCCATACTCATCATCACTCCCAATTCCAGCAATCCAATTCCAGTTGAACTTTCTGATGATGGAAACAATAGCCTTGGCTTGGTTTCGATCGCTTGGCATTGCCCTCAGAAAAGATGGGTAAATCTTCTTGTTGCTGAGTTGCTCACTTGAGGCCCCGTAACTAATCTAAAAAGTGAAGAGAATCCATGATTATATCACCATATTACTGTCTCCCCATCCAAATCAGCCTTTTCTACACACGCAACGCCGCCCCCCCCGCCCCCCCCGCCCCCCCCCCCCCCCCCCGCCCCCCCCCCCCCCCCCCCCCACCTCCAACCACCTTCTGCCAGTCGGGTACAACCATGGCCTGTGCTCCATTGAATCTGAAGCTAAAGCAAAATACTGGATACTGGAAATCTGAATTAAAAACAGTAAGTGCTGCAAATAATCAGTAGATCTGACAAATCTGTGGAGAGAGAAACAGACCTGAGACATTGGGAGGAATTTTACAGCCACAATCCGCCTGTTTATTCATGGGAACATGCTGTAAAATTGGTCATAAAGCAGATGGTGCGAATGGTGCCCATTTTTGCGCCAACTCCCCCCATGCCAGGGGAAAATATCAGTGTGATCGGGAGCCTGCTGAAAATGGGTGAGACATCATTTTAAATGTTTTTGCATGCATCATAATGTCATTAGCGAGTTTTACTCCCAATCATCCTGGCTTGCCTGCCTTTACGAATGCATTCGCCAAAGCCGGATCGGTCTGGAAAACACCTCCTCAATAGAAGTTGGATTCTGGCGCTTGATCAGTGATAGTGAGCGAGGAGATAAGTCTCAACTTTCAAACTGCTGTTCAGAGGAGGTTGTTTCGTGGTGGCCATGTTGTGTTTTGAATTGGGGGAGCTGTGAGTGTGTGGGTGGGAGGAGGGTGCATGGGTGGCTATTGTTCATCACAGAGTCCAAACTTGGAATCTCAGCACGGACTTGGGTCTGAGTGCTGACCTCTTGTTTTAGGGATGCTTCTGGGTCCTAGCGCAGGTAGCAGGAAGCACTGATGCAGGTGGAGGATGTGATGGAAACTCTTTGAATTAGCAGTGCTGCAGCCTCAGGACTTGTCAAGCAGCAGTATCTGTGGACATTACTGCATTGGTTCTGGGTATGTGATAGTGTTGGGGGGGGGGGTGAAGTGAGGGGTCTGTATTGCTGGGGGACTGTGGGAGGGAATGGGGTGTCTGTGTTGCTGGAGTGCTGTGGGGTGGGATTGGGTGGGTCTGTGTTGCTGGGGAGGCTGTGGGGTGGAAATGGGGGGTCTGTGTTGGTGTGGGACTGTGGGAGGGGAATGGGGTCCTGTGTTACCGGGAGCTGTTGGGGGGGCTGGGAGGGCAGAATGGAGGGTCAGGAATGGGGGGGTCTGTTGCTAATGTGGGTGCGAGCAGATTTCTTTAACCTCTCCATCTGTCTGTCCCCTTCCCGAAATGCCACTCCCTTCTTCAAATCGACGAGATAGCTTTTGGAATGCAGCCCATTGATCTTGCTGTTCTTTTGTTGTTGCTGGAGCTGAGGAGGAGGAACAGGAGGATGAATTGTGGACAGAGGAGGCCCAAGCCTTACCACTCACAGGAGGAGGAGAGAGAGTCAGCCACTGGAGGCAGGATGTGGCCACCATTCACCATGGGATGGGCAGGAAAGGGAGGGAGTGGAGACTCCGATAGTTCCGCGCGTGTGTCCTTCGAGTAACTGTTGGACATTTGCGTGCTGCTGGTGGCTCCAGTTCCGCAAGGAGACAGTGCAAAGCTTGTGCCATTTGTTGCAGGATCTTGCACCTCAGGGCATCCATTCTCAGTGACCAAGAAATTGAAGGCCGCCTTAAACTTTAACGCCACCAGTTCCTTCCACACACACACAAACAGCATCGCCCCCACCCCCCTGCCTGCCCACCCGCCCCAGTGGAGACCTTTGTGGCATTTCACAATCATCCATCCACAAGTGTATGAAAAAGGTCACGAATGCTCTGTATGCTCAGGCTGGCCAATATATCAAATTTGACCTGGACCAGGCCTGGCAGGAAGTTTGGGTTGCAGGATTCGCAGCAATCGTGTGGATGCCAAATGTGCAGGGGGCTATAACCGCATCCACTTCACCCTCAAGACCCAGATCAAGAATCCGGGAAGATTCATGAATAGAAAAAGCTGCATTCAATAAACTTGTAATTGGTGTGTGACCATCAACTCAACATTATGCATGTCTGCGCCAGACATCCCAGCAGCACACATGACAGCTTGATATTAAGGAATTTGGATATTCCGGAAGTCTTTGAGGAGGAGACCAGGATGTGGGGATGGCTCGTGGAGGACATGGGGTACCTGCTTCGGACTTGGCTGATGACACCTATACAGAGGCCTGAGACTGAGGTGGAGACCCAATATAGTGAGGCCTACATTGCCACCCATTCAATAGAGTGGTGCATAGGGCTCGTCAAAATGTGGTTCAGATGCCTGGACCGCTCTGGCAGGGCCCTCCAACACAGCACCCTGATATTATCTCATATTGTGGTAGTGTGCGATGCCCTAAACAATCTGGCGCAGCAGCGAACAGACCTTCTTGAGGAGGAAGACGTGGAGTCTGGGTGTCACTGGGGAGGAGACCACCGAGCAGGAGGAAGAGGAGGAGGAGGAACAGTAATGCCACCCAGGCACTGAAGGGCTGGCAGCAGCCAGGTTCAGGCATGCGAGGGCAGCAAGGGAGGCCCTGATTAACACTAGCTTTGGGCAAAAGGAGCTGTGTTCCCTTCTCCTGTCCCCCCTTGTCCGTGACCCCCAGAGTCCGACAATCTCTTGCAACATTGTAACACCAGAGTGGTGGGCTTGGGTACGCTGTGTTACTAAGTTTCTTTGGCAGCCAGGAGGGTGATGATGGCTCACCAAGCACTATTGTGATGATGCCCTGGCGCAAAGTAATCTGACTCCTACCTCTGTCCACATGCATGTGGGCACCTGGGCCTACATCTTGGTAGTGGGTAAGGAATCACTAAACCTCCATACAGGGCCCTGTGGTGGGTGAGATCGGGGAGGGGAGAGAATCTCTCATGGGTTCTGGGGATGTCATGGCAGATGCTGCAAGTCGCTATCAATGTATGCCACCCACTGTAGCCAGTGATTTATTTGAGTGCCTTCATTTTCTTAGTGACACTGTGTTGAGGGGTCCCACTGCAAGTTCCAGCACCCGCTCCTCAAAGGGGGTGAGGACTTGGAGGTCAGGCTCACCACCCCCTGCCTACGCCCTCTCCTGGCAATTACGGGCATTTTTCTGCTGTGGGGATAGAAGGAGCCATGAAAAATCTATTGGCACAAATCCCACATGGTATCAGGGGGTGCCCTCAGAAGGCAAGCGGTGTGATACCCTTGGGGGGAAGGGGAGGAAGGTGCTTGGGGGTCAGGGGCTGGAAACATGCAGGGTGCTGGGGTGGGGGATGTGGGGGTCATTTAGAGGAAAGATGCTAGATGAGGTTAAATATACATCTTTTTTGCCTGGATTAGGTCATTCAATTTTATCCGGCACTGCTTCCCAGTTCTGTAGGCCAGTACCCTGGCACTCATATATGTGATGATGTGGGTATGCCGGCGTTGGACTGGCGTAAACACAGTAAAAAGTCTGACAACACCAGGTTTTAGTCCAACCAATTTATTTGATAATAGACTCACAAGCTTTCGGGTTCATCCCTTCGTCAGGTGAATGGAGAGTTCTGGCCTCAGACAGAGCATATAAAGCACAGACAGTTTAGAGATTACTGATTAGAATGCGAATCTTTACACCTAACCTGCTGTTCAAGACCTGAAGTGGCTGACAATGTGAGTGGAAGGAGCACTGATCACAGGTTAAAGAGATGTGTATTGTCTCCAGACAGTATAGTGAGTGAGGGTTTGCAAACCCAGGCAAGTCACGGGGGTTACAGATAGTGCGACATGAACCCAAGATCCCTGTTGAGACCGTCCTCATGTGTGCGGAACTTGGCTGTCAGTCTCTGTTCAGCGACTCTGCGCTGTCGTGTGTCGTGAAGGCCGCCTTGGAGAATGCTTACCCGAAGGTCAGAGGCTGAATGCCCGTGACCACTGAAGTGTTCGCCAACAGGAAGGGAGCAGTCTTGCCTGGTGATTGTCGAGCGATGTTCATTCATCCGTTGTCATAGCGTCTGCATGGTCTCCCCAATGTACCATGCTTCGGGACATCCTTTCTTGCAACGTATTAGGTAGACAATGTTGTGACAATACCACAATACCACACAACCCTGCCACAGCAACCTCTGCAAGACATGCCGGATCATCGACATGGATACCATCATCACACGTGAGAATACCATCCACCAAGTACATGGTAAATACTCTTGCAATTCGGCCAACATTGTCTACCTGATACGTTGCAAGAAAGGATGTCCCGAAGCATGGTACATTGGGGAGACCATGCAGATGCTACGACAACGGATGAATGAACATCGCTCGACAATCACCAGGCAAGACTGTTCCCTTCCTGTTGGCGAACACTTCAGTGGTCACGGGCATTCAGCCTCTGACCTTCAGGTAAGCATTCTCCAAGGCGGCCTTCACGACACACGACAGCGCAGAGTCGCTGAACAGAGACTGATAGCCAAGTTCCGCACACGAGGACGGTCTCAACAGGGATCTTGGGTTCATGTCGCACTATCTGTAACCCCCGTGACTTGCCTGGGTTTGCAAACCCTCACTTACTGTACTGTCTGGAGACAATACACATTTCTGTAACCTGTGATCAGTGCTCCTTCCACTCACATTGTCAGCCACTTCAGGTCTTGAACAGCAGGTTAGGTGTAAGGATTCGCATTCTAATCAGTAATCTCTAAACTGTCTGTGCTTTATATGCTCTGTCTGAGGCCAGAACTCTCCATTCACCTGACGAAGGGACTAACCCGAAAGCTTGTGAGTCTATTATCAAATAAATTGGTTGGACTAAAACCTGGTGTTGTCAGACTTTTTACTCATATACGTGGCCACAGTCTCCCAGGCTGAGTTTGCATCGCTTCCCCTAGGACAACTTCCTACTGGGGGGAAGAAGGTGTCCTGCCTTGCCTTCACTACTTCCAGCAACCTGATCAGGTCCGAATCAGAGAATCTGGGTGCTATCTTCCTCGAGGCCTTTTCTTCCTGCACTGCCTGCCTGTCTGTCCATCCTTGGGGTTTTTATGGAGCTGTCCCTTGTTAGGGCAGTTCAGCCGCAGGCAGTTTGGGTGAGTCAAGTAAGTGTTAAAGCATTTCAGCAAATTTAATGCAGTTTGCCTTGTTACCATGCAGGGGAAAGCAAGTCAGCACTTGCAGGTGGGACAGAGAGCGGGTGGTGGAATTTGTGTCTCTGTGATGATTGGGGGCAGGGGAGATAGGGGGTCAAGTCAGGCAGCATTAGGGCAAGGGAGTGATGTGGGGGCCATGTGCAAGTGGGTCCAGTTGGGGGGGGCGCTGGGGGAGTGCGTAAGGGGGTCACTAATGTTGGGGGTCTCCATAAGGAGGACAGAGAAGCTGCCTCTGGCCCAGGAGGGTTCTGCCAGGAGAGCTGGCTTATTTTTCACTTTTTCTGCACATGCAGTTTGTTGTTCTGATTTGAGCTGCAGGCTGTCTGCCGAATTAAGCTCTGTCCACTGCCTCTTGTGGCCAGAAACAGACTAGTCCAAAATTTCAGAGACAGAGTGCATAAAATTGGGCGTGAAAACTCACCCGAAAAACAGATCTGCAACTCTCCCAATTTCAGATTCACTGGACACCTAGAAAAAATCTTGCAAAATTCCACCCATTAACCGTTTCTTTCTCCACAGATGCTGCAAGACCTGCTGAATGTGTCTAGGAATTTCCGATTTTACTGCCCCAAACTCATTTCTTTTAAGATTTTACTGCCCCAAACTCATTTCTTTTAAGATTCAACACACCTCTCCTCTTTCTGCATTGTGACAATTTTGTTGTCAAAATTCATTGAACCATTTCTGTGCTCTAATGCATCCTTTCCCAATGCTCTGGGTCTTTTCTCCATCAATCTGCCCTGTCAATGCAGGATTTTAAGTCTCAGACTTGTGTCATTTAATCTCTCCTTCCCAGTTCTCATCTCCTACAGCTTTAATTCTTATACCTTCCTTGCATTTTGGACTTCAGCCAATAATTGTTTCTCAATCTAAGGGAATTAAATATATCTTCTCATGGGATTTTGGTCTATTTCACCCTCCAGTTTTTAACAAAAGAGACACTCTACAATATCTGGAGCCAGACAATAGAATTGATTTTCCTACCATTTGTTCCCAGGTAACATTCGTTCCACACATTAGTAAAAGAAACAGGTGAAGATTGAGTTTGCTGGCTTTCCAACCCTTGTGATTTTGGGGACACTGCTGCTTACAAAACTGTTTGAAGGAATCATGAGGGATATGTCATAGCCTCATCCTTGACATAACATTAGGTGGACAACAGGCACTGGGAAACCATGGCACTCTGGCCTTGGTAACCTTGAAACCATTGTCAGTTGTTATAAAAACCCATTTGGCCCTTTAGGGAAGGAATCTGCTGTTGAAGTGAGGAGATAGGAGTTAAAAGCACTGGTGTTGCAGCTCTTGTTTTTCCATGGGTACAGATCTAACATCACATTTGCTTCTTTTGCAAATCACTTTAAATCTCTGCCCTCTTCTTCTTGATCCATTTTCGAGCAGGAACAATTTCTCCCTGTCTCCTCTGTCCAGCTCCCTCATGATATTGAACATCTCTATCAAATCTCCTCTTAGCCTTCCCTCCAAAGAGAACAGTTCCAATCTCTCCAATGTATCCTCATAACTGAAGTTTCTCATTCATGGAACCATTCTTGTAAACCTCTTCTGCACTCTCTCCAACACCTTTGCACCCTTCTCATAGTGTGGTGCCCAAAATTGTACACAGTACTCCAAATGAGGTCCAACTAGTGCCTTATACAAGTTCAGCATAACCTCCTTGCTCTTGTACTAATGTCCTTATTAATAAAGCTGAGAATACTATGTGCTCTTATTGACTGTTTTCTCCATCTGTCCTGCACCTTCAATGATCTCTGCTTATATACACCTAGATCCCTCTGCTCCTACATCCCTTTCAGAATTTTACTCCTTATCGCCTCTCCATGTTCCTCCTGCCAAAATGCATCACCTCACACTTCTCCACATTCAACTTCATCTGCCACCAATCTGCCCACCAACAACTTGTCTATGTCTTTTTGAAGTTCTACAATGTCCTCTTCACAGTTTACAATACTTCCAACCTTTGAAATTGCTCCCTGCACACCAAGATCTAGATCATTAATATATATCAGGAAAAACAAGGAATCCAATACTGACCCCTGGGGAACACCACTACAAACCTTCCTGCAGCCTGAAAAATATCCACTTACCGTTTCTCTCTGCTTCCTATTATTCCACTAATTTTGTATCCATGTCCCTTTTATTCCATGAGCTATAACTTTTCTCACAAGTCTGTTGTGTGGCACTGTATCAAATGCCTTTTGAAAGTCCATGTACACTACATCAACAGCATTACCCTCAAAGACCCTTTCTGTTATCTCCTCAATAGATTCCAGCAAGTTAGTGAAACACAATTTCTCCTTTAGAAATCCAAGCTGGTTCTTCCTTAATCAACCCACTTTTTCCATGTGACTACTAATTCTATCCTGAATCATTATCTCTAGAAGCTCGCCAACTGCTGATATTAAACTGACTGATCTGTAATTGCTAGATGTTCCTTACAATCCTTTCTAAATTAGGGTGTAACATTTGCAATTTCCTGTCCTCTGGCACTTCCCTTGAGACTAGAGAGGATTGAAAGATTATGGCCAACACCCTTGAAGTTTTCTCGATTAGGGACGGAGGGCAACATATCTGGTTTGGAAAGTTGCAACCTCAGAACAGATGTGACAGATATGTGAAAACTGGGAGAATGAAATAGAAATAGAATGAAATAGAGTTTTCACAGGAAGCCGAGTTTGAGGAAGTGAAGTCAAGGTAGCTGTATGAGTCAGTGGGCTAATAGTAAATATTGGTTGATAATCTATCCCCAGAAATGAGGACTGAGTAGTTGAGGAATGGAAGAATCTGAGATGGACCATGTTGATAGGATAGAAATTTAAAGCAAAGTTGATTAAGTTTTCCAATTCAGGATGAGAGTAGGAAATGGCACTAATACAGTTATCAATGTACTGGTAGATTGGTGAGTGACAGGCCCTGAATTGAACTGGAATAAAGAATATTCCATATGTGAGCCTGGGATCTATATGGCTAGCGTAAGAATGAGGGAAATGAATTTGCCTTGAGTGGTAATGTAAACTGGGTGATAATGAATCCATTGCAAGTTTTACATCCAAATAATTTCTTTTTCTGTAGACTTCAATGGTGTGTCAATCTTGCTGTCAATTCACTATTACCTGTTATCTGCTATCTCCCAAGATTATTTTCAACTCTGGAGACTTTAACAATTAGTTGTCACAATATGAAATGGTTTCACGTAGCAAACCATGAGAGCACAACTTACATGTGGAAATAAAAATAAGCTGCATAATTTGGCTGTGACTATCGCCTGTTCCGATGTCCAGGGTCCCAGCACAGCTATCACGCGGTTCCTGTACTTTGTGTAGTTGCAGAGTATGTCAATCCCATTACTTTTGGCTTTCGATAAGAAAAGAAGGCTGGGCAGGAAGGAGACCATTGTCTCAAAACAGTCATCGTAGATTTCATAACCCAGCCGCACATCCGGCAGAAGAGAGGTGGAGTTATTTATTTCATCAATCGCAAAAATCATCGCCAGGGACATTCCATAACCAAAGGGGTAAAAGCTTAAATAGAGATAAACGAGAAATTAATGGCATACAGATATTAGCCAGGAACACACAGCTCTAAAAACGAAAGGGAGACAGTAAAGAAAAAGTGAGGAAGAAAAAGAATAACAAAAAGACAGCAATAGAGAGGGGGAAGGAGGAAAAGAAAAGAAAGTGAGAGAAACAAAAACAGTAATAAAGAGGAGAAAGATAGAGAGCAACTGAGAGGGATAAAAAGAGGGAAAGGCAGAGGAGGGAAAATGAACAAGAGGGAGTAACTGAACAGGAGATTCAGAGAGTGTGGAAAAGAGACATACAGGCACAGATGGAAAGAGAGAGACAGTTGCTGAAGTGGAGTCACCCTGCCTTGGGGAGACATGGGACCAACTTTCACTGAATAGGTATTTGTTTTCTCATTGACCACAGGTGAGGCCCCAGAGGATTGAAGGATAGCCAATATTGTCCTGTTATTTAAGAAGAATAGCAAGGATAACCTGGGTAATTATAGGCCAGTGAGCTTGATGTCAGTGATAGTGAAATTTTTGGAGAAGATTCTTAAAGAGAGGATCTATTCACATTTGGAATTGAGTGGTCTTTTTAGTGACAAACAGCATGGTTTTGTACGAGGCGGAGTCAAGTCTCACTAAAGTAATTGAGCTTTTTGAGGAGGTGACAAAAATGATTGATGAGGGAAGGGCTGTGGATAATGTCTACATGGACTTTAGTAAAGCATTTGACAAGGTTCGTCATGGCAGGCTGCTACAAAAGATTAAATCACACGGGATCAGGGTGAACTAGCTAGATGGATTCAGAACTGGCTTGGCCATAGAAAACACAGGATAGTGCTGAAAGGGTGTTTTGCAGAATGGAGGTCTGTAACGAGTGGTGTTATCCTGAACAGAACGGATTACTGCAAAGAAGTGTACCAACAATAAACAATGAGGAACACTACAGACAGTTACCCACAGATCCGACCAAAGACCACACTTGTCAACTCAACACTCTGTTCAAGACCTTTGATCCGGACCATCAGAGCACCCTCTGTGCTCTCATCCCACGTACTCCCCGCGTTGGAGATCTGTACTGCCTCCCAAAGATACACAAGGCAAACACACCTGGCCGTCCCATCGTATTGGGCAATGGGACCCTGTGCGAGAACCTCTCTGGCTACATCGAGGGCATCCTGAAACCCATTGTACAAAGAACGCCCAGCTTTCGTCACGACACTAGGGATTTCCTACGGAAACTCAGCACACATGGAGCAGTTGAATCAGGGACACTCCTCGTCACAATGGATGTCTCAGCCCTCTACACCAACATCCCCCACGACGATGGCATTGCTGCAACTGCCTCAGTACTTAACGCCGACAACTGCCAGTTTCCAGATGCAATTTTACAACTCATCCGCTTCATCCTGGACCACAATGTCTTCACCTTCGACAACTAGTTTTTCATCCAGACACATGGAACAGCCCTGGGGACCAAATTTGCACCTCAATATGCCAACATCTTTATGCACAGGCTTGAACAAGACTTCTTCACCACACAGGATCTTCAACTGATGCTATACACTAGATACATCGATGACATTTTCTTCCTTTGGACTCATGGTGAACAATCACTGAAACAACTATATGATGATATCAACAAGTTCCATCCCACCATCAGACTCACCATGGACTATTCTCCAGAATCGGTGGCATTCTTGGACACATGCATCTCCATCAAGGACGATCACCTCAGCACCTCACTGTACCGCAAGCCCACAGATAACCTCACGATGCTCCACTTCTCCAGCTTCCACCCTAAACAAGTTAAAGAAGCCATCCCCTTCGGACAAGACCTGCGTATACAAAGGATCTGCTCAGATGAGGAGAATCACGACAGACACCTCCAGATGCTGAAAGAAGCCCTCATAAGAACAGGATATGGTGCTCAAATCATCAATCGACAGTTCCAATGCGCCACAGCGAAAAACTGCACCAACCTCCTCAGAAGACAAACACGGGACACAATGGACAGAGCACCCTTCGTCGTCCCGTACTTCCCTGGAGCAGAGAAGCTATGACGTCTTCTCCAGAGTCTTCAACACATCATTGATGAAGACGAACATCTCGCCAAGGCCATCCCCACACCCCCACTTCTTGCCTTCAAACAATCGCACAACTTCAAACAGACAGTTGTTTGCAGCAAACTACCCAACCTTCAGGAGAATGGTGACCACACACCACAGAACCCTGCCACAGCAACCTCTGCAAGACATGGCGGATCATCGACATGGATGACATCATCTCACATGAGAACTCCATCCACCAGGTACACAGCACATACTCTTGCAACTCGGTCAACATTGTCTACCTAATACGCTGCAGGAAAGGATGTCCCGAGGCATGGTACACTGGGGAGACCATGCAGATGCTACAACAATGGATGAATGAACATCGCTCAATAATCACCTGGCAAGACTGTTCCCTCCCTGTTGGTGAACACTTCAGCAGTCACGGGCATTCAGTCTCTGATCTTTGGGTAAGCGTTCTCCAAGGCGGCCTTCACAACACACAACAGTGCAGAGTCGTTGAGCAGAGACTGATAGCCAAGTTCTGCACACATGAGGACGGCCTCAACCAGGATCTGGGGTTCATGTCGCACCTTCTGTAACCCCCCATGACTTACTTGGGCATGTAAAATCTCACTTACTGTTCTGTCTGGAGACAATATACATCTCTTTAACCTATGCTAATGCTATCTCCACTCACATTGTCTGCATCTTTAAGACTTGAATAGCAGGTTAGCTGCAAAGACTTGCATTCTAATCAGTATTCCATAAACTGTGTGTATCTTTATATGCTTTTCTCTGATCAGAACCTTCCACCCATCTGACGAAGGAACACCATTTCCGAAAGCTTGTGGGATTACTATCAAATAAACTGGTTGGACTGTAACCTGGTGTTGATACTTCTTACTGTGTTTACCCTAGTCCAATGCCGGCACCTCTACATCATGACTAGTGGTGTTCCACAGGGATCAGTGCTGGACCTCTGCTGTTTGTAATATATCTAAAGAAAACATAGAAGAAAACATGGAAGAAAACATAGGTGGTCTGATTAGCAAGTTTGCAGATAATGCTACGATTGCTGGAGTTGCAGATAGTGACAAAGATCGTCAGAGAATACAGCAGGATATAGATAGGCTGGAAAATTGGGCAGAAAAATGGCAGATGGAATTTAATTCAGACAAATGTGAGGTGGTGTACTTTAGTATATCCAATTTAGGTGGCACCAATGAGGTAAATGACAGAACCATCAGGAGCATAGACACACAAAGAGATTTGGGAGTACAGATCCACAAATCCTTAAAAGTGGAAGCACAGGTGGAAAAGATGGTGAAGAAAGCTTATTGCATACTTGCCTTCATCAGATGGGACATCAAGTATAAAAGTTGGCAAATTATGTTATATTTATATAAAACGTTGGTTAGGCCACATTTGGAATATTGTGTCCAATTCTGGTCACCACACTAACAGAAAGATGTGGAGGTTTTGAAGAGAGTACAGAAAAGGTTTACCAGGATGTTGCCTGGAAGGGAGGATATTAGCTATGAGGAGAGGTTGAATAAACTGGGATTATTGTCCCTGGAAAGACGGACACTGAGGGACAGACAACCTGATAGAAATTTGTAAAATTATGAGGGGTTTCGATAGGGTGAACAGTTGGAAGCTTTTTTTCAGGGCAGAAATGACAATTACAAGGGAGCTCAAGTTGAAGGTAAAGGGGAAAAGGTTCAGTGGAAACGTGCGGAGGAAGTTTTTTACACAGAGGATGATGGGGGCCTGGAATGCACTGCCAAGCCAGGTGGTTGAGGCAGACACATTAGCAACACTTAAGACTTATCTGGATAGACATATAAACAGACAGGGAATAGAGGGATACAGGCAGTTGGTCTAGATGGGGCAACGTGATTAGCACAGACTTGGAGGGCCAAAGGGCTATTCCTGTGCTGTTTTGATCTTTGTTCTTTTTTAAATCAATAGCCAAGATTCTTTATTAAATCAGCAGCCAATCTGAAATGCCAACTTACCTGTATTTAGCACAAGATGCCATCTTGGTAAAGAAATAATCAGCACTAAGTTAGCTAAAATGATTGCCACTTAAAATGCATGATACCGTTAATTAAAGGGACTATCTGACATTTTGATGGCTCAGTACCGCTTCAACAAACATTGTGTCCCAACAGAAACCAGCTATTTGCGAATAAAGAGAATGAGCTTTGTCACGCATGCCACCAGGAGAAGGGAAGTGCTTGGTCATTGGCATTTTGCTTGGGATCCACCTTGTACTAGTCAAGGAATAGATGAGGGCAGGCAAGCAGTACCAGCTGCTGCAGGGGGTGGGGGTGGAAACAGGTGGATCAGGTGGTATATTTTTCCTATGCAGGAATAGGATACTCCTCCCCCTCCAAATCTTCCCCCCCAGGACCTACTGTGCCACATTTAATAACATACATTCACATTTGTTCTCACTCTCTCTCAAGTAGGTCCAAGGAACCACATTTATTACTCCATGAATATATTGTCCAATCAGCACTTGAATAACAAACCTGCAGATTTCTGGTTAGTGCCTGCAGGCATATTTAAATCATGATGATCATCAATTAGCCTAAAAATTGCAGACCAGATCTGGGATGTTCAAACAGATGTTTCTTATCGACAGAACATTCATTTAGCATCTGTTTTTTGTTCTTTGACGAAAATAACTCCCAATACTTCCAGTTAATCAGTGGCAGCCTGACTGACCGACCCATCATGCGATGCAGTTCTCTGCAGAACCCTCCCCACCCCATGAAAGACAGATCTTGCATTTGTGTAGCACCCTTCATGAAATCAGAACATTCCAAATGATTCTACAGCCAAAGAAATACTTTTAAAATAGCTTCATTGTTTCAATATGGGAAGCACAGCAACCAATTTGCACATGGCACGCTCCCACAAACAGTAGTGTGCTAAATCATCAGAACATCTAGTTTTAAATGGTATTAGTTAAGGGAGAAAGTTTGGCCAGAACATTTCCCTTCTCTTCAAAGTAATGCTGCAGGATCTTTTACATTTGCCTAAGAGATCGGAGAGGAAATTAGTTTAATATGTAATTCGAAAGACAGCCCCTCTGACCCTGCAGCCTCCCCTCAGTGCCCTGCTGAGAGTATTAGCCCAGATTATGTGCTCAAGTCACTGTAGCAGAGCTTGAATTCATGAACTTGCCTTCAATGGCTGATAGCCCCACTGTGACTACTCCACTGATTTTGGGCAGATTAGCAGCAAGCTTGAATGGGGTGGGGTAGTGTTGATCCTTGTCATTTGTCATTATTCCTGTGATTTATTGCTGGAAATAGTGGTGGGTATTGTGATATCAAACACATATATTAGTGGACACCCTTATATCATGATTAGGGATGTCCAACATCACACTTTTCATTATCATTGCAAATGATTAAATTACAACAAATAATCTTATTATGAAGGAGCAGAAATGTTTCCCATACTTCACTCTCATCCACCCCCTCACCCCACTTACTGGCTTAAACAACAGCCTCAGTGGCACTGCCCTGTAGATTACAGCCTGACATTCATCCTCTTCAAAGGGGCCAGGCAGCAGGTGAAGTCTTTCAATGTTAAAAGGGATCTCCCCAGTGAATCTGATAGCTCACTGTCCATCAAAGCACTTCAAAGATCTTACAGAACAGTTGGGCCTTATGCAAGAAAGCATGGGGATCTCCTGGTAAAGGGAGTCATTCAACATCTGGAGCTTATGTCATCAACCAGGGCCAATCCCTATTGTGGAATGAAGAGCTGTGGTGATTTTGAAGGTCTCCAGGCACCCATGGGGCATGGATATCAAAGTGACCAGGGCACTTCAAAGTTTTTAACAGAAAGAGACAATAATGAATATCTTTACCAGAATAATGCCTGAATTCACCACCCTGAGAGTGAATACCACTTTTTCCAGGGTGACAAACACAAATGGAGCCGCTAGACTACTATCCTGAGGGAGAGCCGCAAGGTCAAGTCCCAGCCCAAGCCAACCCAACCCCCATGTCCCTTGGAGGGACCTTTTCTTCTGCAGTTTAGCAGTGGCAGAGGGGCACATGGGCACATTATTTACCTTCCTACCCCTGTCTACAGAGTCTACAGTGCCAGGTCAGGGTGTCACTGCCAAGGCAGTGCAAAGTAGGCAATGCCAAGGGGTGGTCCTGAAGGAATGCTCTGAGACGGTGGAGCCTGAGGGCACCCCATTTCAGTGTTTCTCTTGTTAGGGGGGGAGAGGATGTTGTTGGTGAGGTCCCTGACCACAGGGGTGTGGGGGTTGATGGAGGTACCCTCATAGTTGTGGGGTAGAGGGGCTTGACCGCTTCTTTCAGTGATGAGGGAGAGGGGCTGGGGGTGCTCCCCTTGTCAGTGGGGGTTACCATGTTGTGGAGGAATGCAGTGGAGGGAGGCCTGCCTCTCAGCGCAGAGATCAGATGCTCTTTAAAAACAGCACCCCCAATCTCTATATAGCTAGGCTGATCAGTATGTCTCATATTATCCATATTTTTAAATTCTAAAAGTCATGAAGCCCATCTGGCAGGCGTTGCTAATGCAAGCAGGAAACACTCTGGTTTTCCTGCTGGCAGGAGCACGCAGAGTGCAGAATGGTGAATCGCACCCCACGACTTAAGGGCCTAATTTATGAGGGCAGCCTTTTAGAATAGGTTATTTGAAGATTGAGTAGTGTTATAATTGAGGTGTTTATAAGTATAATAAAAGGATTCAATAGGATAAGCACAGATTCTCACTGATGGGAATACTAGAATAAGGAAACATACTCTTAAAATTATAGCCAGGACGTTTAGGAGTGAGATCAGTAAGTAGTTTTTTTGTATGAAAGGCAATGAAAGTTGAGAGAGTCAGCACCTACAAGAGAATAGGGATCTGAACCCCAGTGAGAGTCAGCACCCTCAGGAGAGGAGCTGAACCCCAGTGAAAGTCAGCATCTTCAGGAGAGGAGCTGAACCCCAGTGAAAGTCAGCATCTTCAGGAGAGGAGCTGAACCCCAGTGGAAATCAGCATCTTCAGGAGAGAGAAAATTTAACGTTGCCCAATCAGAGTACGGTTTCTTACCTTTCACATGTCACCTCTTCAGGCCTTGACCGATGAGTGAGCCCAACTGTACTCGTATGAAAAGGGAACAGGGCTCCTATAGTGTAGTCCCCAGGCAGCGTGTATATTGCATCGATTCCATTAAGCCTCTGAGTCTCAGTCGCAGAACCCTTGCCCATCACTAAATAGAAAAACAATTGTAAGACACAACAAATCATTTCAAATCACAACAAATATCTCCACACTAATGGGATTCTTCTGTGTAAACAGAAACTCTTTGATTTTAGTTATGAATGTTTAGTCGTTGTTCTTTTAAATCAAATAATCATGCTACCTCATTTGAAGGGTATTTGCATTTCTTACATGTACTGAGCAACATCCAAAGTCAAACCGGCAATGGAACGATATTTCAAATTAAAAATAATCCAAGGTCAGTTTTTTTTTAGCCTAGGTCATGTAAGGAGAAAGCTAAATAGCAAAAGGCTAAATTCCTATCATAGCCCTACCTTGATAAGAGTGTGGGGACAGAGAAGACCATGAGGTGCCATAGATTAAGATTATATACTCATTTTTCCACCATCCCTCAACCCTAACTTTTTTAAAAATTCATTTACAGAATCACTTTCATGCCAGTAGTCATTGAGAAGGTGGTGGTGAGCTGCCTTTTGATCATCTGCAGTCTCTGAGGTGCAGGTATACCCACAGTCTTGATTACCTGTGGGGACTCGGATTCCAACCATTGTCTTGTAGTTGGGTTTGTGTCTGTATGTGCCCTGTTTGTGGGTGCAGGTCCTTGTTCACCTGATGAAAGAGCCCAAGACTCCAAAAGCTAGTGCCAAATAAACCTGTTGGACTTTTGCCTGGTGTTGTGAGCCCAACCCAGTGCAACGCCGGCTTACCCAGTGCAATGCCGGCATCTCTACATCATTCAAAATTTATCCATTGTTCAATATCATAATGACAGATTTTTCATAGAAACGTAGAAAATAGAAGCAGAGTAGGCCATTCATTCATTATTACATTGCTGCTTGTGGGAATTTGCTGCCTCCAATTTGGCTGTCGTATTTCCTACAACTGCGGTATTTCAATAAAGTACATCAAATAACAAAGAAAATTACAGCACAGGAACAGGCCCTTCGGCGCTCCAAGCCAGCACTGACATGCTGCCTGACTTAACTAAAATCCCCTACGTTTCCAGGGACTATATCCCTCTATTCTCATCTCATTCATGTACTTGTCAAAACACCCCTTAAAAGTCACTACCGTATCTGCTTCCACTACTTGCCCCAGTGACAAGTTCCAGGCACCCACCACTCTATGTATAAAAAATCTCCCTTGTACATCTCTTTTAAAACTTGCCTCTCGCACATTAAATCTATGCCCCCTAGTAATTGACTCTTCCACCCTGGGAAAAAGATTCTGACTATCCACTCTATCCATGCCTCTCATAATCTTGTAGACTTCTATCAGGTCTCCCCTCAACCTCCATCACTCCAGTGAGAACAAATCAAGTTTCTCCATCCTCTCATCATAGCTAATGCCCTCCACACCAGGCAATATCCTGGTAAATCTTTTCTGTACCCTATCCAAAGCCTCCACATCTTTCTGGTAGTGTGGCGACCAGAATTGAACACAATATTCCAAATGCAGCCTCACTAAGGTTCTATGAAGTGTCAACATGACTTGCCAATTTATAAACTCAATACCCCGGCCGATGAAGGCAAACATACTCGTATGCCACATCATTGACTCATCGGCTTCAAAACCTTTGGGACATATCCCAGGGTTGTGAAAGACAGTATATAAAATGCAAGGTTGGTCATTCATTTGTTCTGTTTCTCTTTGTGTAACACTCTCTCTCTTTATCTGTGTTGTTTCTTTTACCAGCTCCCCTCTACCCCCCTCCCCACTACTCTCTTTCATTGCAGTGTCAATCTTAAACATATTGGCTGGAATTCTCCAACCTCACCTGCAGCTGCAAGTTTTCGGTCCCGCTGCAAGAACGGAGATTTGGCTGAGCGCCAAATTCTCTGTTCTTGGGGCATGCGGGACTGGAGAACTCCGGCCATTGTGTGGGAGATTTTCAGCTCTGAATTCTATACCTGGGGTATTAGTAACTCAAAAACTGTGGCTCCACATGTTAAACAGCCTAATAGTGATGTATTACTTGCTCTATTATTTTATTATCCCCTTTTCTCAATTCTGATCCCCAGTCTGCCATTTTATACATTTTTTTTCACTTTGTTCTTGGCTGCAGGATTCTTAAATATATTCTTATGTTTTTCTGAAAGTACAGCAAGGGAAAACTTTGAATGCAGAACTGTCCCAGAATTCTGAGCATTACTGAATGACTTCTATTAAAAAATACAGAATGACTGGGAAGTTGTGCAATTCATTGCACAATGCACAATGACAGGATGTCCTGAGGTAAAGGGTCATAGGTCATGACCTTTTATGGGAAGTACTTACCCCGGGTGAGAGAATTGACGTGCTTGAACAGTCCTTCAGTCTTTACTATAGCCATCCCATTAGGTTAAGAAAACACTCGTGATATGAAGTGCTTTTTCTGACATATAAAATAGGCTTATGCATGTTTCCATAGTAACAGTTCTTATAAATCCTCTTTGTCACTGCCCTTGATTTACTCTGAAAGCCTTTGAGATTCAATGGATATGCAGCCCCCTCCTGTGGTTCCCCGTTGGATTTAATTCTCTTTTTAGTCAGAGAGACTCTGTGTTGAAGAAATGTTTTAAATGCTCATCTCTTGCCCATGGCAACTAGGCCTTGATTTATAATCACTAGTTTACTTGTCACTTGCTGTTAAATTGTTACTCTAACTTTATCCGATAATAATTAATTCTAAATTGAACAAAATAACCTCTGAGCATCGGGTCAGTGATTTTATGTGCCAGATCTAAGAGCAAAGCAGACAATGACATAATTAAAAAGAATAAAAGCCAGATGCGCCCAGTTTGTCATTGATCGATCATAGGTAAAGTAATACAAACATTGAAGCACAGGAGATGGAAGGGTAGACAGTGAGGGATTACAGATAGAGGCTGAGGCATAGCCAAGGAATGGGGATTATTGAATCTTACATTGTAGGAGGCCATTCAACCCATCATGCCTTTGCCAGCTCTTTGTAAGAGCTAACCAATTATTCCAGCTCCCATTTCTTTCCTCATAGCCCTGCAAATTTCTCCTTCTCAAGTATGTATCGAACTTTATTTTGAATGTTATTATTGAATCTGCTTCCACCACACTTTTGGATAGTACATTCCCAACAGTGTAACAACTGCTTAGCCTGCACTGTAAGAATTCTGTGATTCTGTCTTGAAGAAAAGAAGGCTAAGGAGGAAATTTGATAGAGATATTCAAAATCATGAAGGGTCTGGATAGAATACTGGATAGAGTCTGGACATAGGAAAAAACTGTTCACACGCATGAAAGGATTGAGAATAAGAAGGCAAAAATGAGGAAAACTTTCACACAACAAGTGGTCAATTGAAATGTACTGCCTGAGAGTGTGGTGAAGGCAGGTTCAATTGGAGCATTCAAAAGGAATTAGACTGTCATCTGAAAAGCAAAAACGTGCAGGGTTATGGGGAGAAAGTGGGAGAAAGGCATTAAGTGAATTACTCACTATTTTTTCCCCCTTTATCTCCCCTCAGCTCTTTTGTCAATTATCTTTTTCCTCTGATTATCGACCCTCCCAACAATGGAAACAGTTTCTCACTATCCTTACCAGCGAACCCCTTTATAATAAAGAACAAAGAACAAAGGACAACCCAGCACGGGAAACAGGCCCTTCGGCCCAACAAGCCCGCGCCGCCGCATCACCCTACACCTATTCTACCCTGCGTGTCTATGAATAGAACCCCTGACTTAGCCAGATTCAGGGGAGAATAGTGTCAATTTGGTAAAACCAATCAGCCTAAGAGCACATCTTTGGGGTGTGGGAGGAAACCGGAGCGCCCGGAGGAAACCCACGCATCCACAGGGAGAATGCACAAACTCCCACAGACACAGGCCCAAATCCATGTATCTGCACAGCTAGCAGTGCTAGTCACCGAGCTGTTGCGGCGCCCGTCTACCGGTCCAGGATCAAGCACACACACCGACACGAAGTACTAGGCCACTCCCGGAACCTCCAAGAGTAGCCCACGCACGATCCACCGTGTGCATGCCCCTCGTTTGACAACGAGGTGGACCTCCACCTGCGGAATAAAAGACAAAAACGTTAATCACAAGCCTGCCTTTCCGGTGTCTCCCGAGGTTCTAACCCTTATTTAATAACCCCTACCATAACCCTCCATCCTCGTTTCACTCATGTGCCTATCTAACTGAACCTTAAACGAGTCCAACGTTCCCGCCTCCACCACCCTACTCGGTAGCGCGTTCCATACCCCCACAACTCTCTGCGTAAAGAACCTTCCTCTCATATCCAAATTATACCTCTCCCCCCTCACCCTTAAATCATGTCCTCTTGTATTTGTAACCTTGAATAATCTTGTAATCTTGAATAACTCTGTGAATGTTCCCTTAACCTTCTCTCCTCTAAGGATGATAAAGTCTAGCATCTCTAAAATCTTCCCATTACTAAGATACCTCATCCCAAGAATCATACAAGTAAATCTCTTGTGCATTCTCTCCAAGGTTTTGACATCCTTCTTAAAGCATATTGTGCATATTTCACACAATCTTACAGTTGAGACTCAACTATTGATTATAAAGGTTTTGCATGACTTCTTTTTCTTTATATCAAATGCCTCTGTTTGCATTGCTCAAGATCCTGTATGGTTTATTAAAAACTCTGTACCAACTTATCCTGTCACTTCAAAGACTTGTACACACAGGCCTTTGTTCTTGCACCTTGTTTAAATGTGGATAATTTAGTGCATATTACTTCTGAAAATGCATCACCTCACACTCCTCTGAATTAAATTTCATTTGCAATGTGTCTGCCCATTTCACTAATCTGTGTTATTCTAAAAATTTGTGCCTCTTCTTCAAAAGTACTTCATTCTAGATCAAGGGATTCTAGAATATTAGGTTATCTAGAATAAGAGGTCATTGTTTTAGCATAAGGGAAAGAAATCCCACAACACCAGCTTAAAGTCTAAACAGGTTTATTTGTAGCAAAAGCCTCAAGCTTTCGGGACAGGCTGTCCCTTCATCAGGTGGCTGGGAGTTCTGATCATAAACAGGACACAAAGACACAAACTCAATTTATATGCATAATGATTGGAATGTGAGTCTTTACAGCTAATCAATTCTTAAAGGTACAGGCAATGTGAGTGGAGAGAGCTTTAAGCACAGGTTAAAAAGATGTGTATTGTTTCCAGACAGAAAAGTTAGTGAGATTTTGCAAGTTCAGGCAAGTTGTGGGGGTTACAGATAGTGTGACATGAACCCAAGATCCCGGTTGAGGCCGTTCTCATGTGTGCGGAACTTGGCTATCAGTTTCTGCTCAGCGACTCTGCGCTGTCGTGTGTCGTGAAGGCTGCCTTGGAGAACGCTTACCCGAAGATCAGAGGCCGAATGCCCATGACTGCTGAAGTGTTCCCCAACAGGAAGAGAACAGTCTTGCCTGGTGATTGTCGAGCAGTGTTCATTCATCTGTTGTCATAACATTTGCATGGTCTCCCCAATGTACCAAGCCTGGGGACATCCTTTCCTGCAGCGTACCAGGTAGACAACGTTGGCCGAGTTGCAAGAGTATGTACTGTGTACCTGGTGGATGTATTCTGAGATCAGGAAAGGTACTACGTAAATACAAGTCTCTTTTTTTCCTCTTACAATCCTTCTCACTGTTGAATAAATTTCCAAGTTCTGTATCTTCTCCAACTTTGAAATTTTACCACTTATACATAGATCCAAATCATTGATATTTATCAGAGTTTCCTAAACATTTCCAGCAGTGGAACTCTTTTGACCCCCCCAAGAGTACTGGAGAAACCTCTGAGAAACATTCATAAGAACATAAGAACATAAGAAATAGGAGCAGGAGTAGGCCATCTAGCCCTTCGAGCCTGCCCCGCCATTCAATAAGATCATGGCTGATCTGTCGTGGCTCAGTTCCACTTTCCCGCCCTCTCCCCATAACCCTTAATCCCCTCTCTTATCAAAAACCCATCAACCCGCGTCTTAAAAATATTTAGCGAGGCAGCCTCCACCACTTCAACGGGCAGAGAATTCCAGAGATTCACCACCCTTTGAGTGAAGAAGTTCCTCCTCAACTCCGTTCTAAACCACCCCCCTTTTATCTTGAGGCTGTGCCCCCTAGTCCTACTGTCTTTTTTGAGCGGGAAGAGTCTCTCCACCTCTATCCTATCCATCCCATTTATCATCTTATACATCTCAATGAGATCTCCCCTCATTCTTCTAAACTCTAACGAGTACAAGCCTAGTTTATTCAGCCTCTCCTCATAGCTCAACCCCCTCAACTCTGGTATCAGCCTAGTAAACCTCCTCTGCACTCCCTCCAAGGCCAAAATATCTTTGCACAGGTGCGGCGCCCAAAACTGCACACAGTACTCCAGCTGCAGCCTCACCAATGCCCTATACAGCTGCAGCAAGACGTCCCTACTTTTATATTCAATCCCCCTCGCTATGAAGGCCAGCATCCCATTCACCTTCCTGACCACCTGCTGCACCTGCAAGCTGGGTTTTTGCGACTCATGCACAAGGACCCTGAGGTCCCTTTGCACCGTCGCCTGCTGCAGTTTTTCGCCACGTAAGTAATAGTCCTTCCTACCATTATTCCTACCAAAGTGGACCACCTCACACTTGCCAACATTAAATTCCATTTGCCATTTCCTGGCCCATTCGCCCAGCCTATCTAGATCCTTCTGCAGACTCTCCACACCCTCCGCACAATTTGCCGTTCCCCCAATCTTGGTGTCATCAGCAAATTTCGACACCCTACACTCGGTTCCCTCCTCCAGATCATCTATATAAATGGTAAAAAGCTGAGGCCCCAGCACCGACCCCTGGGGCACTCCACTAGTCACCATCCGCCAATCCGAATAGCACCCATTGACCCCCACTCTCTGCCTCCTATTTGACAACCAATCCTCTATCCACGCTAACACCCTACCCCCAACTCCATATCCCTCGACCTTCTGCAATAACCTCTTGTGAGGTACTTTGTCAAACGCCTTCTGAAAATCCAGAAAGACCACATCCACCGGCTCTCCTCTATCCACCGCCCTAGACACATCCTCATAGAACTCCAGTAAATTTGTCAGACACAACTTCCCTTTAATGAAACCGTGCTGCGTCTGCTCTATCAAGCAGTTCCCTTCAAGATGCCTCGCAATTTCCTCCTTAATGACGGATTCTAACATTTTACCTACCACAGACGTTAAACTAACAGGCCTATAATTCCCCGCCTTTTGCCTGGCACCCTTCTTAAACAACGGCGTAACATTAGCCGTTTTCCAATCATCCAGCACTTCCCCGGAATCCAGCGACGTCTGGAAAATAACCACCAAGGCATCCACTATCACCTCCGCCATTTCTTTCAGAACCCTCGGATGCATTCCATCCGGTCCTGGGGACTTGTCCACAATCAGCCCCTCCAGTCTGTCGAGCGAAGAGCCAAACCACAAAAACATTATTGTTTCTATTTCTTTTATATATATATGTTTACTACAATTAAAATGTCCTCTTTTTAAAAAACGTACTTAAGTCTTATCTTTTTATCATTTTTAATGGGGGGAGTGATGCTGCTCCTTTGTTCTAAATGGGAAGAATGCTGCTGGATTCTCACACATTCTCTCTTTCAATCTTTCACACACACTTACTGACATATCTCTCACACACCTACCTCTCTTTGAGCACCCCCACACCCCACCTCCCAATGCCCACTCCTTGTCTGAGGCCCAAATACCCCCTACCCCCCTTCAGGCTCTGCTTTCTCCCCCATCCCCCAAACTTTCACAGGCACCGCTGTCCGCATTCACCCTGTTCGATACAATTCAAGCTTTGCGCTATTTCCAGCTCATCCACTGATAGATGGCACTGGGGATGGAGAGAAAAACTGAGGAGTTGGAGTTAAAGGAAGAGACATGCTGATGGATTGGATCACCTCAGGGACTGCCACTGTTCAAGAAGACAGTTCACCACCACCTTCTTAAGGGCAATTAGGGGCGGGCAATAAATGCTGGCCTATCCAGCAACACCCACATCACATAAATGAATATTTTAAAAATGGAAGAATAAACACACAGGAGATGAAGGTTGAGGCATGCTAAAGGATTAGTGATAGATATGGTTTGAAAATGGAAGGATAGACATAAAACTAGTCATGAAGGGATTGAGAGATTGACGGACAGGAAATGGAAGACACAGATGAATTTGGGATGGAGGAAAGACATATTGAGGGATTGAAGATGGCAGGATAGACACCTAGCAATTGTGCTGGTTGAGGGAAACCAAAACATTGGAATTGCGAAATAGACATTTTGAGGGATTAGAAAGGGAAAAAGACACTGAGAGATGGAGGATGGTGTAATAAGAGTGCCAGTTTGAAAATGGCATGTTAGACATAAATCTATCCTTGAAATATTAATGATATGTCAATCTGCTGGTCAGGGAAATTGAAGGGTTCATTTTCTTTGATGGTTGGACAATTGAAAGGAATTTCTGAGAGGTGTTCCGGTTTATTTCCTAAGCCTTGTCCACTGGCTACACAGATTAATTATTACCATCAGACTACTTGTGGATTTCTGTTCATCATTGAGGGCAGGAAATCTATGATATCCTGTTCATTGAGAGAGTGAGGATTCCCATTGGCAACTATAAACAGGAGATAGTTTTTCATATCGCATCTCTAATAGCCCAATTACAAAACATGGAACCTGTGGAATCCAAAGGCTGCTTCCTCTTTCAACAAGAATTCATTAACCAGACTATCTCCCTCATGGTTTGTGTTAAACTTTGTTTGAAAATGCTCTTGTGAAGCACCACAGAATGTTTTACAATATTAAAAGTAATATAAAAATGCAAATTATTGTTTCTGTTTAATTTTCAAAGACTACCCATGGTATCAAAAACCCAGTCTCATCTATTTTAAACTCATTCTTAGATGTGGGTATCTCTCCCAAAGTCAGCATTTATTGTCCATCTCTTGTCCTGAAACAGTGATGTTGGGACTTTTTGAAATTCTGCAGCAGTCCATGTGAAGGTGCTCCCAAATTACAGCAGTTTACCACAGTATTGACACTTACTTCTTCACAAATTATAACTGTGCCTTCTTAAATGATAATTTGTCCCAAAACCCAGCTCTACTCATTCTTCAGTCTGCCAGGATTCAGATCCTCTGAACAGTGGCGATGAAGCACTTGGGGCTTGCTCTCTGACTGGCATTTACCCTTTTGACTATCCATTAGGACCATTAAACTAACCATGAATCACTATGCTAGGTTGTCTACATGCCTGACATCCCCTTTGTCCTGCTGGGAGCCATTGCATCTTCTGCTTGACAGCCAGGTAAAATGAGGGTTTAATCTGATGCCCTGCATGGCACTGCATGCCAGTGCAACAGCAGTAGCATTGAACCATAAGGTCAGGAGACACACCTGTACATCACATGACAACCTAAATAAACAGTGATCATTACACAAATCCATGCAAACAATTTTCCAGATCTCCAGCTGTCCCACAGTGCACACTTTAAAAGGAGAGGGACGAGCAAACATCAACTTCCTTTGTACATTGAGAGCTGCCTCTTGCTCCCTAAAGTGAAATGTGGCTCCTTCTGTCTCTTTATGTATATGCTATCTGTAGTATCACTATGAGTCTGTCATTTACCTCACCAGGAGAGTACATGATTGGGGGTTTATTTCCCATTCACTTTACCCCACTGGAAGATGTTGATCGATTGAAACCTGTTGTCCCAGACTGTGAGAAGTAAGTAACAGCTGAATAGATTTATGTCATAACTTGTATTAATCCCTGAAGGGATATTATACTAGTCACAGTATGAGCACAAGTATAAACAAAGCATGAGGGCAGGCTCAGGCATTGTGCCTATCAGTTACAGTGTGAGGATGTATTGTTGCAATTATACAGAGCCTTGGTGAGGCCACACCTAGAATATTGTGCGCAGTTTTGGTTACCTTTTCTGAGGTAGAATGTTTTTGCTCTCGAGGGAGTGCAGTGAAGGTTTACCAGACTGATTCCAGGGATGGCGGGATGATGTATGATGAGAGATTGACTAGGTTAGGATTGCTTTAGCTAGAGTTCAGACGAATGAGAGGGGATCTCATAGATACTTATAAAATTCTAACAGGACTAGATAGGGTAGATGCAGGAAGGATGTTACCAATAGTGAGGGTGTCCAAAATCAGGAGTCAGTCTGAGGATACAGGAAAGACCATTTAGAGCGGAGATGAAGAGACATTTCTTCACCCAAAGAGTGGTGAACCTGTGGAATTCATTACCACAGGAAGTAGTTGATGCCAAAACATTGAATGTATTCAAGAGGTAGCTAGGTAAAGCACTTGGGACGAACAGGATCAATGGTTATGGGAAGAAAGCAGGATTAGGCTATTGAGTTGGACGATCAGCCATGATCATGATGAATGGCGGAACGGACTTGAAGGGCTGAATGGCTGCCTTCTGCTCCTATCATCTATGTTTCTATAGGCTCCATGTATATTTCTCAAAGTGCGAATACAGCTCTAGGTGCTGTGTATAGCAAACAAAAGATACAGCCAAAATATGAGTATAGGCAAACTACATACCAGTGACAGTGGGGGTTCAGATCCTTTCCTCTTTTAGAAGAAGTGATTCCCTCACTGGAGTTCAGGTCCCCACCTCTCCTAAAGATTCTGATTTTACCAGGATGTTTGGACAGTCATTATGTGTAGGTTAGGGGGACTAGTGGGTAAATACGTTGGGCTCCGGGGATAGAGGCTGGATGGGTTGTTTTGTTGGAGAGTTGATGCAGACTTAATAGGCCGAATAGCCTCCTTCTGTCCTGCAGGGATTCTATGATTATATAACAGAGATACACCCAGGAGCAAAAGCAAGTGCTTCATGTCTGGAATGCACTGCCTGGAAGTGTGATGGAGGAAGGCACTCGAGGGCATTAGCTGATTGTTTTAATAGGAATAATATGCAAGAGTAGAAAGAAAAGGCAGAGGAATGGCACTAAGCCATAATGCTCACTTAGAGAGCCAGTGCAGAAGTGATAGGCTGAACTGGCCTCCTTCTGTACCATAAAAAAACTGTGAGACTGTAAAGTTACAGACTGGAATCTAATTAAAGGGTTCTGGTGGTATATATAAAAAATTTGCCCAGAGATGATTTACAGTCTTTATTCTAATCAAAGTGTTCAGATGGTTTACATACTGCTGCAGGAATTCCTGGGGGCAGTGTCCACGACCCAATCATCTTTAGCTGCTTCATCAATGGCCCTTTCCTCTATCATTAGGTGGAATGCAAGGAAATTTGCTGAAGGTCGCGCAGTGTTCAGTTACATTTGCAATTTCTCAGATAATGACACTTTCTGTGCCTTCACACAGCAAGATCTGGACAACAGCCAGACTTGGGATGGTGAGTGGCATTTGTGCCACAAAGTGCCAGGCAAAGCTCATCTCCATAAGAAGAAGCACTTTTAAATCTTTTGCCTTTTAATCTCTACTGCCCTCAACCCTTTTATTTTTCTTTCCACTCTCCCCCCTTTCACTTGTTCAAAACCTATTATATTTTTAACATTATTCAGTTCTGCTGAAATATCATTGAACAAAACAGTAATTCTGTTTCTCTCTGCACAAATTTTGTTAGACCTACAGATTATTTCAAGCATTTTTAGTTTTTATTTCACATTTCCAGCATCCGCAGTATTTTGCTTTAATTATAGAGAGAATTTAACCACCCCCGCTTGACATATAATGACATTACTATTGTTAAATACCCTATCATCAACATTGTGGTGTTTGCCATTAACCATAAATTTATCTGGACCAGCCACATAAGTACTGTGGCAGCAAGAGCAGGCCAGAGACGAAGTATTATGAGACAATTCTCCTGAATCTCCAAAATGTTTCCACCCAATACAAGGCACAAGTCAGGAATGTGATGGAATACTAAAGCAAAATACTGCGAATGCTTGAAATCCAAGGCTGTCCACAATTGTGGGTTTTCCTCACCTTATGTTGATGTTTGTTATATAATTATAGAATAGTACAAGAACGAGGCCATACAGCCCATAAAGTCTGTTCCTGCTCTTTTGAAGAACAATCCAATTAGTTCCACTTCCCGGTTGATTTCTCTTATCCACTCAATTTTTCAATAGTTCACTTTTGAAGATCACTATTGAATATATCCACCACTCCGTCCTGTAGTGCATTTAAAATCCTACCCATAATGTATGAAAAAAGGTTTTCTTAATGTTTCTTCTAGTTCTTTTGCCAACCATCTTAAATCTCTGCCCTTTTGTTAACAATCTCTGTTGTGTGACACTGTGTCCAGTGTCCTGCGTGATATTGCTATAGATCTGTAATGTTGAATGCAAATGCTAGCAGTAATAGCGTCTGATGCTTTTTGGCTCAGGCCTGTGAGCTGGAATGGCTCAGACAAAGTAGTGGACTGATGAGTACATAAAATAATAACATTTTTATAAAGTACTTTAAAAACTCATATCTATGTAATGTATTAGATGTCGATCTACAATAAAATTAACTTTCATAATTATATACTGAACATTATTATATTGCTTTATTGCTGCTTTGTTTTTGTTGGCACTGAGGGAGTCACATTAATTTTCAAGTATTAAAGATGGGTTACATTGGAAAATGGTTTGGAAAGCACTGGTTTGATTTTTATTTCGAGTGTGAGCATTTCAACCAATATGTTTGGTCTGCACTGCTGATTTGTAATGAAGCTTCCTGTCCACCATATTGAAGATTTTGAAGACTGTTTAGCACCTCAATTATAGGATTTTCTGGGCCAAATTTCTAGGCCATAGAATTTAAATCAGGTATCTCTTTCATCTAGGTGAAGCCATACTTACAGAAGTCAACAGCTTGAAAATAAAAAACTAACTTGCCTCTATGCAGACTTCATATCCCTTAGAAATATCCCATATTGCTTCATGTACACTGAATTACATTGTTCAGTTCTGAGTTCAGTGAATTTATCAAAGCCGTACTCCTGAAATAACTCACCCTTGACTCATAAATCTTTTCAACTACCACCTCGTCCCTAACCTCAATCTTCCTTAAAGATGTCAGCATCTCTCAGCCATCTTTCCTGGTCAAATGCTTTCTGTCAGATTTCCATTCTCCTCAAATCCCCAGCCAAAACTACAAATAATATTGTCTGTACAAAGTAAACAAAAACGGTGTGTTATTAATAGAAATCGATTGCTTTGATTAATCAACAGTTTCAATATCATTTATAAACTGCCTGATGGAAAGTGAATTAGATGAATCTTGGATTTCTTTTCTAGAAATTCCTATGTCCCTTTGTTGGAATGAATGGCTATCACCTGTGGATCTGATTCCCCACATGGTTCAGAAATATAATTGCAATGTCCTTGCCAATAGCACTTTAATTGAAATAAATGACTTTTTTGTAGGTCAGAATTCAGGAAAAATATGTGGACTGCATTCCAAGCAATGAGATTTGCTATTGATGAAATTAACAACTCGACTAAACTGTTGCCAGGCGTCACTCTGGGCTATGACATCACCGACAGTTGCTTTGAAGCTGTGGATATCCAAGCCACATTCAAGTTCCTGTCAGGCAAGCAAAGAACAGAACTGAAGGTATTAAACAATTACACAGCCTACCAACCCAGGGTGATTGCTGTCATTGGACCATCTTCAACAGATGTAGCAATTACCATTGCAAAAGTGTTAGGTTTCTTTCTTGTTCCTCAGGTGAGTTTGTTTGTGTCCCTCATTTGTGCACTTGAATTGAGGAGGCAACAGGTTGTATAAATGTGCTCCATTGTCCTGATTGCAATGTTGACAATTCATGATTTGTTATCCATTTTGTTTAAAAGCATTGTTTGGTTACAACCCTCCCTGCCCCCACTACCACCCCTACCCTCCTCTTCCGAAAGTGCTGACCAATATTTCCTTTAAAATTTAGTTATTGTGGGTGGTCCATTTTTATCAGGAGGTGGAGTTGCCAGCGTTGGACTGGAGTAGGCACAGTAAGTAATCTCATAACAACAGGTTAAAGTCTAACAGGTTTATGTGGTAGCATGAGCTTTCAGAATGCTGCTCCTTCATCAGGTGAGTTTTCATCAGTGCATGATACCTAAGCACTCCCATGCAGTTTAACGGGAATGTAGATGCTGACTCTCACTGAGGCTCAAGTCCTCCTCTAAAGAAACTATCATCGTGGTTCAGATCCATCCCTCTGCTCGAAATTCCCAAGCCTTCTGGAATCTCCAAAAAATGGCTGTTAATTTTGTCTGAGCAGTTACGCACTGATATTGGCAGAGTATTCCAGGGTATCATAGCTGAGTCAAACTCTATCCTCATCTGATGTCCATGAACATGTATTTTCAGCAGGAATCACTGGAAGGAGATCAGAGCCTGCAACCCTGGTTAGCTTTCCTCTTTCTCTCGCCATTTGTAGCCCTGCTCATTGCCACTGGTAAGATCAGTAAACTTAACACAGGCCAGGAATGGATCACGCTGCTCCTTGGGAATCTCATATGCAGACACAGGTCAGCTTGATTGTGTATGATAACATCATCCAATTCCTCTTCTATGCCGTTTATTTCAATCCTTCCCCGTTATCTCTGCTTCCTAAACTGCTTCTTGACATCCAATCTTGGATGAGCTGCAATTCCTTCTAGCTAAGCTTTGGGAAGTTGGAAATGATTTATTTGGGTGCAACCTTTGCCGATGACTCCATGGTTACTATCTTCAGCTGAATCAGACAGTTGACAATTTCGGCATTCTATCTGGTGCCAGACTGAGCCTCTCCTATATCCTTTTCATCACAAAGACTACCTACTTTCATCTCTGTTTCTACCTTAGTAATGCCCTTGTCCATATTCCAGACTTGATTATTTTAATGTAATCATGAAGTGCTGGTAAACATCAGTAGATGTGGCAATATCTGTGAAGAGATAAACAGAGTTAATGGGCTCAATTCTCCCAAAAAAAACTCTTGAGTGCTGAATCGGCGAGAAAACTGGTTTAAATCATGATTTTTTTTTCAGTGGGAGTTCAGACTTTAATCTCCCACACTCTGTGTAATGCAAAGGCCACAATCGTGAATATCATTGAAAACTCAGGAGTTGGGGCCTATTCATGCTGGATCTGCATGCGCAGTAGGCCCTATCTGTCAGATCGAAGTTTACTGACCCCACCCTATCCTGGAGAACCACAATCTCCATCCAACCCATACTCCCCATAGTGACGATCCCTTCCCATCCCTCACACCCTGGCAGACCACCACAGCTGACTCCCCCAGGAGACAGGAACCACCCCACCCCAGCCCACCCTGATTGCTGGCCTCCCTCCAGCCCTGACCAATCCCAATGCAGAGTGGCAGCAGGATCTCCCCACTTTCACATTGCCCTCTGTGCCCCAACTTCTTGTCCCACACCCTTGCCCCTAGCCCCCTAGGCCTTGCCCCCTTTGCACTGCTCAATGTCCAGTGGACAGTACCAAGGTGACACCTAGGCATGGGCACTTCGTTTCTTGGGCAGTGCCAAGGGGCACCACCCCCCCACCACCTGACCACTGGGGGGGGCCACCTTCCCCCTTCAGTCCGGTGGGATCTCCTGCTAATTCCCTGCAAATGGGAAACTACTCTAAACCCCACTGGAGTGAAATACTCCTGGCTGGCTGGGAGATGCTATTGGACCCAGAGAATTCTGTGCCGGGCTTGATAATACTTTTAAAATACATTAAAAACAGGTTTAAATCACTTACCTGTCTTCCTGCTGGTTTCCAACGTGTTCCCTAACTGTGCCTGCTCTCGAGCTGTGGGAAATGTGCATGCATCCCGAGTCCCCCGAAATGACCAACACACAATTCTCCCATCCTGATGCACCAAAAAATGTACGCATCTGGATGGGAGAATCGGGCCCAATGTTTCAAATCCAATATGGCTCTTCTTCTTCTGTTCCAAAGAAAAGTCATATTAGACTTGAAAAGTTAACTCTTTTTCCCTATCTTCACAAATGCTGCCAGACCAGTGAGTTTTACCAGTATTTTCTGTTTTATTTCAAATCTTCAGCTTCTACAGTATTTTGCTTTTATTTAAATATTCCAATGCTTTCCACTGGCTTTCTGTTCTCTACCTTCAATAATTTTCAGCTCACTCAAAATACTTGACACTTGTTCCCTGTCTTGCACCAAGTCCCACTTCTTTATCATCCCTGTTAAAAGTGACCGACATTTGCTTTTGATCCCCCAACTTTTCCAATTTAAAATTGTGTTTAAATCCCTCGAAGCCTTGCCCTCCTTACCACTGCAATTTCCTCCAGTGCTGCAATGCTCCTCCCAAACCCTCTGTTATTCAGCGATCTGTAATCTAACTCTATATACTTGTCTTTGCTCCATATCCCTTTATGACCTTTGGTTAAGAAAAATGTATGAATCTCCAATTTGAAATTAACAACTGAGTTAGCATCAATTGTCATTTGTGGTAGAGAGTTCTAAATTTAAACCAATTTTAATGTGTAGAAGTGCTTTCTAATTTCACTTGTGTAAGGTGGGGAGAGGACTCTAATTTTTAAATTATGCCCCTAGTTGTAGACTACCTAACCAATGGTAATAGTTTCTCTCTCATCTATCTTCCCTATTCTACTTAATGGGTGGAATTTTCCCTTCTCACCTGCCACGCAAATTTTAGCAGATGGGGGGTGGACCATGGAAAGATCCATTGACCTTGGGCAGAAGTCTCTGATCTTGGGGCATGCACAGCTGAAACTCCTGCCCAATATCTTGAAAACTTTGATCAAATCACTCCTGAACTGTACAAATTTCAATGAATACAATTATACTAGTTTGTGTCAGCTATCTTCTGTTGCTCCAACTCTGACTGCAGAAATCCCTTCACCATACCATTTTTGGTTGTGCCTTTTGCTCACCGCCAAGCTCTGGAATTCCCTCCCTAAATCAATCAGGCTGCCCTGGCCTGGCCCTGCCCCATAGACCTTGCCCCTCCAGGTTCCGCTCCATAGACCCCACTCCTTCAGGCCCTTCCCTGTAAGCCCCATCCCCGGCACTGCCAGTTGGCATTGCCAAGATGCCAGGCTGGCACTCCCAAGGTGCCAGGCTGGCACTGCCCAAGCAGCACCTTGCCTTTTCCCTCAATCTCCCCGGGGGGGCCTTAATGGCCTTCAGATCTACCGGCGAGGGCAACACAACTGTTCGCTGTTCATGAGGAGCAGATGTTTTCCTTGTCGGAGAGAAACTCTGCTGGAGATGCGGTAAAGGTAAGTGAGCCCGGAAGATTAAGCGCTGGGCTCACTAAACAGATATCAATCACGTTTAGCATGAATTTGAATAAATTATTCAGCCCCTCGCCAAAAATCTAGTAACAGTAAGATCGCAAGAGCTGAGAAACCGGGCAAGATCCTGATTTCTCAGCTCTCCTGTGATTTTATTGGCTCATCATTGAGCTGGGCGAGCCAGTAAAATTGCGGCCTTAGAATTTTTCTTGTAAAATTCTGCCTGATATCTTTTTATAGATTTTTTCTTGTTCACGAGGCAGTACACTCAACAACAGAGCCATAGGGAGCTGGACATCTCACGACATTTTCTTTGAATCAGAAAGCAACAAATTACATTTGCTTGGGATCAGCTCAAAGGAAGACAAAATAAGCTGAGACTGAGCTAATTTCTCAGTGGTAATACTTATGTCTGAGTCGGTAGGTTATTGATTCAAGCCCCACTCAACTTGAGCACAAAATTCTAGGTTGGCACTCCAGGGCAGTCCTGAGGGATTTCTCCACTGCCAGAGCTGGATGCCATTTATCTGTTGAGACTTTAAACTGAGGTCCTTTATGCCCTCTGAGATGAGCATAAAGAACAAAGAACAACACAGCACGGGAAACAGGCCCTTCAGCCCAACGAGCCTGTGCCGCCATTTTAACATTATAAGTGCCCTCCTCTACCTTTGACCTTTGTCTACGCCTATTGGGGAAAAAATACAATTTGAAGATGAGTCCTCTATGGTATCCTTTCAAGTTGTTATCGCTCAATCACGACCATTAAAATAGATAACCTGACCATTTATCTCTGCTATTTGTGGCTACTGACATTGCCCAAATTGCCCTCATGTTTGATTTGATTTTGATTTGATTTATTATTGTCACAGGTATTATGATACAGTGAGAACTATTGTTTCTTCGTCTTATATAGACAAAACATACCATTCATAGAGTACATAGGGGAGAAGGAAAGGAGAGAGTATAGAATATAGTGTTACAGTCATGTCTAGGATGTAGAAAAAGATGAGCTTAATATATGACACATCCATTCAAAAGTCTGATAGTAACAGGGAGAAGAGGTGGTTAGCACTGTTGCCTCACAGCACCAGAGACCTGGGTTCAATTCAAACCTCAGGTCACTATCTTTGTGGTGGAAGAGCGTATGTCTGGGGTGCATTTTCCTACATTACAACAGTAACTACATTTCAAAATTACTTCACTGGTCATAAAGTGCTTTGGAATACCCTGAGGTTGTGAAAGGTGCTATATAAATGCAAATTTCTTTCTTTGTGCTTCTACAGATCAGTTACCAAGCATCTGGTGAGATCCTAAGTGATAAAATGCGTTTCCCATCATTTTTCCGGACTATTCCAAGTGACAAGAACCAAGCAAATGCAATGACGCTACTGATACAGGAATTCCATTGGAACTGGATAGCCATTATTGGGAGTGATAATGAATATGGGCGCAAAGGAGTCAACAGAGTGGTGGAATTGGCCTCGGCAGCAGGAGTCTGCATTGCATATCAGGGTATCATCACCACCTCCCCTGAGGTTGTTATCCAAGTGATCAACAATATCAGCAGCACTGTCAATGTCACTGTCCTCTTTTCCAATGAATTAATGGCACACGTATTTTTCAGTCTTGTTGTGGCACAAAATCTCACTTCCAAAGTGTGGATTGTAAGCGAAGCTATTTCCTTATCAGAGGAGATAATAAATATACCAAGCATTGAGAGCATTGGAACAGTTATAGGCGTAGCGATCAAGGAAGGGCAGATGGCACACTTTAAAGATTTCCTGGACAAACCTTTGAGCTGCACTAATCTAAGGTTCATGCCAGATTCAGAGATGGGAGAGAGTACCAACAGCAGATGCAGCTGTGATCAGGCATGCAGCCAGTTTGATTGGCTCAGCGCCAAGCATTTGAACTCTGTATCATATAGTCTGGAAAAGCGGGTTTCATACAATGTGTACTCGGCTGTGTATGCTGTTGCCCATGCATTACACAACTCACTCCAGTGCAATGCAGCACAATGTGACAAAATACACAAAATTCTCCCTTGGCAGGTAGGTATGTGTCTTTAGTTTTTTCTTTACAAGGCAGTGAAAAAGTACATTAAAACATAGAAGCAGGAAATCTCGTTAGGTTAAAAATAAATGGTTCATTTTCAAACACATCAAACCCACATTTTTATCATTTCAACTTCACCTGCCAATCTTATCATATCCCTCAACCTATCACCATTCCTCAATTATTTCTCTCTCCAGATAAACACTTGTCACTTGAACCATTTATATTGCCAGTTTCAATGTCCATCCCCAAGTAACTTTTCACAACTAGCTTTTACTATGCCCTCATCCAACTCCAGAGTAGTTTAACTGCTCCCTACTCTGCTGAGTTCCACAGAGCAGTGGTGATCCTTTCTTCCTGAAATACATAAATCTAGTAAGAAGTCTCACAACACCAGGTTAAAGTCCAACAGGTTTATTTGACAGTAAATGCTACAAGCTTTCAGAACGCTATTCCTTCGTCAGGTGAATGGGAAGTTCTGATCAGAACTTTCCACTCACCTGTGGAAAGCTTGTGGTGTTTACTATCAAATAAACCTGTTGGACTTTAATCTGGTGTTGTGAGACTTCTTACTGTGTTTACCCCAGTCCAACGCCAGCATCTCCACATCATACATAAATCTACACAGGGATTGTTGGCAGGATATTGATTTATGGGAAGAATGCACTGTCCTAATCCTCTCCATGCCACGTTTGTGTCTCCAGGAAGTTCACCAGGCAATAATCAGGATTAGGGAATTGGACTTTGATTATTCTACCTTCCTGTCAGGAGAGCAAAAGCAATTTGTGCACCCTCTTCTGTTGTCATGTTAACTCAGTGGGGTGCGAGGATGCAATATTTCAACTGTATACCAGAAGTACTGAGTGCTCTGTGATGCTAACATACATTTCTGTATCAATTATCTGTTTGTATGTGTCAATTCCATACAATGTTTTGTGGGATTTTGTAGTAATCATAACCCTAAATTTAACTCTAACATTTACCTAATCCAAACTCTTATTCTAAACTAACTCTAATCCCCATCACTAAACATCATCCCCTATCCTAATTCATCCATAACCATAAGCTTTATCCAACTCACTTCAACCCTATTGTATCTCTAACCCCGACCTATCCCTAACTCAAGATGTTATTTCAAACCTGACTCAAATTATAAGTGCCACCTTAGCTGCGATTCTAACATACTAATTCTAACTGTGATTGGAAAGAAAGAAATTTCAATATAAGACTGGAAAGTCTGTCACCAAATGTCTTGAGTCAGGCTTAATAAAAATGTAAAACTGGGCACACTAACAAGATGCCAACCAGGATTAAAAATAATAAAACATTAGCAAGAAAAATTTAGCAAGAAGGATTTAAAAAATGAACCAAGTAGAGACTCCAATAATGGTTGTGAGCATAAACTCACAAAGGGACAAGGACTCTTCTGCTCAAACCTCCCAACTCAACCTGAATCTGACTGTATTAATCTAGCCTGAACTCAAACGTAAACTATTGCTGTTAATCGCATTATTTCTGTGTCTCAGTTACTCCACAGCTTGAAGACAGTGAAATTTAACCTTCATGATCACATTGTCTACTTCGATGAGCATGGAGACCCACCTACTGGTTATGACATTGTTTTATGGGATTGGACAAAGATTCATGCTCATTTTAAGACTATTGGATTTTACTTGCCAACTACCAGACAGATGAATATAGATTCATCCTTGATCAACTGGAATTGGGGAGATAACTTGGTGAGAATTCAATCAAAGCTTCTTTCTGGTCAGAAAGGCTTGCATTTATGTATTCAAAAAGTGCATTGACATAGGTGCTCAGTGCTCTTGTCTCTGTCCCTGAGCCAGAAGGTAGTAGGTACAAATTTCATTTTAAAAATTTAGGTATATAATTCAGTCTGATGCTGCATTACAAAGCTGAGGAAGTGCTGAATTGTTGGAAATGTCATCTTCTGAATGAGATCTTAAAGTGAGGTTCTGCCTGTCCACTCAGGTCAACCCTATGACATGATTAAAATCAACACTGGAGAATTGTTGTGTCTTTCAGCCAATGACAGCAAAAGTGACATGCTGTAATTTATCTCACTACTGTTTGTGGGAATTTTCTGCGCATAAATTGGCTGCTACATTTTCTACATTATAAGTGATTATTTCATTGGCTGTAAAGTATTGTTTGACATCCTGAAGTTGTGAAGGCACTTTAAAAATTCAAGTTTTTTTCTTATTGTCACAAGGAAACATTTCAAAATGTTCATATGCAATGAATTATCTCCAAGTGTTAGTTAGCCCAACATAACCGCTAGATCTAGCGAACACCAACAAAATGAAGAACCAGTTAACTTGGGCAGCATAGTGGCACTGCTGCCTCACAGCACCAGGGATCCGGGTTCAATTCGGCCTTGGGTCCCTGTCTGTACGGAGTTTGCATGTTCTCCCTGTGTCTGCATGGGTTTTCTTCAGGTGCTCCGGTTTCCTCCCACAGTCCAGAGATATGCAGGTTAGGTTGATTGGCCAAGTAAATTGACCCTAGTGTCAGGGGGATTAGCAGGGTAAATATGTGGGAATAGGGCCTGGGTGGAATTGTGGTCGGTGCAGACTGAATGGGCCAAATGGCCTCCTTCTGCATTGTAGGGATTCTATGAGAGTCAAGGGAGGAATACTGACCAGGACACCTCCTTCAAAACAGATCTTTTGGATTGTTATGGTTCACCAGGCAGACATTGTCTTGATTTTACAACTGTCTGAAGGATAACATTTTCAACAATGCAGGACTTCCATTGATCATGTATCCTGTTGTGAGATCACCAGCAGAGGTCACTGGCAAGCATGATCTGAGGCTCCTGGCAGAAATTGCCTGGATTTGGCCCAAGGGATTTCAGAGCCTCTGATCAGTGGCTGATCTAAAATATATTGGGAATTATGACTGCAGTGTCCTTTCACTCTTTGAAACTGTATGGGTCAAGACACTGTCCTTTTGCATCTTGGGACTGGGTGAGTCAAAAACTGTCCTCTCATACTTTGTGGTTGGGTGCAACAGTAGGTCAGATACTGTCCTTTCTTGCTCTGCAAATGGATGGGTCAGTCAGACACTGTCCTTTCACACCTTGAGTCATTGAAGTATACAGCATTGAAGTAAAAGACAAACCACGTAATTATTCTAGTTCCATTTTCCAGCTCTTGGCCCTTAGGCTTGTATGCCTTGGCTTCGCAAATGCTCATCGAAAGACTTCTCAAATGTTATGAGGCTGGGTGGATAGTGGGTCAGACATTATCCCTTACCACTTTCAGACTGAGCAAGGCAGTGCAGCAGAGACTGTCAACAGGTTTGCTGACATCTAGCATTGGGAATAAAGAATGTCCATTTGAGCAGATTCCTTGTGGCTCCACAGCTTTTAGTGAGGAGTTTACCTGTCAGAGATGAGGAGTTGAGGAGAGAAAATTAGAAGAAGAGATTAAATGGGAAAGGATTTCTGGGGGTTCTCCTGTTTATCTATCAAAACCCTGGAGGAAGTGCGCAGAAACACTATGAAAACAATCTAAAATATCCACAATCTTTTCTGGAATCATCAGCAGTTCTTCTGCAGTGGTCATATGGAAGATTACACCCCCCCCCCCAACTTTCCTTCAGACTTGTAGCCTATAGAAAATTTAGGTCCAAAATTCAGCTGGGTCCCTCCAAGAACAGGAGAATGATGCCTTGTGTTTTTTCTCCAGACCCCGATATCCAATTGTTCAGCAATGTGTGCGCTAGGACAGAAGAAAATCCAAAGAGGGATCCATCATTGCTGCTTCGACTGTGAAGACTGTCCCTCTGGAACATTCCAGAATCAGAGTGGTCAGTAATAGCTTTCTTGCTTTTCTTCATTCCGTTCTTGGTTTATTTTTCTCTTACTCTCTGTTGATTGTGATGCATAACAAAATACTTCCAGTTAAAAACCGATTCTTTCTTCCTTTGTCCTGTTGAATATATTTAACTAGAGAATTCTGGATCTTTATTCAGGATCTCATCCCTTCTCCCAGAAGGTCAGCCTGGCTAGCTCTGCTGAGGTGATGTTTGTTATTAAAAGGTTGGGATAATTATTGCTGTTTTATACCAGCTGCTGATCTAAAATGTGTTAGCAAAATTGGAAAGTAAAGTGACTGAAACTCTAGAATTGCATGGACTGTGAGTCCTTTCACACTCTTGAGTGGCACAATGAGTTAAATACTATATTTATTTAAAGGTCCACAAATTGATGTGCATTGGGCCCATTTTCCAAGTGCTGGGCAGTTTATTTAATCTCCAAGAGTGGCAGACAGTATACACATTCACACTTTTGGCTGGAATTAGAGAGCCTGATATATTCAGTAAGGGTAAGCAAGAGGCATTCTTTAGCAGCATCTGAAACAGGTATTAGTCCCTTTGTATATGTAACTAAAGGGCCTAATGGCTGCTCGAAGTGCCTCTCACATGATTGGTTTGGTGAATGCCATCGTAACCTGCAAAAAAGAAGACATGTAAGTAACTACATGAATGTGGACCCATTCTGGTTCCTCCCAACCACAACTGCTCCATTCTTGATTACTCTCCCCCCACCCCCGATCTTCTCCCTGAGCTCCAAATGGTCCCACTCCCAAAGCTCCAGCCACCATCCCACCCCCCCATAACATCCTGGGAGTGTTTGAATTGGGACAATGTAGAAGAAGCTTTACTCTGTCATCTATGTTGTATACGCCCTGGATTATTTATTAGGACAGTGTGGAAGGAGTTTTATCTCTATCTAAACTGTACTGTATTTGATGTTGACAATAAACGTCAGAAAGGGAAAATGGTCCATTCTCCACCCTTAGTGAATTAGCAGAAGACTCACAAAAAAACTTACTGAGAGATGTCCTGACCTTGCAATGCTCAATGTGCACCATTCAGTGTCTTGTTGCCTGTCTTGTTCTTTTCCTACGTTAATGACATCAAGATTTTTGCAGATCCCTACCACTGCATGGATTGCCTCTGGCAACAATGGTCGCCTCCTAAAAGCCACCACTGCCTGGAACGGGAGCTCTACTTTTTGGAATGGAACAGTGCTTTCTCCATCTTCCTGTTGATCTTGGCAAATGGTGGAATTGTGCTGACTATCACCATAACAGTCATCTTTGTACGCAATTGCGATACTCCGGTTGTCAAGTCTTCTGGTGGCAGAATGTGCTTTCTCATGCTTGTGTCAATGCTCTGTGGCTTTTCCTGTGTGTATTTCTATATTGGTAAACCAAATAAAGTGTTCTGCCAAATAAGACAGCCATTCTTCATGATGAGCTTCACTATCTGCCTGTCCTGTATCCTGGTGAGGTCATTTCAAATCGTCTGCATATTCAAAATGGCGGCCAAACTGCCTAAGGCGCATGACTATTGGGTTAAATACAATGGGCAATACCTGTTCATCATTCTTAGCACCTGTGTCCAACTTGTCATTTGTGCTGTGTGGTTGATTGCAGACCCACCTACCCCCAAAGGTCACATCATCGAGAAGGCAATCATCCTGGACTGTAACATTGGTAATGTGATTATCTTCTCTCTCGGTTTTCTTTATACTGTCTTTTTGACAGCGGCATGTTTCCTATTTGCTTATATGGGAAGGGATCTTCCAAAGAACTATAACGAGGCCAAGTTTATTGCCTTCAGTATGATGATCTGCTTTGTGTATTACATTCTGTACATGACATCGATGGTCACCCCTAATCAGGAGAGATACACCTCATCTATACAGACCTTCCTGACAGTTACCAGTGCCTTCAGTGTTGCCATGGGCTACTTTCTTCCAAAATGTTACATCATTTTGTTTATGCCACAGAATAACACATTGGCTTATTTCCAATCCTGCATTCAGGATTACACAAAGAGACAGAATGGGGCAAATTAGATTTCATAAGCCCTTTCCTCACCTGGTCTCTTATCATTTTGTGTTTCTGCAGAGTTTTAGTAGATTATTTTCCTTTAATGCTGAATATTAGGAGCTTACTTCCTTTCTAATCATAGTGGCTGTTTCACAAGCAAATGAAAAACCAAAGGCCATAATAAATAATAACAGGTAGCCCTAAAGCCTCACCTCTCTTTATCTCTCTAACATCCACTCCTACAATCCTTTGAGAACCCTGCTTTCCTCCAATGCTTTTAGTGCACCATCCACTTAATCTCCAGGGTTCTACTTCTAGGCAAGGCTGACAGAATGAGAATCCTCAAACTTTGCTGTAGGGTTCAATATGAAATGAGTTTGGACCGTGGGAATCCAGCTTCTATGAACCATGGCCCAAAGCACAAACAAAACTAAATTTTACCATAGGTTTGGCATTTCACTGGATAGCTGATCAGGTGAGAAGCTTCTACCTCAACTGGATATATTGGAAGGACTTTAATCAGCAGAACTAGGGGGATTGTGGCTTTTGGTGACTTAAATTTTCCATAATGTTTGGTGTTGCGTTGTCCACAGATAATGTCCCTGCAAACATATCCTCCCCTGGTCCTTTCCCCACCCATCCTTCACTGACCTTGAAATTCACAGTTAAATTTATTATTCATAAAATTAGCAAGCAGCAATGAATTGTTCTATCAAGTGAATATCCTAACTCTAATCTTGATAATCAGATGATATGTACTTAAATCATACTGCCACGATTATCCTTTGCTGAAATTATTGGCTTGCATGATTTTACTTCTTACTGATTATTTCAGCCCTTGAGTGTGTGTTGGACATGTCAATAGACTATGGAAAATACGGTCAGAAAAATAAAACTAGATATGTAATGTGAAGTTTGTGTTGTATTTTCTTGTAATTTTAGAGGAACTAACTCCGCCCTGGAACACAGAACCCCAAGTTGTAACCCCAGAGGATACAGCCTCACACAGTACCATTACACAGGATACATTCCTATGGGGTAATCTAACAAGGTGCAGATCCAAGGGATAGTTTCAAAGACTACAATATCTTGGAGAACAGTGCCAGGGGTAGAGTAAAGTGCCATGGGATGCAGTCTCCTAGTTTACTGTCCCATGATATACATACCCATTGGGTAGTCTAAATGCGAGCCTTGGGATTATCTCACAGGCAAACATCTCACAGTTCAGTTCCACAATGTACATGTCCATAGTGTGCAATCCCACAATACATAGTGTCTTGGGTATATAGTCACACAAGATGTAGTCCCATTGGGTACAGTTTCATGATGTCTACAGGTCCTTGGGATAAAATCACAGAAGGTACAGAAAGACAAAACTGTAGTCTCATGGAGTACAATCTTGTAGGATTCAATCTACATGCACTGGACTATGAGGTAAAGTTCAACATGTTAATGCCCTTTCAGTCAGTGCCTTCATTATGATTATATGAACATATGAAAAAGGAGCAGGAGTAGACTACATGTGGGCAGCATGGTGGCACAGTGGTTAGCACTGCTGCCTCACATACGCCAGTGACTGGGTTCAATTTCCAGTTTGAGTCATTGTGTAGAGTTTGCACATTCTACCTGTGTCTGCATGGGTTTCCTCCGGGTGTTCCGGTTTCTTCCCACAATCCAAAGATGTGTGGGTTAGGTGGATAGGCCATGCTAAATTACCCCTTAGTGTCAGGAGGACGAGCTACGTTAAATATGTGGGGTTATGGAGCCAGGACCTGGGTGGGTTTGTGGTCGGTGCAGACTCAATAGGCTGAATGGCCTCCTTCTGCACTGTAGAATTCAGTGATTTTATGATTCTATTTGGCCCTTGATCCTGTTTTGCCATTTGATAAGATCATGCCTGATCTAACTGTAGCCTCTACTTTCCTGCCTACACCCCATACCCTTTGACTCCCTTGTCAGTCAAGAATATATGTAACTCAGCCTTAACATAACAACCTTATCATAGCAACTCGCTTCAGAAAAAACTTCTTATCTCCCCTGGGTACTTTTGCCAAATATCTTAAATCTGTGTCCTCTGGTTACTGACACTCCTACCACTGGGAACAGCTTGTCTTTATTTATCACTTTAATTGTGCTATTTGTTTATTGTAGTACAATCTGCAAGTTATCAGCTCAACAGTGTGAATCACCTATATAGGGGGCACTCCCATCAACGTGCACTTTTGAATGATTTATAAGGAAGGTTTTATTTATAGATGTCAAAGTTTAAGTGTGCCAACAGAATAAAGTGACGTCACCAATGAACTTCCCAGCACCTGTGGCAGGATAGGCAAGCTTAGACTTTAAATGGGAACAATGAGTTGTAATCCAGTTCAAGTCCCAGTGCCATTCTTAAGGCCCAGTGGCAGGAAAACAGGAGCATTTCCTGCTGGTGTTGGCAGCATTTGTCAAATATGATTCACCACTGGAAAATTCCAGTAAGGCCATTTTGAGCAGCCCGTCAGCCAGCCCTGCTGTTCTGAGACTGGGCTGCCATTTTTAAATGGCTCTCTGAGCTCCATGCTCGGAAATAGGCCCTCCTCCCCACAAAAGAATGAAATGCTGTCCCCACACTGACCAGGGACTCACCACCAACCCCCCTCCCCCGCTGACCAAAGCGGGGCATCCTCCCTCCCCCACACCACACAAGTATAAGGGTGACCCAATTCCCCCTCCCTTTGCCCCCTTCCCCTAAGACCTCCCCATTCAGCACAATCTTCCCTCAGCCTCCTTCCCCCCTCAGACATCCCACTCAGCCTTATTTCCCTTTCAGCAACCTGAAACCACCATGCCAGGAGTGATATTGCTGGGGCAGTGCAGCCACAAGACCCCATTCTGGGAGAGAGTGGTGAGGACATCCTCTCGCCCTCAGCCCAAGACCTCCCAACTCCGAGGACCGCTGAGAGATCCTTCCTCTGCAGCCTGGTAGAAGCAGAAGGGTAAATGGCCACCAGACCTACCTCCTTGAGTCCCCTCAGGGCCCAGGACGCAAGGCCCAGGTGTCACTGCCAAGGTATCAGAGGACAGTGCACAATGGGCATGCCAGGCATGTGTCCTGAAGGGGGGTGCCAGAGGGGGACTGAGTAGCGGGTCTGAGGGAAAGGGGGGCTTAATGGAAAGAAAAGATAGCCTGAGCAGGGAATCAGGTCAAGTCACCCTCATGTCTGAGTAGAGTGGATGATGTCCCTCTTTTCTGGGGAGCTGCTGGTGTTACCCTGGACCCTTGGGGTCCAACATACCAAGTCCCTGCTTGTGGATAGCACATGTAAAGCCCGCCCAGCGCCATTCTCACTGGCAGGCTGGGTGACTAGTGGGAAGCTGGTGAATGGCCTGTCAAAACCACTAATAATGATATTCAAATTAACGGGTTTGTATAATTATTGTGTTGCTGCCCGCACTGGGTGAGAACTCGATTGGTGGTGGCAGGGTGGAGCAGGTCAGGTGAATCCCGAGTGCCTTCATACCCAGCGGTGGACCCAATTTTCAGCCAGTGTACCATTACCAGGGCATCAGGATTCCTGTCAGCCGTCTGACGGGGTCAGAGAATTGCCCTTTTAGGAATGTGAATTGAGACACATAGAAACATATACAGAAAATAGAAGCAGGAGCCCGCTCCACCATTCATTGCAATCATAGGAAGAAGTGTTTCTGAATTGGAACTCACAGGCATTGCTGACAGTTTCCAGTAATACAACCTTCAGCAGGGACCATGTGGTGACAGTGCCACTGGGTCAGTACATTATATTTCACTTATACACCTGTCTACCTACATCTCTGTCCACTTGCTTTAAACCTTTCTAAATAATCACAAAGAACATAACTGCCAATAGATGACAAATTGACCATCAAGTAAAAAGGACAGAGGAGGTAACAGCCCTGAGAATGTTTGATGGGACAGTAATACAGTATACACGGAGCTTTATTTTGTATCTAACTCAACTTTCCTTCATTACTTCAGTTCAAAGTGACACAAGAAGAATATAGGTGAGATATACTGGAGAAAGAATCCATATCCAGCAAGCCAGTAGCTTCAGCAGAGGAGACCTGAGCCCCAGTGACAGTGAACCCTTTCAGGGGAGTGGAATCTTATTTTGTCGATGCTGAGATTGGACCTTTCATTGTGGGAGTTTATTTATGGCACTGGAGATGTTTTTGGCGTGTTTACTCAATGATTTATTAGTATCCATAATGTGTACAATATGTCATTGTGTTTATACTTCTGCTCCAGCTATGTTTCCCATGAATCAGTTATTAGGATTGCACCCAATACAGTGGCATGTGAAACTGTTGGTTTTATGGTGATAAAAGAAGATTACTGTGGATGCTGGAATCTGACACAAGAACAGAAGATACTGGGAAACCTCAGCAGGCCTGACAACACCCGTGGGAGAGAAAATGGAGCTATTATTTAAATTTTCTGTTTTTACTATTGTTATTTTGGTTGCTTTTATGGGCTGGTCATTGACAGAAAAGGGCCATTCCAGAGGAATTGAAAAGGAAAAATGTTAACAATAATAATGAGATGATGGCAATGTGGGGAGTGAGAATCAGAGGATAAATGAGAATCAGACTTTGAGAGTAAAAGCAGCTTGTTAGATAATCTGGAGTCAATGTTGTCTGAGGGCTTGATTTTAACCTATTTTTGTTTTATACATGCTGTTATGGCTGTGAAAAAATTATGTTTTATAGAGGGGTTCATTGAAATTGTATCTGCATGCCAGGAGCAAACTGGAAGAATTTTTTTTATTCACTTGTGGGACACGGGTGTCCTTGTCTGGCTAGCATTTATTGCCCATCTCTAGTTGCACTTGAGAAGGTGGTGGTGAGCTGCCATCTTCAAATGCTGCTGTCACGTAATATAGTGAAATAACTGATTAATGACTAATGACATTTTGTTGCTTCACAGGAGGAGGCCCTGTCAAGATACAGCTTATGGCTGTCAGACGTTCGGGAGGGGAGCGCTGCTAACACCTAAGTTGCATACGAAAACATGAGATGTGGAACGCACCAAAAGTAACTCTGCCCGGGACGCTGGAAACGTCGCCCCCACGCTACAAGTCCAGTGCGCACGCGCAGCACCTCGAGTACGCGTGTTCTTTGCTCCTCCAGTCACAGCCTCCCCTTTTCCCGCTCTCCGGCGACCGTGCTGCGGCGGTTGGAGTTTGAAATTCGGCTCGTGCCTGGTCCCTCAACGACGTTTACTGGCTGGAGCGCGAGAGGCCTGGGCGGCGTTTAGACACCGTTCATAATCAGATATATCTGAAAATAAAAGGTGAAGCAGAGGTGTTTCAGGGAGAAAGGACCAGCTTCGACCCGCGTTAAACGATGAAAATTATGGAAAAATATAAACAATGAAAATTAAAAGTGAGAAAAAACAGCGACAAAAACAATCAAACCTCGAAGAGTGAAGTGAGGTGAAGCCTTCCTCTTACAGACCAAATCACCCAGAACCACTTACACTGACTGACAAAAAGCAAGACTTGCATTTCTTAATTGCCTTTCACTTCCATAAGACGCCCCAAAGCCCTTTACAAACAATGAAGCATCTAGAAAGTGTAGTCACTTTTTGTACTGTATGAAACACGGCAGCTTTAGAATAGCAATCCCTCAAAATCTTTACAGGGGATCTTGAATTCACTTCCAGGCTTAGTAATTGGGACACAAGGTTCTGTAGTAGTGACAAGTGATCCTCATGATTTTATCCAAACCATGTCTCAACCTATTGGTTTCACCAAATGTTGGTGTAATGGTTCAAGTTAAAGATGCTAGACACTGGAGCAACAGAAGCAATCTCAATGTAAGTCAGCATCATTTTATTTTCATCTGTTTCCATTTTAATAACTTGCTGAATGTGACTCACAATCGTGGGGATATTGCATTAGACCCATCACTGAAGGCTAATTTGACACTCCTGGTATAATAATGGACGCTAGGGGATACTACAATGTCAGATATAAATAGTGGATACTTGGGGACACCACAATGTCAGAGTATAGATGATAGACATTAGACTAGAGGATTTTTTATGTTAGAGTAGAATAATGGATACCAGGGAATACTGTGGTATTGGGGAATAGCCTCCAGAGAACACTAAAATATCACTGCAAATAATGGACACCAGGGGATACTACAATGTCAGGAATAGCTAATGGACAGTAGGTGACAAAACAATGTTTGGGCATCGTTGATAGTCCTGAAAGCATGGTACAATGCCACGGTGCCACTAAAGGACACCAGGTATTGTGTAGACAGTGGAAACTCACTAATGCTGCAATGTCACAATGAACAAGGTGTTCTGGATCTGCAAACCTTGTCGTGGTTCCCCAAGACGACAACTTATTTAACCCGATTGAAACAGAGAGTCTGAGTTGTAATCCTCCAAGCAATGGACTTTATTTCCAGTACAACAGAAATAAAGCCGGGATGTCCGGAACACTCCATCGAGCCATCGGCTTACAGTCTTTTTAAGCACATTTCAGCTCCATACCTCAAGATCCTTATCTCGCTTTTACGACCCACTGACCCTTTATCTGTCTTGCTTGAGATTGATCACCCCCTGTTTCCTCTCTTTTCTTCTTGAAACCATGGTGGTTATATCCCTTGCTTTTATCTTTACGACTCTGCTTGTACACTAATAGTGGTTTAGCTGACTTAGGCCGAATGTGAAGAAAACATGCTCACTTTATTACTTTCGTTTTATTACGGTCAATCTCAAGCTGGACAGATGGGTTGTGTCCATTGTCCCCTAAGGGACTATTGGCTGCATTTGCTAGTAAGTAACTGCTATACTGCTGCTCTGGGCCTCCTGCTTTGATCACATTTACTACACTTGATTATATTAGGTTACAAATCAGCTATACTTGATTACCCATCCTACCCATCCTAATTCTACTTCAAGGAAGACATTCTAATACTATCCTTGCTTCCGTATTTCATATCCAGTTTAGGCACAATTATTCAGTACAAATTCTCTACGTACTAACATGCTTACATATTGAGTACAAATTTCCTTACATATCCCCCCTTTGAGACTATCCCCTAGTCTCATTCCAATTATCAAGGCCATCGCAGATAGTCCCCCTGTTTGACCCCGTTCACATGCACATATTTAATTACACTTGTAGGCAACGTGGGGGAGCCGAGTATTTTGGTCAGGGATTAATGTCCCCATTCTAGTCTTATCATGGCCTGTCTAGCAAAAGTCCGAATTTTTAGGTTGCTCCCCCAGATTGCCTGCTCCTAACAGTCATCAGCCAAAAACCTTCCCACCCTTGTCTAGGGAAGGGAAAAAGACTGATTCCTGTGTACAGACTAAGTCTCTTGGTCTCCGTAGGCATCGGTGAGGTTGTAGAACGATCCTCCACTAGTGCAGCTATCTCGCAAACTGACAGGTTTCAATTTCAACCAGGGTCATTGTGAATTCATCCAGCGGGGGCAGTTCAATGTTTCCCCATTCCTTAGTTGTTCCTCCCAAACGTGGGTTGCTTGTCACTTGTGTCACCATTTGTCGCACTGCCAATCTAGCAAGGAGGGATCTCAAGACAGGTAAAAAACAGCAAAATATTAATCCCAGGATGGTTATTGTCATGGCTGTCACAACTCCAGCTTTAGCAAACCAGGCCCCCCATCTTCCTAACATATTGTCCAGCCAATTCCATACCCCATGCCCGAACCCAGCATTCTCCTTCACCTCTCTCCTGAGATTTTTCAGCTTATTCATGGCCTGTGTGAATGACCCCTCTGGGTCAGTGTTATTAGGGATAAATGTGCAACACTGGTCCCCAAACATAACACACACTCCTCCTTTTTCCGCCAGAAGCCAATCTAATGTTTTATTCCCCTACCTCCCCGATTCTGCATCTCTATGCTCTCTACACTCCATTTTCCTTTACTGTGGGTCAAGGAAGTCCCTGAGGGAAATAGTCTCCAAATCCCAGGTGACTTGGCTAACAAGCCCAGGCTGGACACTTGCATCATCAGCCAGCTCATACACAGAACCACTTTCACCATCCTCCGCTCCTGTTTTTCTGTTTTGGCTCTGTCTCTGTTCCCCAAGATTCCCCCTGTGTAGTTCTACTTCTTCCTCACTGCTACTCAAATCCAGATGATTGATGTTTTCAACCTCCCTTCTCTCCCCTGCCCCTGGTACCGTTCTGGTGCAATGGTTTAAGTGATACCACAATGTACTGCCTTCTACTTGTATCGCCGTGGGAGAAACTTTGGTCACTTCAAACGGTCCCTCTCGCCTCGGTTCGTTCCAACGCCTTCGAAACTTCCTGATGTATACTTGATCTCCAGGTTTGATCTGGTGTTCTGCTGCAGGACTCTCCTCTTCCTTGGCTTTTTCCTGTTCAAATATAGTTCTATGTATAATAGTTAATTGCTGTATATACTCTCTTGTGTCCTGATCTAAGCACTCCAATGAGGGGCCCCCTGCCCCCCTGATCTTTGGTACCGGCATTACTCTTCCTGTCATCATTTCGTGCGGACTCAAATGTGTGATTCTGTTTTCCTGACTCCTGTACTGCATTAAAGCCAATGACAGAGCATCTATCCAGTTTTTCCCTGTCTCGCTGCAAATCTTACTTATTTTAGCCTTAAGAGTTCCGTTTGCCCTCTCCACCATTCCCTGGGACTGAGGATGATACACACATCCAAATTTCTGCTTTATCCGTAATGCTGAGAGAGTCTCTCTCAGCACCCTTCCGATAAAAGCAGACCCATTGTCGGAACTTAATTGCATGGGTATGCCAAACCTTGGGATAATTTCTTTTGACAGGAAGTTAATTACCGTTCCAGATCCTTGATCTTTGGATGGCGTTGCTTCTATCCATCTACTGAATCTGTCAATAATCACCAGCATATATCTTTTTCCTCTTACCACCTTTCCCATATCCACATAATCCATGCATAAGTGTTTGAAGGGTCCTTCGGGAATGGGTATGTGCCCTATTGGGGCAGTAATGCCCTTTCTGATATTATTCTGAGCACACACCTCACACTGACTTAGTATGTAATCAATTGAGTTCTGTAGATATGGGGACCAAAATCCTTCTTTTTTGATCTTTCTGGTCACTTCCCCCCTTGCGCAGTGATCAACCCCATGTGCTTCGCTGATTAGTACGGTTAGTAGCGGTGTGGGTGCTATGATCAACCCCTCCCCATTTCTCCATATTTTATCTTGCTGTCCCTGTAAGGCTCCCCTATCCTTCCACATTGTCTGTTCAGCCACAGAGGCTTCTTTCTGCGCTTGGGCTACATCTTCTAATGTAATTTGGGGTTCGATGTTTCCCTGACCTGGCCCTGGATGCGATCTTGCTATTTCTACCGGGGCTATCGTAGCTTCGGCACATCCTGATGCCTCTTTAGCTGCTTTATCGGCTTTGGAGTTTCCCTGTGTAATGCTATCTGTTCCCTTTTTATGTGCCTGACACTTGATTATAGCTAGTTCTCTTGGATTCATCATGGCCCGTATTAATGTTCTGATTTGACCTTCGTGTAGTATTGGTCCTCCTCCGCTTTTCATAAATCCCCTTTGCCTCCATATTGCCCCAAATAGGTGACAGACCCCGTGGGCATAGGCCGAATCAGTATAAATCTCCACCGCTTCCCCGTTTGCTAACTCACATGCTCTGGTCAATGCCTTAAGCTCCGCCAACTGAGCTGAGCATGGCTGCTCACATTCTTTCGCCTCTATCACCTCAAATGTGTCCCCCTTCTGTTCAACTATTGCATAACCAGCGTGATTTCCTATATGATCCCTATAGCACGAACCATCAACATACAGAGTTCGCTTCCCTGCTGTGTCTAATCTATCAGCCTTCAGGTCTTTCCTCAGTTTCATATACGCTCTTGTCTCTCTGATGCACTCATGCTCCTCTCCCTCATGTGGCAATGGCATATAATCAGCTGGGTTGACCCTATTACACTTCACTATCGTAATGTCAGGGAATGTGGTCAACATTTGAAAGCGATGAATTCTTGACGGCGTCAGGACAAATTTCCCTTTTTCAATCAATTCAGCTACCTTGTGGTATACATGTATGTTTATCGGATATCCCATTGTGACTGTGGCTGCTTTTTCGTATGCCCACCAAGCTGCTGCCAGACCTTGATAGCAAGGAGGATACCCCATTGCTACGTCGTCTAGCTTGGTGCTGTAATATGCTACAGCCTGCCTTCGTCTGCCCTTGCAATTCTCCTGCATTAACACTGCTGTAGCAAACCCTGCTTCTCTGTTACTCACAAATAAGTCAAAAGGTTTGTCATAGGTTGGTAAAGCCAATGCTGGTGCCTGTGCCATTTCTTTCTTTATATTCTCAAATGCTTCTGAAGCATCTTTGTCCCATTTTAGTTTGGCTTTTAATTCTTCACACCCTGCCTCCTTCATTATCTTTCGTAGTGCCTGTGTTTTTTCTGCATAGCTTTCCACCCATTCAGAACTGAATCCTGTCATTCCCAAAAATGTCATCATTTGCCCCACCGTCTGTGGTTTCGGAACTTTTAGTACTGCTTCTATTTGCTGTGAAGCTATCCCCTTGTGCCCTGCTGATATCTCTCTCCCCAAGTATTCTACTTTTTCCTGGCACAACTGCAGCTTTTTCCTGGATACTTTATGACCCCCTAACACTGACTGTCTCTCCTCCTCTTCACTACTTTCTTCTGTTCCTCCTTCCATCCCTTCCTCTATTCTTTCTCTCTCTGGGTGCTTCCATGTCCACCCTTCTATTTTCTGAATTTTTTTTTTATCCCCACTCCACTTCTTAGTGGAAGTGACTACTTGTTCAATTAGTCCAGCTAACTGATGTATTAACAATACTGCTATTTTCTTTGTTTGGTTTCTTTTTTCTAACTCTCTAATCTGTGATTCTGACGTTTCAATTCTCTCCTTGTCGTCAGCCCAATTTTTTTTACCCAAGACTGAGATGTGTTCAATTAATCCAGTTTAAACCTGTTTAATTAATTCAAACTAAGAGAATTCCAATTATCTTAGTTCTGTCCTTTTTTTTTCCCAATCATTTCCATTGTTGATCTAGTGGGTGAAATGGATCCCACCCCTAGGTCGCTCTTATCACAGTCCGGTGATACCTATCAGGGGTGATCAGTCCCCTCCGTACCACTGCTTACACTCGTGGGCTTACACCCTTAAGCTCACACTATTAAGCCGGCTTTCCCTTCTACTCCGGCGATCTCTCAGACAGATTCTTTCTTACTCTCATCTGAACATCACATCCCAGGCATCCTTTTCTAGCCTTTACACTCACTTCAAACTTCTGAGCTTCGCATAGGGGGCTACCCCTCTTAACAACTGGTCTAAGGCTGGGTGTAAAGACAGACACCTCCTCATCTGCACATACTCAGCTCAGACCTCTCACACACTCTCACACTCTTTCATCACAGATGAGCACCTACTGTACTTTGATTCACTCCCTTAAATTTGGTAATCTATTCCGGAGCTCCGGTTGTGGCCATTCAACCGGACCCGTAAACAGATCCCAGGCTTCAGCACCAATTCTTGTAGGTAAAGATACCTCTGAGACTAATTGTGAGTCAAAGTACAGCAGTTTAATTAACTAAAGCCTGATACAGAAAATCCAAAATAAGATTTATTTTTATCACCTTTAAATATCCTCACTAAATCAAGACCCTTGCACCTTCTTACAATTCTGGTACAATAAAACAAAACATCACTTGGAACACAGATGCACAAAGAAATACTGAAAGCATTCTAATGTGCAATCTACATGTTTAATTATTTCTACAGCTCTGCCTTTGTAACCAACACAGGCAAGTACAAAATCAAATCTACTGTGTGCCTAACTGGTTAACTCTCCTTACAACTTTAAAATGCAATGTAATGCCACCTTTCCCACTTGGCAGAATTCAAATCTCTGTCCGATCCCTGCATAATTTAGTAAACTTAAAGCAATTCACTTTGATTGGCTATACCTATTACATCACCTGAGGGTCTCAATTACACAGTTACACCCCCTCCCTCTCTCTCTCTCTCTCTGTACCATACAGAGTCAGCCTGCTTGTCTCTTTTTTAACCCTTTACTGGTGGGAGCTCACTGGCCTCTAATAAATTTGATGGGTGTCTCATGTCGTGACAAATCCCCTTCTCTCTCAAACAGTCATATAGTCATGCACAATTCCAAATACGTAACTGCTATTAGCGTTCACCCCGCACCTCAGTAAAAGCCTATGTCAGGGTTCCCAGTTCCACTGACATACTTCTCTCTACTCTTTCTGCTCCCTCATCACATAACCTCCCCTTAGTTTTAACTACCGTATTAGGTAAGAGAGCAATCTCTCACAGATCTCTCTCCCTCTCGGTTGACGTCTTTTCCCCGAGGTCCTGGGTAGGTTCGGACTGGCAGGCCTTCCTACACTTACTCTCCTTGGGCAAGTCGTAACCTGGAATCCCGCTCCAAACCGCTTGACTTAACCTAGTTGCATCTATTAGCGTTCGGTTCTTTTTGCGTCGCACTTTTTACCCATTCACAGACAACACAGTATTCGCAGCGCGCTTTGCATGCAAAACTCTACCCTTCAGATTAGACTCAGTCTCTCAAAGTATTTTCCCCAATTTAATTTTACCTTTGCAGGATATTCTTTGGGTTGGGGAGATCCAGGACCAGCAGAGAGCCGGGTGCGCTGGGCCTCGAGATCCCTTTTTCCGACAACAAGGATTTACATGCAATATAAGTCTGCTTACCCTGCTGTCAGAATGCCGGCTTTGGGATGTCCAGCCCCAGTCAGACCACTGTCTCCACTACTCCTTCCCGATGCTAGTTTCCGGGCGGTCTCCCACAGCACCCTGCTCGCAGCGCCAATTTTGTCGTGGTTCCCCAAGACGACAACTTATTTAACCCGATTGAAACAGAGAGTCTGAGTTGTAATCCTCCAAGCAATGGACTTTATTTCCAGTACAACAGAAATAAAGCCGGGATGTCCGGAACACTCCATCGAGCCATCGGCTTACAGTCTTTTTAAGCACATTTCAGCTCCATACCTCAAGATCCTTATCTCGCTTTTACGACCCACTGACCCTTTATCTGTCTTGCTTGAGATTGATCACCCCCTGTTTCCTCTCTTTTCTTCTTGAAACCATGGTGGTTATATCCCTTGCTTTTATCTTTACGACTCTGCTTGTACACTAATAGTGGTTTAGCTGACTTAGGCCGAATGTGAAGAAAACATGCTCACTTTATTACTTTCGTTTTATTACGGTCAATCTCAAGCTGGACAGATGGGTTGTGTCCATTGTCCCCTAAGGGACTATTGGCTGCATTTGCTAGTAAGTAACTGCTATACTGCTGCTCTGGGCCTCCTGCTTTGATCACATTTACTACACTTGATTATATTAGGTTACAAATCAGCTATACTTGATTACCCATCCTACCCATCCTAATTCTACTTCAAGGAAGACATTCTAATACTATCCTTGCTTCCGTATTTCATATCCAGTTTAGGCACAATTATTCAGTACAAATTCTCTACGTACTAACATGCTTACATATTGAGTACAAATTTCCTTACAACCTCTGCCTATCTTCCTTGTATTCCTGCTTTAAGATTCATCTCTTTATCCAAACTTCTGGACATCCTTCCAAATGAATCTTTTGGTCTGTGTCCATTTTTATCTGGTTATTCTTTTGTAAAGCATATGGGGTCATTTTTGTTAAATTAGTTTCAGAAACAGAAGCAATGATAAACATCGGTGCTGTTACAATGTAGATAATAGACAGTAGGTTAAGATATTATGATGCAGTTAAAGGAAACTAGGAGTGGTATTCAATGGAGGTGTTGTGGGTGGGACACGGTCTAGCTGGCGAAACCCTTTGCTGTGTACTTTTGGGAAGGCTCAAATCACGCTATCCTATGAATGTGGGGTGGCGTGATGGTTAGGACTGCTGCTTCACAGCACCAGGAACCCAGGTTCAATTCCGGCCTGGGATCATTGTCTGTGTGGAGTTTGCACATTCTCCCTGTGCCTGTGTGGGTTTCCCCCAGTTTCCTTCCACAGTCCAAAGATGTGTGGGTTTGGTTGATTGGCCATGCTAAATTGACACTAGTGTCAAGGGATTAACAGTGTAAATATGTGGATTTATGGGAAGAGGGCCTGGGTGGGATTGTGCTCAGTGCATATTCAATGGGCCAAATGATCTCCTTCTTCATTGTAGGGATTCTGTGAATATAATTTTTTGAAAACAAAATTCACTCAAAAGTGACGTTTTTAACTTATTACACCAATGTTGTTCCCTGCCGAGACATAATTAGAAATTCCAGAAGTGAAAGTAATATTTAGATGGCACAATAGTGATAAATGTTTTTAAACAAAAGAAAATGGAAAGTTGGAATATTTGTATCAGTACCTTGCTGTGATGATATGACACACTGGCTTTGCAACAGGAAAAACACCAGTGTCCTGATTGAGTAAGCAATAGGTCATGATGTGTGTACCTACCAAACTAACTTGTTTCTTGAAAGAACATCTACCTGTCAGTCAAGATTCCTGTGGATTGTAAATGAATCAGAAGAGGGCTGGAACCAGATTAGTGCCATCCTGAGGATGCAGTGTTTCAATCTATCATAGTTTGATACATTGTGCTTGCAGTGAGTGTGCAGTATGGAGTGAGGGAATGCAGCATAGCAATGAGACAGAGTGGGAAGGGAAAACCAACAAGCTTACAATCTCTTGGCTCTCACCATAACTTCTCTCCAGATGTAATTTATTGGAGTTTCCACAGGAATGGGTAAACCAGATTCTAGGTAATTCCTGATGTGAATGAGGACTTTGTCATTGAATATCAAAGGATTAATAAAATGAATGGCTGGAACATGCAGCCAGAAACACAATATTGAAGCATTGCATCCCTGCACTAGAGATTCTGAACTTCATCACTCCTCAGTGTCCTATATGAATTGTGTTGCTAAGTTCATTCTATTTAAGAAGGTGAGAGAGAGGAACATACATGGACTGATAAAGGCTGCAAGGAGATTTAATAGCTGTGTTCAAGATCACGAGGGACCTGGACAGAACCAATAGGGAGAAATTATCTCCATTGGCAGAAGGGTCAAAAACCAGAGGATAGTGATTTAAGACAAATAGCAAAAGAATAAAGTACAACAAAAGGAAAAGCCTTTTTAACAATTGACAGTATTGTGGAGGCAGATTCAATCATGCCTCTCAGAAAGACTTACCTGATGATGGAGCAGCACTCTGAAAGCTTGTAATTCCAAATAAACCTGTTAGACTTTAACCTGGTGTTGTGAAACTTCTTACTGTGCCCACCCAAGTCCAACGCCACCATCTCCACCTCATTTCAAAAAGAACTGTGTTAATGCCAACTCCCTGCAAGAGAAACTCAGTTAGTCCCACTCCCCTGCCCTTTCTCTGAATGTACACCTGCATATCTTTTCTCAAGATGATTATTCAATTCCTTTTTGAGAGGCACGAGTGAATCTGCCTTCACCACACTGTGAGACACTGCATTCTCAGTCCTCATGTCACATTTGGTTCCTTTGCATTCATCTTAAATCAGTATCCTCTGGTTCTTGACCCTGCTACCAATGGAAATAGTTTCTCCCTATCCACTCTTATTGAGATCCACCATGATTTTGAACATCTATCAAATGTCCTTGCAACCTTTATAAGTCAATACTGGTTCCTCTTTCCCATCTTGTTAATTAATGGAGTGACATTGGGAATTTTCCAATGCAAGGGGACAATTAGTCTCATTATTTTCTCCAATCTTATTTTTTAATGTATTAAATTCAGTAAGTACGCCCTTCTAATATTTCATTTTCCTTGTTCTTCTGGTACTTTAACCCTTCTGCTACTTGAAGACCTTCAAAATTATGTAGCAAATCTCCCATTTTACTTATTTTCAATTAAAGTATCACTGGTGAATGTCTTTATGGGACCCTCATTACTCTTGGCCATGCTATTTTCCTTTTTGTGCATACATTTGTATATCTGTGAATGTGTTATAAGTGCATGAGCTATAATTGCCTATGGGTATATTCAGATCTTGCCAGTCAATTCCACTTATAGACCTAAATATGAAACTCCAGCTGGTGGTAGAACTGTTAGATCTCAACACCTTCCAATACTTGCTTTTGTATCGGCCTGCAATCGCAAAGCTGCTCTACTTTCCTGCTATGTAGCACTTCTTGTAGCTTATGATCTGAATTTTCAGCCTGGATGTTAAGGGAATAGAAGTCCTTTCAATTGACGAAGGCACCCAAGTCCCCTGCAGATACCTTTATGGGCTTATGTGTGCAGACAGTGGTTCCCTGGATGTGAGGAAATCCTGCAACTGAAGAGTGAAATCTCTGGTTCACTCAGCCTAGCTGACTTCATCGGTCTGGAAATTAATGAAGATACTGACCCTTCATAACAGACTGTCAGTTACCAGCTTGATGCAGTTGTGGACAGCTGATTGGGTGACACCACATAGACCTCCCACTAGCCTTTGGAAAGAACCAGAAGTATAAATGTTCGGGATCAGTGTAACCTTAGGAACCATTGGCATAGAGTGGACACCTACTCGGTTGGAGGTATTTCTGAACCAATAATTTTGCATATGGAGGTGGCCGTCTTCCTAGAGAGCTGGAGCCTTCTTTGGCACTGAATCTCAGACATGTCCAGTTAACAAGAGCACTGCCTATAGAGTCTGCCTGCTGGATAATGGCACGTTCTCCAGACCCTTCTACTTGCACTTCCTGTTGGCCCTATATACCCTTCTATCTGTGCTTCTCAATGCATGGGTCACACTCTAGAATGCTGCCAGTAGGCAACTGGCTTTGTCTCCCTTGTAGCCCTCTCCTCCTCTTCTGAGGAGGTCCCTCCAGTAGAGTAGACAATGCACATTTTGACCCTGATGTTTCCACAGGTTTCTGCACTTACAGAGCTTATTAGCAGAAGGCACCTGAAAATACTAAGAAATCAGAGAGTTCTCCAGAACAAGACAGAAATGTCAGAAACTATCTATAAACTAGCTTTATTCCACTCACAGTCAAACTCCTAACTCTTCACTTTTGCATGTGTGTGTGGACCTTTTGTCCCACTCTGGATGTAGAATCCATTAAAAATTTGGAGACTGCCTAGTCAAATGACCCATGTGCTCGGTTACTTAAAATCAGTGACCCTTTAAAAGATCTCAATTGACTCTTGTTGGTGGGTGCATTTCTGATCTTTGCGTGTGCCCAATGACTGAAACATTGCGAGGTGGCACAATGACATTGGGATGTCCTCCTGACTTCATTGCACTCCTTTTTTCAAGTCTGTGTGCCTGCACCAGGAACATAAAATTAAACCTGCAATTGCACTCTCCTAAAGTTCATCAGATATGTAGGACTTTGTCAGTGTCTTTTCACAAAGCTCAGCCAATGAAAATAGCCGATAGATGGGCCTGTACATAATATGAAAGACCTAGATTGCTTAACCTGACTTGTGCCGGCACCACAGGAAGCTACAATTATTCTCAGTTCTCCAAGATTGTGTGGGGGGAGAGTGGTAGATAATCAGCTAGAGATCACTCGCAACATTATCCAGTGACACCAGCTGAAGGGAACTGGGATTAGAGTAGACATATGCATGTGAAGAACTAGCACTAGAAAATGGATAGTGATGATTCTTTGACCAGTAGTATAGATGTTAGTGAAGATTCCGCTATAATGCCCATCATAATTGAACAAGCTGCCTAACATGTTGAGGGATGGCTGCTTAAGTGAGATCCCAAACAGGAGTAATCAACTGAGTTAAGGTAACAGTTTCTCCACACATTCAATAACTGGTGTGAGGGATTCCCCCCCCCTCCCCCGGCCCCACCAGTATGAGTTGAATTTAGACACAAAAAAAGTCAGAGGGTATCATAAGAAACAGAAACCAGTTGGGTATTGCTACTTGTATGCTGAAATAGAATATGGACAAAAGAGACAAGCTGAGCAAAGCCAAAGAGAGGAAATATCCTCTTGCATACAATCAATGATACCTGGTAGGTCAGATGAGAGGTAGTGACTGTGGACACTTGAAGATGACAAGACATATTGTGAGAGTAACTAACAAAACATCTGCAATCTAGAAGTTGAGAATACAAAAATGGGGAAGTTACGCTAAACCTTAAACTCTGGTTAGATCACAACTAGTGTATTACATCCATTTTTGGTCACTACACTTTAGTGGATGCAGACAAAATTTATCAGCAATGGTTCAGGGATGAGGGACTTTAGCTGTAAGGTTAGGTTGGAGAAGCTAGTTTTTTTTCTTGGAGCACGGAAGGTTGAGGAAAGATTTGATTGAGGTATAGAGGATTATGACAGATTAAAACAAAGGACTAGGGAATACAGATTTAAGGTTTGGGCAAAAGGTGCTAAAGGGATGTGAGGAAGAATATTTTTATGCAGTGAGTAATAATGACCTGCCAACAAGGATGGTGGAATTGAAGACAACTAATGATTTTAAAAGGAAATTGGATGGGGACTCAAAGGAAATAAATTTGCAGGGCTTTGGGAATAGATCAGAGGAATTGGACAGACTGGATTGGTCTACAGAGGACCAGCTTGGGCTGAATGGCCTCCGTATGTACAATGATGATTTTATGACTTTATTCCACTCAATGTGGTATTCTACTGCAATATGTAATGAGATTACAATATAAATTCAAATTGTTGCTGCTGCTAAGGTGAAGCTGTGCACCTCTTAAGGCTTGATTGTTGTTAAATGAGCACAGTCTTAGGTCAATTAGATATTAATTGTTTGGTGAATGAATAGTATAAAATGGAAACGAAGAAGATTGGGTTAAATGATATGGTAAGATGGTGTGTTTGAGGGGTATAGTAATATGGAGTTTAGCTGTGAAAAAGGAACTGGTTTATGGGCCGTTGGCCATTTAGTTAATAAAAATGTATTATGTTTTGAAGATGTCTTCAATTTCACAGGTGTAGTTAACATTCCTGGATCTTGTTACACATGCTCCTCAGCACTGCACTCAGCTTAACCCTATCAAATTTGACAAAATAGAGCAACATATCTCCTTCCCAATATACACTGGGTAAAGGGAAACATTCATTTTTGTCTAGAACTGTAGGATTCATGAATATACCTCAACCTCAGTTCCTGTACTTACATAAACGGTAAATAAAAGACTACAACACACTGCTCTTGGATGCTGTACAGCTTGACAATGTTAAAGAGCTGTTACATATCAGCAGTATCTTACAGTGCTTACTCTCACCAGTTAAGATTACAGGACAACATAAATTCTATATAGGTCTTGCTGCAGCTGTATAGGGCATTGGTGAGGCCGCAGCTGGAGTACTGTGTGCAGTTTTGGGCGCCGCACCTGCGCAAAGATATTTTGGCCATGGAGGGAGTGCAGAGGAGGTTTACTAGGCTGATACCGGAGTTGAGGGGGTTGAACTATGAGGAGAGGCTGAATAAACTAGGCTTGTACTCATTGGAGTTTAGAAGAATGAGGGGAGATCTCATTGAGACGTATAAGATGATGAATGGGATGGATAGGATAGAGGTGGAGAGACTCTTCCCACTGAAAAAAGACAGCAGGACTAGGGGGCACAGCCTCAAGATAAAGGGGGGGCGTTTTAAAACAGAGTTGAGGAGGAACTTCTTCACTCAAAGGGTGGTGAATCTCTGGAATTCTCTACCCATTGAAGTGGTGGAGGCTGCCTCGCTAAATATTTTCAAGAAGCGGGTTGATGGGTTTTTGATAAGAGAGGGGATTAAGGGTTATGGGGAGAGGGCTGGAAAGTGGAACTGAGCCATGACAGATCAGCCATGATCTTATTGAATGGCGGGGCAGGTTCGAAGGGCCAGATGGCCTACTCCTGCTCCTATTTCTTATGTTCTTATGTTCTTATAATGCATGAAGGGGAGATATTTATCCTGCATCACTGTGGGTGAACTTGATGTTTGAGCAAGTGGGTAGGTGAATTGTTTATTGTGCATTGGATTTAGGTCAGTAAGACTGTTACAATAGCAAGAATACTGTTGGGAGAATTGAGTAATTTACAGGCAGCACCAATCATTACATAACATAAAAACAGTTTAATAAAATAGACATTAGGAAAGGATTTTTAAAAATAATGTAATTAATGATATCCCAATAATACTGCACAGACCACAAGAACAAACATCATTCTGCGGCTTTTTAACAATTATTATAGAAATATGATACGTTACAGCCAATGATACAACAGCAGAATTATAGGTCTTCATTTATGTTACATGCAGTTAACTGAATCACTAATACATAAAAACTATTCTCAAACACAAACAACTGCAATTATTCTTCATGTAGGTCCCTAGTCATCTATCATGTAAACTAGTCTGCAGGTTAGTATTGAGTATCTTGCCATGCTAGCCTTCATCGCCCACCCTGTTTTGTTCTATTTCACTCATGAGTCTTCTCGTTTCCCATTTAACATAATTCCTTATCTCTATGAGGGGCTGTTTGATTTCTGAGTTAGCTGGTGTCTGAAGCTGCCTTGCATCTGGCAGGAAGCTTTATACTGGGATGAGAAGGTCCAACGTCACCTCTTTTTGAATGTTTTTGCCTTGTCTCTCCTCTCTTCCACTCTACTCTTAGCTTACTCTAAATGCCAACTCAGGGGAGGCCAAGCTTTGGAAATCTGCAGGCTTAAAGGGCAGCACATGAGCCACATGCACAAACTATATCCATCCCCAACTAGCACCCAATAGTAAAAGCAGGAACTTCTGGGAAGTAGTTGCTGATTACTATGAATCTCACTGCTGCTGGTAGGGAGCTGACAGCCCTGCATCTAATCACTATTTAGGAACAAAAAAGGGCAGGATTAGACTGAATTGTGATGCTCTGCCAGTCAATTAGTCACAATCACATGTAGAGTAGACATTTGGGTACAGCACCCAAGGGCAATGAGTGGAACACGTGCCAGCAGTTCCCTGCCCAAAAGGTCACCACTGCAATATCTCCTGTTAAATAGCCAGTGACCTTTTATAGCCTTTTGCAGGTTTTATATTTAAAAATGCATATCATGTTTTGGGTGTATCTTTAAAAAGGTGTATGTAAGCTACCAGTGCTGATGAACAGTGAATGGCAGATTGTGAACAGATACCTAATATGACGAGCCCATCCTCCCATGTCACATTCATAGCTGTATCAGTTCCACTCAAAACAGGAAGGGAGCACACCCTGAGGCACAGAGGCAGAAACAGTGAAAAGATTGTTAACCATCTAATAAAATGGATCACTGACTCCATTCTCTCTGACTATTGGCTACTCCACCTCCCTGACACACATGCTGTAAATTGTTGGGGAGGGGGCCAAAGAGACATGAACTTGTGGCAGTTTCTGTGCTTAAAAACTTTTAATCAAATCCCTTCACTTTAGCATAATACTTTTCACTTAAAATAGTTAAGTGAGAGGTGACCTTCATTGAGCATCCCTGAGCTGGATTGATATTAAACATGATCATCCATATACTAACAATTGCTGCAGTTCTTCCTCAAGAGTTTCTGGACAGTCAGATAATAAATCACAAAAGTTTTGGTCAGAAAAATCTAGTCTTGATTGTGTTTTTTCTCAAATTGCATGAGATTCGCTGCCTGGAAAGGGCCCCCACATCCAAAATGGATCTTGTGCTTTCTCCAAGGTATCATAAGGCATTGTGTTCAATGTGTTGTGCCTGGTTCACTATCCGTTGCACAGTTCCAATAAATAAAGTGCAATAAAAACAACACCAATCATGAGACGTTCTGGTGAAAATGTCTACTGTAAAACTACTGTGCAGGCAACCTGGACACTTACTGGGGCAAGGGCCTCGGGTTTACAGTGGTGGATAAGTTAAATTCCTCTTTCATTACATTGGACTTTCACTGATTTTGCCATCACATTCTGTGATTCCATCTATTTTTCTACGGAAACTGCAAACCAATGACCTTGATTATCATGGAACTGTCCTTGCTGTTGATCTTCTGAGGGACATTAAAATCTAAAGAGACTCTACATAGTCAACAGGTTTCCGTTTTACTGTCTCTGGCTTGGTCAATGCAAATGTCTTGAAGCTCTCTGCTGTGCAATTACTTGGGTCCCACGTGCTCTGGGCTTCCACAAGGTATTTCTGAAACTTGTCCAGATAGGGAGGCCTCTCAGGGAGCAGGTAGTAGTGTGTAGAGCTCACTTTCCTCCCATCTTCCATAATTGGTAAAATGCATGGTACCCTTGTGCCTGCCCCATCGCTGCTCTGCCGCTGCAGGACTTTGTTGCTGACGTATTTAGGATCAGGTGCAAAACTTCGCGTAGGTGGCATCACTCCATTGAGGTATGCTGGGAGGCTCTTGGGACTTGGAGTACGTGAGTTATTTCTGGATAAAGGTTCCCGTGGAGGAACCTTTGGTGGTTTGTCCTCGTCACAGTACATGCCCGACATCACTTCTGCAGACCATCTCCGGTGGTCATGTTTCACCGGACGTGGGGGTATGGGGACTCGAGGAGGGACCTCAGGCTTCACCTCGCTGGATGATGATGAATGTGATAAGCAGGATGCATTCTTCAACACAACAGGTTTGTTGTAAGATCCAGCTGGACCTGAATGCGAACGCCGTAATTTGCGGTGAGGCTGAACACGTTTCTCAGCAACCTCTATGCTTTCCAGGTTAGTATCTTTTATTGTGTGGCAACTCACTGGCAACTCAATCCTATTAGCACCTTCTGAGTAGGCGTAGTTGGTCTGCCCACACCCACGGAAGCTCCTTCTGCTCGGAGTACTGTACCTGAAGCTTAGTGGCCTGCGGTCTTGCAGAAGGGTTTCAGTTTCAGAACTTGTAATGGATTCAACCTCACTGTCAACATCGTCAAAAGACACATCACCAGTGGCAGGCAGTGGAGGGAGTGGCTTAGAGCTTCGATCACTGGCACAGCCAGAATTAGTTGGTGGTGTTGCCACTTTTACTGGTGTTTGAGGTGGTGATAGTACTGTGCTGTTCACAGAGAGTCTCTTAAATGGGGACAGCAGCTGATCTTTCTCCAACTGTACAAATGACTCCTCGCCGTTGGACATTTTCAGAGGTGGTGGCCGTGGCTTGTGGAATGATGATCTGAGACAACTCCCAAAACAACAGTGACTGTTCAGCCCAAGTGGCTCCATTTCTTGCCCTGCTGGAGAAGGCAAAAAATTTTTTTTAATGTAAATACTTGTAAGACCAATTTTTCCCTTTCCTCCAAAGATGTAGGCTTTTTGTGGGGTCTTTGCTCCACAGCTCCACTCAAGCAACCATTCTGAGCCTGGCCAAGAATGCCAGCATGGTATTCATGAGAGGTTCAATGAATCACTGAACACCATTAATTAGCAGGAGCCCTAATCTAAACATGTCAATGTAAGGCTGAATGGAGATAAGTCAACTTAGAAAAACCCAGCACAGAGCTGGAGACTTTGTCAGTCTGTTTGGCTGAGTATTAAGCAGGTCAGGTTTACTCATTGAGGCATCAGGGAACAAAAGCAGTTATTTGAATTCAGTCTTGTGGTCAGGACAACATCAACAAGGCTGTTAATTATTGTCCAATGCTATTTGCTCTGAGAACTTGGTGGTGAGTCTTTTAAAATCATTGGTAGCAGATTTTGATTCAATTGAGTAGCATGCTGGCCATTTCAAAAGACAGTTAAATCAACCATTTTGGTGTGTTACTGAAATCATATTATAGACTAGACCAGGTAAGAAATGGCAGATTTTCTTCCCTCAAGGATATTGGTGAACTAGTTTTGGTTTTGTATAACAATCTGACAGCTTCATGATCATTTTTATTAATACCAGTTCCTTTTCAAAACAAAACAGTTTTATTTCTCAGACTTTCATGACGTTCTTCATTGGGGTGGGATACATACTGTTGGTTGAAGTTATGATATAGGGCTGGTGATGGGGAGTAGCGTTCAAAGTGCAGGTCAAGGTTGTGTGGTCCGTGTAGTAGATGCTGAAATCACAATGAAAAACACAATGTTCATCACAATATCTGAGTGAACATCCAGTCGCTAGAATATTTCACATTACAACCCTTTTGGTTACATGCATCCAGAACAGAAATTCCCACCCACTTCTCCCTATTATGAATCCAATTACTTCTCAAGTGAACCCAGTGTCCTGGCTCCACCTGGTGGCCTCAATCCAGTCATCAATTATTCCAACTAAAGTGGTACTTCCAGACATATTATTGTGGTAATGTTCAGGTTTCATTTTCTTTATGTTAAATATATCTTTCAAAAGCTTAAGAGCTGAGTTACCTTCAGAGCTAATGTCCTGTGATTCCAGGGGTAGGTGTTGTTATCCTGCTCTATACTGCAAGAACTGTTTGTCTTATACATGTAACTGGAACTGAACACGTAACTCTAAATGGGTCCTGACCAGGGTCAGCATGGTCTCTGCAGATACAAATCCAAATGATGGCGCAATGTTTCCCAGCACCACAGTGACCATGTATAAATAAAACATGACCAATAAATCATTACCACAGTTCTCTACTTCTCTCTTGCCAAATTCTAGTTCAGCTGTGGCTCCCATTCATTCTCCTGGAATGCAATTCCTACACTTGTTTTTACTGAACCTCATTTGCCTCTGCTCAGCCCAGATGCAAACATAATTGAGATTTTCTTGCACAACACCATGTCCATCTTTACAGAGTCCTTTACTTTTGCATTATATATGAATTTAATCACTTTGCCTTGTAATTGTGATCTCAAAGACTCCAGGCAGCTTCCTAAAAACCCCACCAAGAACACGAGGGGAGTCTTAGCACAGATCCAGCACCACCATTTCAGTGTCTTAACCTTGATATTCATTGGCCTTAAGTATGTTAAGTCACCCCAGGCATTACTTTTACCAAGTGTTTCGGAAGCCAGGCTAAATAACTACATGGTGTTCCTCAATTTGTTATCCCTCTGCCTCAAATAAATCTGAAGATGACGCCTCCCAATTCCAAGCAGTGCTGTGTTAAGGTACTTACTTGTCCAAGGTGCTTGATTGATTCCAGCAATTTTTGGTATTGATGACACCGTGACTGCCATGCATGAAGCAGTTATTCAGTGGATTGCGGATCTCCTGTGCTGCCAGTCCAGCGCTCGACATGGTGATAATTTTGGACTGCACCAATCCGTTAAAGTCTTTGTGTTCTCAAGTTAACAGGGTATTGCATTTCTTGACAAAGAAAGAGGGGATTCTTGAATTATTCATTGATTTATTCTTCCTCAGTAATATCATAGCTAACAGACTGCAGAACTCACCCTGCCCCATCAAGGTACATCAGTTAGTGAAGCTCCCTTTTAGGAAACCATAGTGAACTTCTGATGAAAAGATAAACATTTGAAACATTAGCCCATCCCTCTTTATAGCTACTGACTGATCTGCTTTCTGTTTTCAGAAATTTGTTTTAACATACCATGAACTCAACATTTACACAGACAAGATTAGATTGGATAGGTGGGTCCCTTAGAGATACACTTAAATAACCACACTTAACTGTTGTTGTGGGGTCGTGGTATGGAAGCTTTCTTCCAGCCATGTCATTAGATGTGCTAACCATTGACTGACTTTGATGGGAAAGGTACTTTATAAAATGCATTATAGTTTTTCTGACCAAGGTGATGTTGGACTTTTAAGAGCAGAGAAATTTCAGACATAAATAGTTATAATGTTAACCATTTTTATTTTAAAAATTGTAAAATGTAGATAAGGTAAGTTTAAAGTTAGAAGACAGGTACAGTAAAATATTTGAAGGACCAGAACTCATTCTAGAGTGAAGTTTCAAGCTGACATTCATCATCCACCCCTTTGATTTACCAACAAGCTTGCAACAACGCGTTTAAGAGTAAGTACTGTTTCTAACAATAATCAGATTGAAGGAGGGAGGAGTGGGTCTCAGGCTAGCATTTTAAACTTAAATGTGGGTAATGATGAGGGCATGAAGACGGAGTTATTAAAGTGAACTGAGAAATTAGGTTAATGAATTGGTCAGTAGAAATTCAGTGGCAAGCATTTAAGGAGCTATTTCAGAATACTCAGAAAATATACAGTCCAGTGAGAAAGGAAGACTTTATAGGAAGGACACCATCCATGGATAATTATAGAAGTTAAAGATTGTAATGGATTGAAAGAGAAAGCAAATAATTCTGCAAAAATGAGAGGCAGCTCAGAAGATAAAGACAACGAAGAATTACTGAAAGATTACTAAAGAGAGAGAAAATAAAGCACAAGAGAAAACTGGCTAGAAATATAAAAACATAGTAGAGATTCAATGGGTATTGAAAAAGGAGAAGACTAGGTAAAGTAAGCGTTGGTCCTCTAGAGTGAGAATGGGGAATTAATAATGGAAAATAAGGAAAAGGCAGATTAATTGAACAGATATTTTGCTTTTGCCTTCACTGTAAAGGGGACAAATAACATCCCAGAAATAATTGTGAATCAGGAGGGAAGGGGAGGTAGGAACTTAAAATAATTACAATCACTAGGGAAGGTGTACTGCTAAAGTTATCAGAACTAAAAACTGACAAGTCCCCTTGGGCTTCATCCTAGGGTCTTAAAAAAAAGTGACTGCTCAGATGGCAGACACACTGGTTTTAATTTTCCAAAATTCGCCAGATTCTAGAAAGGTTCCATCAGATTGGAAAGTAGCAAATGTGACTCTTCTGTTCAAGAAAGAATGAAGACAGAAATCAGGGAGCTACAGGCCAGTTAACTTAACATTTGTCGTAAGGGTGAAATCTATTATTAAGGAGGTTACAGCCGAGTATTTAGAAAACTTCTCAGTGCAATCAAGCAGAGTCAACGTGGTTTTGTGAAAGGGAAAACATGTTTGACTAATTTATCGGCGTTCTTTGAGGAAGTAACAAGCAACATGGATAAAGGGGAGGGAACCTGTGGATGTGCTCTAGTTGAATTTCCAGAAGGCATTTGGCAAATGCCACATCAAAGGCTATGTAAAATAGGAAGCATTAATGGTGTAGGGGTAATCTATTAGCATGGATTGAGGAGTGGTTAGCTAGCAGGAAGCAGGGAGTACAGTTAAATGAGTCTTTTGGGTTGGCAAGATGTAACAAGTGGAATGCTACAGGAATCAGCTATTTACAATTTATATTGATGACTTGGCTGAAGGGACCAAATGTATGGTTCGTAGTTCTTAATCTATAGTTCTTAAATTTGCTGATGACACAAAGATACATATGAAAGTAAGTTGTGAAGTGGACATAAGGAGTCTGCAAAGGGGCATAGAAAGATTAAGCGAATTGTTGTTAATTGCAAGGGGAATGGAATATTAAAATAGGCACAGATATAAATGCATTACAAGCAGTTCAGAGAAGGTTCACTCAACTAATACCTGGGAGTGAGGGTGGGTACACATTTTACAATTATAGCATGGTCCTGCTATCCATCTGCTAAAATAAATGGACACACATTTGCAGATTATCCCCTGATCTCCAACAGTTTATACTCCTGTTTTCCCACCACTCTAGTCTAGTGGGCAACATTCACTACCATAAACATGATTTTATATAATTAATTTTTTTATATCTCAGTACCTGCTACCTCCAAGAATGGTATCACTGCAGCACTACTCAACCAGTGCCAATTTCCATCAGCTAATGCATCCGATCTTTCATTTGCCATTCACCCACCCCTAGTACCTCTACCATGCTCAATGCAACTCCAAAAAAATCAACAGCTAACATTTTTTTGTCACTGCTTGTAACTGGGATTCATGTCCTTGTATTTCTGCTAAAGATTCTGACCCTCACAGAGGAAAGGTTGGTAGAAATTCTGCTGCCTACACTATAGAGCCTAAATCAGAGATTTTCTCTGGAGACAGGGGTGTGTGTGGATAATCATATGAAACGACAGGGCGCATTCACATTCTTCCTTTTAATATAAAAAATACAGATCAGAATCTGGCTTTACTCTTAAACAGCCTGCATTGGTCCTTTCAGGATGTCTGTGTTACATAATAAGAACACAAGAAATGGGAGCAGGAGTAGGCCATCTGGCCCCTCGAGCCCACTCTGCCATTCAATAAGATCATGGCTGATCTGATAGTGGTTCAGTTCCACTTACCCGCCTGCTCCCCATAACCCTTAATTCCCTTATTGGTTAAAAATCTATCTGTGACAAACACATTTAACGAGGTAGCCTCTACTGCTTCAATGGGCAGAGAATTCCAAAGATTCATTACCCTCTGGGAGAAGAAGTTCCTCCTCAACTCTGTTCTAAATTGATTCCCCCATATTTTGAGGCTGTGCCCCCTAGTCCTTGTTTCCATTCTAAGTGGAAATAACCTCGCTGCTTCTACCCTGTCTAGCCCCTTCAATATCTTATATGTCTCTATAAGATCTCCCCTCAACCTTCTAAACTCCAATGAGTACAGGCCCAGTCTACTCAATCTCTCCTCATAAGCTAACCCCCTCATCTCTGGAATCAACCTGGTGAACCTTCTCTGTACCCCCTCCAAAGCTAGTATATCCTTTCTTAAATAAGGGGACCAAAACTGTACACAGTACTCTAGGTGTGGCCTCACCAGTACCTTGTACAATTGCAGCAAGACCTCCCTGTTTTTATACTCCATCCCTCTCGCGATAAAGGCCAACATTCCATTTGCCTTCTAGATTACTTGCTGCACCAGCAAACTGAGTTTTTGTGATTCATGCACAAGGACCCCCAGGTCTCTCTGCACAGTAGCATGTTGTAATTTTTCACCGTTTAACACTTTACACACTTTGACCACTGATATCCAAAACTCTCTTTGGCATTTTGGAATAAAATTCCTGCACAAAAACAAGCAAAGATCTGGGTCACCCATAAGGAAGTCCCAGGAAGATGAAGGAAGGTGCAAGTGGGATGGGAAGCACAATGCAACAATTTAAGCTGCCATCAACTTCCTGCCAAAAGGAATGACAATATAGACAAGAGTTTAAAATCAACCGTATGGAGCAGCACGGCTACATCTGTCCTTGTCGGGAATCCATCCTAGCCCATTTTTGCCTCTCTGTAGCCCAGAGTTCAATGAGTGTTGCCAGTGTTGCCAAGGCTGAGATTGAGGCCAATTCATCTCAGACTAGTGATAGAACGGAGACTGAGGCCTGTTGATCTGTATAACACTGATGACATGTGTTTACCCATTGAATCATGAGAGAATATAGCACAATGGGTGTTGTGATACCATTGAATCGCAGAACATTCTGGATTCCAGGGCATGGTATGGGGTGTAATTTTCTAATATGTCAATATTTAGTGGGTTAGAATGGTTTAGAATCATACAACAATGATTAGAACCTCCTTCACATTGGAGAATATTTAAGTTAAACTGACTCTGCCACAGTTTAATTATGGCACATTGCTCATTCTGTGCAATACCAGGGCACAATTAAATTAGTGCAGAGCTTTCTGCTGTAAAGTTAGAAATGAGTGAAATTTTAAAAAAAATTTAAGCAAGTGTTGTTTGCTGAATAAACTGCTAACTCAAGCAGTTTGCAAATATGTATTTCTAAATCACTGTTGGGATGTGGAAATCGTTAGCAAGGTCAGCATTTATTACCTATCTAGAGTTATCCTGGGATCTTAAAGAAGCGACAGGGTAGTGGGCACAGCACAATAAGGACAGTAAATAAAGGTCCCTCTCAGTATCTGCTACCCAAATGAGGACATGATTATTGCACATTTCTTGCAACCTAGCTTTGTACCAAATGCCCGTTGCTTCAAAATTATACTTTAAATATTCAATGCTGTCTGCTGGTGGAGGTGGAGGGATGGTGTTTGGGGAACAATGAACATTGCCAATTAGGTAAGGAGAAATATGCTGAAGTGCCAGCCCTTGATTATCTGGTAACTTATGCTGGATGTTAGGTGAGGACACAATCATGCCCATCATGATAAAATAGCTTGCAACAAAGCGTTAAGGCCCACATGTGAAATATAGTTACTTGGTTAATATGCCAGAGAGGAATCGGCAAGAGTCTGCCTGAAGAAGACAAAACGGGTGATGGTGAAATGCCAAAGAGGAGTCGGCAACAGTGCGCCTGAAGGAGATAAAATGGGTGATGAAGAAAATAATCACACAAGGGCAGAACGCAAACCACAAGATGAAGCCTGAACTGAAAGATGCAAATGCATATCTTGAAACTGTCCAAACGATGCTTTTCCTCCTCATGCGCACTCCAAAGTCGTAAGGATTGACAGAAACAGAACGATATGTTCGTGGTCCAGGCTGTCCCCTCTAGCTTAATTCACCTAGTTCAATGCAGCCTAGCTGACTGGAAACTGCAGCCAATACTGGAACTGTTGCTTGTTCTTTTTAAGTTAGGTGTTTCTCTTCCAAGTCTATGCTTAATATATATTACATTTGTAATTAAATTATTTAAACATGACTAATTATAGTTTTTAAAAAAGTTTAAATGTTAAACCCCTGCCCTCACTTTTAAGTATTGGAGCCAAAATCTATAAAGACACAGGAAGTGGTTGGTCCTAGACACCTCAGCATTTATACCAGGGTCTTGACTTCATTATTTCAGACTGAAAAAATGAATCAGCCAATGAGAAAAAAATGCATTGCTGAGAACTGGTCTGTCACACCTGGGAGTGGCGAAAGCTTGCGATTTCCTTTCCTAGTGTGAGTACATCTTTCTAATCGCCATAACGTTGGCTGAGCAGTGCCCTTTATGACTAGTCTTGAAGCAATGACAAAGAGTGTGAGTAATAACATAAGTAATGTCTTACATTCCCAATGGGGTGTTGCAATTTATTGATACCATCAGGAAAAATAAAACCCATATCCCAGAAGCTCATGGCCGCTGAATGTGTCCACAGTGAAACTTAGGCTGAAAGGAGGGTCTGACAATCAGCTATATCTTGAAAGGTCCGCATAATAACAAACGAAAATCGGGTATCTAAATGCAAAATTTAAAAAAAACGCGGAGCCATAAGGAAAGATCGGAGAAGTAGGACTAATTGGACAGTTGAAAGAGCTGACATGAAAATGTCTGCTGTAAGATTCAGTAATCTAATGACAGTTAACCCTTGCTCCCAAATTAAATACGGTTCTTTAGTTATTTATTTTTAGTTCTTTAATGTTATTTATTGTCGTGTTAAGTTCCCCTTTACATTAAAAAAACAATATTTCAAACTCTCATTGCTGGCAGGTTTCGGAGGTAGCTGGGGAGCTATGGATTTTATTCTCTGGATTATTAGTTCAGTAAGAAGTCTGACAACACCAGGTTTAAATCTAACCAATAACCATCACACTACCATAAGGAAGGTGAAGTTGAAATCAGTGTTCCGACTCTTAATCACTATCCAGTCACTTCTGCTAGAGGTACTCGCAGATATCAGGTGAGACAGTGTCAGACTCGGATGTCATGCTTCCATCGCCCCAACAGTCAAACACCTGTTGATATTTATTATCTACCTTCCCATATTAAGAACAACTACTTGGTTGGAATACCAGGGAAAAAGGCTGCATCCAACAGTAGAAGATGCGTGAGGAAACTTGGATCGAAGTTCGTGGGACGGGAGCTGTGTGTCAGTGTCAGAACACATGATTTGAGCTGTACCTAAATATTCTCATCCAGTTCGTGTTGGAGCCTTTTCTCGGGCAGCCTGGGCACACCATGTATGGTTATCAGATCATGTCATCAGATTTTAAATTTACTAGGGCCATGTGTTCACAGATCGTCCCTGCTTCAGATGGCTAGAAATTGATAATCATAAAATGGAATTTACTGGGGTATTTTGGAACAGGTCCAGTAACAGCACAGCTCAGATTAGTTAAACTGTATCATTTCGCTCCCATAAACAGACCGTTAAAAACTGGGCAGCTGCAGGAAACAGGCAGAATAGCCGTTTTAAATGTCTGAACAGCTTGAGAGCAGAGATGGGCACCTTGACTTAGAGTTGACTGAAGGACAAACTGATATATGTCTCGAGAAACTGGAAGGGAGGAGATGCGCTTCTAACTTAGTCCAGAACTTCAGCTCTATCTCCTTTAATGACAAGCCTGCAGCAATCATACCACTGGAAGACATTCCATAGATTTGAAATGCACTTTCCAAAACATTTAGAATTACTGAACTGATTTAATAGTTCCCAAAATAACTACTATTTAAAAGAATCAGCAGACGCTCGGGCAGTGCTGAATGTTTTGCTACAGAACTGACAAAGCTTGGAGGAGCTCAATTTAATCAGGAGATATGCAGGGATAGGCTGGACAACCTCCAACGTTCAACCTACAAGCGAGTGTCCACCTAGCTCCTGGTAACAGGTTAATTTAACCACAGCAAAATCCAGTCACTTTGCACACAGATCCAGGAACTGATCTCAAACCTCACTAAACAACGTCAATATCGATGATAAAGCAGAGCCAATTTTTTTTTAAATCGTAATATACAAAACCTCAAAATGAATACTAAATTGGCTTTTACTGTTTTAAAAATCCACTTGTAACATTAATGGAAAAAAACGGTTTTTTCGTGGTGTTTACACAAGTTTTGAAACGGTGTAAAACTCTTACTGCCGTTTAGGTTATACATTAAACTGATCGCGGCTAATAATTTGTAGGGGGTTCTTCATCCAGCATCACAATAAACACAACATCGAGTTTCTTGAAGAATATTGTGGTTATAGCAATGGAATTAGCCGTATATTTGGGCAGAAATAGAAGGCGTTCAAAGAGAGGTGACAATGATAAAAAACAAAACGTGATCTTTAAAAAAAAATCAAAAATATATACGAGAAGGATCAGAAGGGAGAACAGGCAACAGTGAGCATTGAACAGAGTCTGAAACTCACCTACCTCCTGGTCAGTTTCACCAGACAGGAAATCCGGCGCAAATTGTCCAACAAACACTTCGACTCAGTGCAGCGATGAATACAACAACATACTTCTATACTATGTTCTTATCGCCCTTACTTGTTCTGGATCCTGACTCTAATTAAATGTTTCTCTGTTGCAATGTGCCCCGCAGTTTGCTTCATAAGGCGGGCTCTGAATCCTGATGTCACCATGAAGTGGGATCAGGACATTTCCCCGCCCACAGCCTCCAGTCAGCACGCTTACTTACCTCTACCTTAAAGGGGAATATGCACAAAAAGCCGGAGATCAGCACCTCAAATTTAAATCGGCAACAGATCGTTCTTTATCTATTAAAACTTTTAACAAGTTATCTATCTGAGAACATCGGAGGGAGGAGACGAGTGTTTGCATTTTTTAAATATTTGGTGGGACCCACCAACATCCGCCACAGCAGTTTAAACCTTCAGAATCCAATCCAGAACGCAAAAATAAAGTTGAACTGAGTTCTGTCTGGATTGCTCCGCCTCCTGCTTGTTCTCAGATTTCTACATAATTCACTTACCATTCAGTGCTGTGAATACAGTAAATTACTTTGTTGCCCTGTGTTTGGTCAGCTGGTGCTATTGGTCTAAAGTTTCGATTCATCATAAAATGCTACTTTAACTCCAAAATTAATTGAGGAAGATTTTTAAAACCAGCATCAGTATTAACTAGGAAAGTCTGAACTCATCTGAATTAATGTATATGCAGACATGTACATATCTCCCCATTGGGCTGTACTGAACCTGGAGCTAAGGTTTGCCATCTTGATTAGGTTCAGGAGTCAACCTGTGGGGTGCTCCTCCAAATTGCTCATCCCTCTCCCTACTGGGTGGCCAAAGGTTAGCGTGGCATTGAACATAAGAACATAAGAAATAGGAGCAGGAGTAGGCCATCTAGCCCCTCGAGCCTGCCCCGCCATTCAATAAGATCATGGCTGATCTGAAGTGGATCAGTTCCACTTTCCTGCTTTCTCCCCATAACCCTTAATTCCTTTGTCTATCAAAAATCTATCTACCTGTGACTTAAATATATTTAGCCAGGTAACCTCCACTACTTCAACGGGCAGAGAATTCCAGAGATTCATCACCCTTTGAGTGAAGAAGTTCCTCCTCAACTCTGATCTAAACTGCCCCCCCTTATCTTGAGGCTGTGCCCTCTAGTCCTGCTATCCTTTCTAAGCAGGAAGAATCGCTCTACCTCTACCCTATCCATCCCCTTTATTATCTTGTACATCTCTATAAGATCCCCCCTCATCCTTCTGAACTCCAATGAGTACAGACCCAGTCTCTTTAATCTCTCTTCATTGTCCAACCCCCTCATCTCCAGTATCAGCCTAGTGAATCTCCTCTGCACTGCCTCCAAGGCCAATATATCCTTCCGCAACTTTTATATTCTATCCCCCTCGCTATAAAGGCCAACATTCCATTCGCCTTCTTGATCACCTGCTGCACCTGCAGACTGGGTTTTTGCCACTTGTGCACAAGGACCCCCAGGTCCCTCTGCACCGTAGCATGCTGCAGTTTTTCGCCTTTTAAATAATAATCTCTCCTACTAATATTTCTGCCAAAGTGTATAACCTCACGCTTGCTAACATTATACTCCATCTGCCAGGTCCTCGCCCACTCGCTTAGCCTATCCAGATCCCTCTGCAGACTTTCCACACCCTCCACGCAATTTGCTTTTCCACTCATCTTCATGTCTTGAAGTGGAACCAGAAGTTTGAGGAGTTCAAACAGTGAAACGGGGCTGCAACATCTCATCCTCAATTTAAATGTAAATATAAACTTAGCTAGACTGCAAGTGTTTAAGGTAACCAGGGCACCAATGAAGTGACTTAAAAGCCAGTCTGATGGAACTGCTCTGTCGAACACTCTTAAGGATGTGTGTGTATCAGCTTTGGTGCATATATATGTATACATTTGTACATTCATGCATTTTAATTGTAATGTGTGTCCAGGAATTCTGTAACAAGCTACAATATCAGAGGCAGTGGAAAATATGAAAATCGGAGAAGGAAAATAAATTGATTTGCTTTCCTTTTAATTTTCCTAGTGGCACATTGTGTAAAAATCCTATCTTTTGTAATAAGGAGCTGTATAGGTTATAGTTCCCAGGTTCCATCTGTGCTGACTGAAATGATCAAAGTGCATGTTGGTTAGTATCAGGTGAGCACAGAGGCAATGCTTCATTGGCCAAATACTCTGCTGGCACCTACTGTTTTGATTTATACAAGAAAGATTACGTTCAGGGGCAAAATACAGGAGGCAGTAGGCATGCATATTCCAGCAAAAGTAAGTACATCCTGAAGAAGAGGAGAAAACCACAGGGAGGGAAGATTCATTCAACATCCATTTTTATGGGGAAAGAAGAGAACACTGTAAATTTCCTGGACCACAACCTTAGTTTGCGTTATTGCTCCTTGTAAGTTAACTCTTAGAGACCAGATTTCATTCTGATAAATTTGTGTTACTCGACCTCTAAGGTAAATACATTCTTCAGAAGGTGTGATAAGAATTGCTGACAATACCCAAGCGTGGATCAATCAGAACTCTATATAGCTGAAACATGACTTTATTCACTTGTATTCTGTTTCTTTAGATATAAAGGTAAGCATTCAATTAGGCTTTTTGATTAATTCCTGTACCTGTTCATGACATTTTAGTGATCTTTGTACCTGGACCTCAAGTCTTTTTGGACCTCCACTATTCCTACTTCATCACCATTTAAGAAGTATCCTGTTCTGTGCTTTGTAGGTTGAAAGTTAATGTCCTCACATCTGCCTACATTGAAATCCATTTACCACAGTTTTGGTCATTTACTTAAATTAAAAATATATCAATGTAATTTCAACCACCCTTGTGTTATTGGCATACTCAGATATGTGGTTTTCTATTCCATCATCTAAGATGTTCAGCTCTGACAAAGAGTCTTCCAGACTCGAAATGTTAGCAGCGGTCACAGGCATTCGGCCTGTGATCTTTGGGTAAGCATTCTCCAAGGCGGCCTTCACAACACACAACAGCGCAGTCATTGAGCAGAGACTGATAGCCAAGTTCTGCACACATGAGGACAACCTCAACCGGGATCTTGGGTTCATGTCACATTATCTGTAACTCCCATGACTTGCCTGAAATTGCAACATCTCACTTACTGTCCTGTCTGGAGACAATACACATCTCTTTAACCTATGCCTAATGCTATCTCCACTCACATTGTCTGCATCTTTAAGACTTGAATAGCAGGTTAGCTGTAAAGACTTGCATTCTAATCAGTACTCTGTAAATTGTGTGTCCCTCTATACCTCCTCTGATCAGAACCTTCCACACACCTGACGAAGGAACAGTGTTTCCGAAAGCTTGTGGGTTTACTATCAAATAAATTTGTTGGACTGTAACCTGGTGTTGTGAGATTTATTTACTCTATCCTCTCTCCACAGATGCTGTCAGGCCTGCTGAGATTTTCCAGCATTTTCTGTTTTTGTCTATGACCCATCCCTATTTGAGAAGATAATGATGAACTGCCCCATGGTGCTATTAAGTAGAGAGTTCCAGGAATTTGATGCTGTCTTGATGAAGGAATACTAACATATGTCTAAATCAGGATGGTGCAGGAGGAGAATTGCAGATGATGGTGTTCCCACATATCTACTGCTTTTATCCTTGTAGGTGGTGTATATTGTGGATTTGGATGATGCCATAGTAGAACCCACTTGATGAGTTCTTGCAGTGCCTATAATTAGTAACACACTCCAGCAACAATGTCCCACAGGTGAAGGCACTGAATGGTTAAGCCAATGGATGGGTTGGCGATCAAGCAGATTTACAGTAGATATACAGCTGGGAATGTTTTAACAAGTGCTTCTTGGCTCAGTAGACACATGCACACCTGGTATTCAACTGATTGTCAGTTCATGAGGTGCTGAGGAATCAAAACATAGTTTATGCATCAATCAGGAATTCCACAAAATAGGAAGTGATTTAACTGACTGGAATTCAAGACATTGAGACTAAGGCTGAGTCTGTTCGCTGGAATGTTGGGTTTGAAGCTGCAGTCCATAACAGGAATGTGTTTGTTTATTATGTTGGAATATAAAGAACAGAAAAAAGCCCACCACTTTTCAATTAATCAAATCCACTGAGCTACATCTCCTGCCATTCCTCAACCCCACCTATCCATCTTCTCCATCTTCTCACTATGTATTTCAATCATTTCTATGTCCAAAAACACAGAAACACAAAAACATCTTGGTTCAGTTTACATTTTCTGTTTCAAAGTCTTTCCCTTTAAACACTACAATCGTAGATTCCTTTCTTACTGCTAAAATCCTCCCTCTTAATTTGTTTGCCCTAGAATTTGAACCCAATTTTCATACCTTCATTTGTTGTCTTCATGATTTTGCAAACTTCATTTCAATCACCTTGCAATCTCTTTTTCCAAAGAGAATAAGTCTATCTTGTGTAACTTTTCTTCAGCACACAAATTCCTGGTACTCAGAATCTTCTTTTGTCTCTGTGGTACCTCTTCAGGGCTCAAGTCTCCTTACAACGGTTATGTGACTGGATCTAGACACAGCATCCCAGAATGAGTCTGACCAATACCTTCAGATAAGAACATAAGAACATAAGAAATAGGAGCAGGAGTAGGCCAACTAGCCCTTCGAGCCTGCCCCGCCATTCAATAAGATCATGGCTGATCTGTCTTGGCTCAGTTCCACATTCCCGCCCTCTCCCCATAACCCTTAATCCCCTCTCTTATCAAAAACCCATCAACCCGCGTCTTAAAAATATTTAGCGAGGTAGCCTCCACCACTTCAACGGGCAGAGAATTCCAGAGATTCACCACCCTTTGAGTGAAGAAGTTCCTCCTCAACTCCGTACTAAACCGCCCCCCCTTTATCTTGAGGCTGTGCCCCCTAGTCCTACTATCCTTTCTGAGCGGGAAGAGTCTCTCCACCTCTATCCTATCCATCCCATTCGTCATCTTATACGTCTCAATGAGATCTCCCCTCATTCTTCTAAACTCTAACGAGTACAAGCCTAATTTATTCAGCCTCTCCTCATAGCTCAACCCCCTCAACTCCGGCATCATCCTAGTAAACCTCCTCTGCACTCCCTCCAAGGCCAAAATATCCTTGCGTAAGTACGGCGCCCAAAACTGCACACAGTACTCCAGCTGCGGCCTCACCAATGCCCTATACAGCCGCAGCAAGACCTCCCTACTTTTATATTCAATCGCCCTCGCGATGAAGGCCAGCATCCCATTCGCCTTCTTGACCACCTGCTGCACCTGCAAGCTGGGTTTTTGCGACTCATGCACAAGGACCCCGAGGTCCCTCTGCACCGTCGCCTGCTGCAGTTTTTCGCCACGTAAGTAATAATCCTTCCTACCATTATTCCTACCAAAGTGGACCACCTCGCACTTGCCAACATTAAATTCCATTTGCCATTTCCTGGCCCATTCGCCCAGCCTATCTAGATCCTTCTGTAGACTCTCCACACCCTCCGCACAATTTGCCTTTCCACCAATTTTGGTGTCATCAGCAAATTTCGATACCATACACTCGGTTCCCTCCTCCAGATCATCTATATAAATGGTAAATAGCTGAGGCCCCAGCACCGACCCCTGGGGCACTCCACTAGTCACCATCCGCCCATTGACCCCCACTCTCTGCCTCCTATTTGACAACCAGTCCACTATCCACGCTAACACCCTACCCCCAATTCCATGCCCCCTGACCTTCTGCAATAACCTCTTGTGAGGTACCTTGTCAAACGCCTTCTGAAAATCAAGAAAGACCACATCCACCGACTCTCCTCTATCCACCGCCCTAGACACATCCTCATAGAACTCCAGTAAATTTGTCAGACACAACTTCCCTCTAACGAAACCGTGCTGCGTCTGCTCTATCAAGCAGTTCCCCTCAAGATGCCTCGCTATTTCCTCCTTGATGACGGATTCTAACATTTTACCTACAACAGACGTTAAACTAACAGGCCTATAATTCCCCGCCTTTTGCCTGGCACCCTTCTTAAACAACGGCGTAACATTAGCCGTTTTCCAATCTTCCGGCACTTCCCCGGAATCCAGTGACGTCTGGAAAATAACCACCAAGGCATCCACTATCACCTCCACCATTTCTTTCAGGACCCTCGGATGCATTCCATCCGGTCCTGGGGACTTGTCCACAATCAGCCCCTCCAGTCTGTCGAGCACCGCCTCTCTAGTAACAGTGAGATACCTAAAAGAGGATTGGCTTCAAGTTCAATGGGGAGATAAGGATAAAGAAAGGAAAGTAAGTTGTCAAGAGGACACAAAGAGCTTTCAAAGGGTTTAGATAGGTTAAGGGAGTGGGCAAAAATTTAGCAGATTAGGTATGTAGTACAACCGTATGTAGCCAAACGTCAATTTCCTGTCACCAAGAACCCTTTATTATGTACTAAGAAAGGAACCGCTCCCATGGCTCACTGGTAGGTATTTCAGTACCTTGGGACCTATAACTTTGGTGCAGATGAAGTAACTATTTGAAAGCCCCTGCTGAAAGCTTCCTATTGGGAAAGCCCCTACTTGCTCGATAAGGGAGCTCATACTTCATGAAGCCTGTGGGGGGAACCTATTGATGATTCCCCCATAGCCTTTGTGGCCATCATAACATCCCTCTCTCTCCAGATCCGAGTCTCTCCCTACACCTCCATTGCAAGAAAGTTCCTTGCATCATTTAGTGATTGTTTGGAGGTCCGTTGAAGGTGGGGCTGGGTCAGGCAGCATAAACCAGACAAGGGACCTTTGTTTTCTGAAGGAATGCTGAAGGGTTGTCTAAGCAAGTCCCTCCTCAGGTGTTGCTTCAGCCTGAAGGCCCACTTCTTCAGCTCCAACTCTGAGTCATACCTTCATTATCTGGGGCTGGCTAAATTGGAATCAGCTTTGAGCTGAGGGCTGGCACTGGCAGTGGCCATCTCCATGGCTGATAGTGTAGCACACTCAGGCATTGACTCCCTTGCTCTGAGATAGTCCAAGTGCTTCTTCAAGGTTTTACCCTGCACTTTGATTTTATATGATACTGGTCCTATTTTCTCCATAATAATTCTAGGGATCCAACTGGGACAATCCCTGATATTTCTCACATGAACCAAATCACCTGTTGAACATGTTCTTTCTGTCCTTGCAGAATCGTTAATTTTATTTGGTTCTCTTGTTGGGACTCCATCCTCCCCACGTAGTTTGGGAATATCAGATTTAAACTGGTACAAAGCCGTCATTCCATTAACAGCACTGCTGGGGCAACACGTATTGTTGTGTACAGTATTGTCCTGTAATCAAACAAAAACTGTGCCAACTTGGTCTCCATGGATGCTGCTAGTTGTTTCTTCATGCCATTTTTGAAGATTTACATCGCCTGTTCTGCTAAACTATTTGATGACAAGTAGTAAGGTGTTGTTCAGATGTGTCAGATACCATTATAGAGCATGAAGTTCTGGAAATTACCGCTAGTGAAGGCCATGCTAAGACTTTTGGTATTCCGCATGTACTGAAGCTTTGCTGTAATTTCTCGATTGTAGCCTGGGAAGTCATGGATCTCATGCACCTCCAATCACCTGGACTGTTTGTCCACCATGATTAAAAACATAGAACCCATAAAGGACTGTTCAAAGTCCATGACTACACTCACCCATGGCCTATCAGGCCACTCCTATGGGTTTAGGGAGGCTGAAGGTGGGAAGTTTTGATTTTTCTGGCACAGGTCACATTGCTTTACCAAGTCTGCAATGTCACAGTCAAGACCAGGCCACCAGACATAACTCATGGCCAGCATTGCCAAATTTGATACTCCCAGGTGGCCATTATTTAGATCCATTAATATTGAGCATTGTCCTGGAGCAGAACAATTACTTAGGACACCCAAAGAATGCTCAATGCTTAAGTTCACCTTCCTTACTAAGACAGGGTTTCATTTCTTCAGAGGATCAGCCTTGGAATCCCCTGTGTAGGATCATGTGCCTTATATCAGATGGGGCTGGATCTTTTTGGGTCCGAGCTCTAATCTGTTTTTCTGACACTGGCAAAGTCTCCAAGTAATTTAGGTTCATCATGACCTTTTCCAGTGCTGGTAAAGGAACCAGGTTTGTGGGTAACAGGAGGCAACTCAGTGCATCAGCATTAGCTATCTGTGTTCCAGGGCAGTGTTCTCAAAGATATTCATTGGCTGCCAATAACAAGACCCAGCACTAGATTCAAGTGGAGGCGATAGGGAGGATTGCCTTATCCCCTTTGAAAAGGTCCAATAAGAGTTTATGGTCAGTAAATACAAAAAAAACAATCACAGATATATTGATCAAACTTTATCACACCAAATATGAGCACCAAACCTTCTTTCTTGATCTCAGAATTCCTTCTTTTTGCATCTAAAAAGATCCTAGAGGCACACGTGATGGGATTTTCTGTCCTGTCTTTCCTGTGATGTGACAGCACTGCTCCAGACCCATAGGAGGTGTAGCACAAGTCAATATAAGTTCCATCTTAGGATCAAAATGGGCCTGTTGGTTAGATGACAGTAGTTTACATTTAACTTTAGGAAAAAACCTCTGCTTGCGGAGCTTCCCAGGATCGTCTCTGGTATTTTTGCAGTAAGGCATGCAAGAAGGCCAGCGTGAAGACAAGTTTGAGATAAATTTTCCATAATAGTTTACTGTTCCCAAGAAAGATTTCATCTCTGTGGTGTTTATAGGGGTAGTGCTTCTTCGATGGTTTTTATCTTATCCTTATGGATGTAGCCCCTTGTCATCTACTCAGTAGCCTAAATAGGTAATTTCGCTGCTTGAAAATTGCATTTTTCCCTCTTCAAGTGAACTTCCGTTCTGGAAAATCTCAGCAAGACTTCTACATTGGCCAGGTGTTCCTCATGACCAGGACGTCATCTAAGTATACTGCAACTTTGGGTAGCCCTCGGAAAATGACACATGCTGATGAGACCCCTAAAGGTGTCCCGGTATACTCATAGAGTCCCTTATGTGTGTTGATCGTCACATATTTCCAGGGAGACTTGTCCAATTCAAGCTGAAAATAGGTGTGGCTTATGTCCAATTTGCAGAACATCTTGCCACCTGCTAACTTAGCATACAAGTCTTTGATTCGGGACATGGGGTATCTATCAAGTTAGACTTAATTGACTGTTAGTTTATACTCCTCACAGAGACTAGCTGATTTATTGGGCTTAAGAACAGGGACCAAGGGGCTCATTTTATCTAGACTTTTAAGGCATACTAGTTCAGATTCTATTTTCTCCAGAATGGGGAATGGGACTGGTCTTGCTTTGAAATACTTAAGTACGGGGAAGGCAAGCTGATTGCTGCCTATAAGTAACTGGGGCCATTGTGGTGCTTTTTATCTGTAAAGGTTCCCCCACGTAGGTGGCTAATCTGACCTCCGTACTTCCAACCTCAGGAATTGGATGCCAAATTGGAGATGCTTATATGTTTGCTCTCCAATAATGAAGATTGCAGCTCCCATGTCCACTTCCATCTTCAAGGGATGGCCATTCACTAATAATTCTACCATTACTGGGGCAACTTTTGTTGTGATGATACAATTCAGTTTTTGTGTACCTGTCTCTGAGGGGGGGATAGTTGTATGGCCTTGACTTTTTCCCATTTCTGAAACTTCAGCTTGGCTGTGTCCTTTGACAGTACTTGCAATGATCCTTCATTTGGCAATTGCACCTTTCTGGAGTAGATTCTCTAGTACTCTTAGGGCTATCATTGCCTTTCCTTGATTGACAGGTAGTGAGTGACATTAGGGTTCCAATGCCGACTGGGACCCTTTAATGCTTGGGTGACACAACCACTTTCCATGGAGGATTGATTACATGAGGTCCGATCCCCTAGTTGGAAGACATTGCTGTGCCTGATGCTCCCTATAATTCCCTGGGCTCATTTTTCTGCGTTCTCAAGTGATAGGCCATTTCAATGTCTTTTTTTAAATCCAAATTGGGTTCTGCTGACAGCTTCTTTTGGATGCTTTGGTCATTTATGCCACGTACCAGTCTGTCTTACAATGTTTCATTAAGAGATGGTCCAAATTCGCAATATTCAGTCAATTTCCACAACCTAGCCAAGAACTCAGTGCCAAGTACCTCAGGAGTTCTCCCAGCCATGTTGAAACATGAAGGATTATAAAAGGCTTCAAGTTCTAATGATTTTTTACTAGGTCTACCAGCTTATTAAAAATTTTTGAGTCAGGGGCATCTGGAGAGGTCAGACTTCTTAATCTCTCTGAAAATTGGGCCCTGCATGCTATCAACAGTATCCCTTTTTGTTTCTTTCAATGTTGTTAGCACAGAAGAAGTAACGTATGTACTCAGTATACTGCACCCAGTCTTCCCCATTGGTTCATAGAGTTCAAGTTTCCTGAAAAGAGGCATAATGGCTTTTTCTTACCAGAGATTTTTGACTTATGGAGGTTATCCAGAGGAAGGAGATGGAAAAACATTTTTTCCCCTTATCATCAATGTAGCAATTCAGCCAAACATCGGTTTCCCATCACCAAGCACCCTTTATTGTGGACTGAGAAAGAGACTGCTCCGACAGCTCACTGCTAGGTAGTTCAATACCTCAAGACCTACAACTCAGTCCAGGTGAAGTAAAAGGTTTTAGAGCCCCCATTAAACACTTCCTATTGGATAAGCCTCTGCATGCTCAATAATGGAGCTTGTACTCCATGAAGTCCACAGAGGGATCTATCAATGATCTACATGGTCTTTGTGGCCATCGTGCCAAAGTATAGTATGGGAAAATTGAACTTATCCACTTTGGCAGGAATAATAGAATGTTATGCTATTTGAATGGAGAAAGACTACAAAGCTCTACGTAGAGGGGGATCTGTGTGTTTTGGTATATGAATTACAAAAAGTTAGAATGCCTGTACACTAAGTGATTAAAATTAATTATTTTAATTTTTGCAAGGGGAATCAAGTATAAAAGTAAAGAAGTGTTGCTGCAGTTATTCAAGGCGTTAGGTAAACTGCATCTGGATTACCGTGTACAGTTTTGATCTCCTTACTTAAGAAAGGGTATAATTGCACCAGAAGCAGTTTCGAGAAGTCTCACTGAACTAATTGCTGTGATGAAGGGGTAATCATGTGAAGAAAGGTTGAGCGCTGGGCCTATATCCAACGGAGTTTAGTAGAATGAGAGGTGATTTTATCTAATCATATGAAATCCTGATGGGATGTGACAAGGTGGATGCTGAGGGAGGATGGTTTCTTTTGTGGGGGAGTCTGAAATTAGAACTAGGAGACATATTTTGAAAACTTGGAGTTGCACATTTAAGGCTGAGATAAGGAGACATTTTTTTCTCTCACAGCATTGTTAGTCAATGAAATCTTTCCCCCAGAGAGAATTGGAAGTCAAATTATCTAGATTTTTGATTGACAAGGGTATCAAGATTTATAGGGAAAATGGAGTTGACCCAATCAGATCAGCCATGATCTATCTTGCTGAATGGCATCTCAGGCTCATGTTGCTGAATAGCTTACTCCTGCTCCTAATTCTTGTTTTCTTGTAAACAGTTTGAGGTGCTAGCTCGATGGTCCACATCCAATCCCACATGCCATGCAACCAAACTTACCCATCTCAGCCAGGGGGAAATTGTGATTGAAGACCCTGGGTTTCACTTTGAGAGAGATAAAGAATAATTCCTGAGGGGTCTTATCCCATTGTATTTGATTCAAGAAAGGTTGTGGCCTAGTATCATGTTGTATTTGGAGAGGAGACTGAACGCAAACAATATAGATATATATGTATCGCAGCCAAAAGAATGAAACATAGATTAGCAATGTGACGTTACAGATCACAGAGCTTAGGTCATCAGGATATTCCTAAAAGGAACACAATCAGAGTTCTGTTTATTTTCAGGTTCGTGATAGAGGTCACTCCTGAAGGATAGCCACATCATCATAAAACCCTTCTAGTTTATACACAGCTCGGGTTAGATGCTCCCTTTTCTCTCCCCTCATAATCTGCTTTATATTTAGCTTTAGTAAATCGCTATATACTGTGCCAGTGTTGCATTTTAATTTCCTACCCACAGATCTTTGTGGTTTCTCTGAATGAGATTGGTAATAATCAGGAATTCATAGCAGTTTCAATGCCAAGAGCCAATCCTCAATAGGACTAAATGATCCAGACTGTCTAAGACTCACTTCCCTACAATCTGCAGATATTAACTCATAAGTGTTTTCTGACTGACCTCATCTTCTCTCCTGATGTTTTCAAACTTGGTGGTTCTGAATGCCTTGGCCTTCAGTTGGGCTTGTGCTGATACGCTAGAAGGCAAATGTGCAGGTCCTTTTATTTTGCTGAAGGAACATATATGTGCATGCAGTCAATAAGTTTGACAATGTTCTTTCTTTTTTTCTTTCTCCCACTTTTCAAAAGAGTCACAAGTCATCCATTAATATTCAAAATGAGTATTTGTGGACAAAAAAGCCTCCATCCTAGCCACGGGTCTGAGTAGTGGTGATTTAGTCCTTGTTTCCACAGCTCTCCTCATTGTAATTGAAGGATTGATTACCTTTTCCCACACTCTGGCTGCCAGGATCTCAAGGAATTTTGATAGGAATTCACAGCTGTTTTTAGTTGCTGTAGTTGAAAGAAGTGTTTCATTAGAGTTCCAGAGTTACTCTTTGCAGCTGTTTTGGATTTCACAAATATTCAAACTTACTGTGATGGGACTGTGATATCTTGTTATAAAGCACAGCATCACATACGTCTATTGGAATAGAACATTTTACTGAAATCAAACAGCTCACATAACTCCAGCTGCTAAAGGGTTAAGGCCACACTTGTATCCCATAGGAATTGAGAGCCAGAGACTGAGAAAGGTTTGCTGCAGAACTAGTCAATTACTCCCAGGCATGAGATGAAGCCAACATCTCTTACTGGGTATTGGTGGAGCCTTTGAGAACAAACTCAATCAAAACAGAAAGAACAGTGTGTCTTAACAAAAGAGAAGGTGCTAGGTTGGAACTGGGTTTTGCTTGGGGCATTTCAAAATCAGGGAAGGGAGTGGACCAGTATAACTGGTTCAGGGAGAGGAACGGCTGATAGGAGTTACAGATAGAGACAAAGGGAAAATATGGCTCTGAGAGCCAGAGGAAGAATATCAGAGCGAGAATCAGAGAAGGAAGGTAAAATATTAGCGAGAAAGGGAAATTTCAGAGAAAAAGAGCATGAGAAATGATAGAATGAGAAAATATAAGAGAAAGAGGCAAACAGAATGGTGGAAATATCAGGGAGATGGAGGAAGAAGGGAAAATGTCAGAAAAGAGGAGAGTGTTTCAGAATTGAAATAACTGAAGAAGAGAAATGGGAAGACAGGTAAATATAGATCAAGAAGGTCTCATGAAAAGCAAATATTGAGATTTGGTGAAATCGAGAGTGGAAGACTGAGATAGAGGAAGACTGAGGGGAGAAGGAAACAATTGGATAAATGTGAGAAGGATGCAAGACCGAAATTCAGATTAAGCCCAAAAGAGGTGGACTAATCTCATATGGCAAATCCAACATGTATAATTAACAAAAACAACATGCATTGGCATTGATAGTAAAACATAATGCACTCAATCAGCTACAAAGTCAGAAAGGCACAATGAATGGTCTTCCTAGGAAAACTACATTGGACCTTATTTGCCTGTGGTACCTAAATTGGGGAAATTTATTTTAGGTTGGCAAGAAAGATCAGGGAGATCACTTGGGAGATTTAGTACTCAAAGAGGCAGTTGAGAGAAATGTAGGGACACAAAGCTCCCTGCAGTTCCACCGGCCTTTTCTCTATGATCATGTTTACTGTGCAATCTGTCTCAGTTCAGTTCTTTATATGCACAGTTTGTTGATGTTTATGTTTTAAACATCAATTCTGGCAGTGCACACTCCGTACACAGCTGGCTACAAGCAACCCACAAATAGGACCATCTTCTTAAATTGAATTTGCATCTGGTGCTAGTAACTGGATAATAATATATCAGAATGGGACTGAAATTATATATATTACTTGAAGAAGATCCACTGCCTGTTGTTTTGACACAAAAGGGGGATTGTGCAGAGTATTGAATGGAATCAAACAACAACAACTTACAGCACAACATATTTACTGTCTGTGTCACAACTGGGTAGACAGGATGATGGTCACAATATTACAAAATCCCTGACTTTATTTGTTTAAAAACTGAGTAAGAGGAGGTGTTTGGTTTGTACAGTAATAAAGGTCAGTAATCTTGTTGGACTGATTAAGATTGACGTCCAACAGTTCTTTACCCTGCCAACCCATGACTGCAGCTAGCAGAGATGCTGTGTAGCTCACCCTCTTTAACAACTAATACATGTTCTACACTATAACATCAGTCATTCTAATATTAATCAAGATACTGTAATAGACCTAAAAATATTGTAATAGAAATCTCACAGGTGCACCACTTAACCCCACTGACTGTGAGATATGGGAGATCTGGCACAATTCCAATGTTTCGGTTGACTACATCTGCAGGAAGTGCCCCCAATTGCAGCTCCTTACAGACCGTATGGTTAGGTTGGAACAGCAGTTGATGCACTTAGGAGCATGAAGGTAGCGGAAAACATCATAGATAGCAGCTTTAGAGACATGGTCACACCCAAGGTGCAGCTAGATAGTTGGGTGACTGCAAAAGAGGCAGACAGTCAGTGCAGGTGGCACTGACCCAGCACTGATCCCTGTTTTTGAGAGGGGGATGAGAGGGGAGCTCTTTTTGAGAGGGGATGTGGCCATCCCCCTCTCAAAAAGTATACCGTTTTGGATACTGTTGGGGGAGATAGCCTATCAAGGGATATCAGCAGCAGCAGCCAGAGCAGTGGCACCACGGCTGACTCTGTTGTTAAGCAGGAAGGGAGAAAGAGCACTCGAGCAATAGTTATAGGGAACCCTATAATGAAGGGTGCAGATAGGCGCTTCTGTGGATGTGAAAGAGACTGTAGGATGGTATGCTGCCTCCCTGGTGCCAGGGTCCAGGATATCTCTGAACAGGCACAAAGCATTCTGAACAGAGAGAGTGAACAGCCAGAAGTTGTGGTACATATTGGCACTAATGACATAGGCAGGATGAGTGATGAGGTACTCATCTACTGCAGCAGTTTTGGAGTTAGGAAGGAAGTTAAAAAGCAGGACCTCTACGGTTGTAATCTCAGGATTACTCCCTGTGCCACGTTCCAGTGAGACTAGGAATCGGAAGATAGTGCAGCTCAACATGTGGCTAAACAGCTGATGTAGGAGGGAGGGTTTCAGATATCTGACCATTGGGGTTTCTTCAGGGGAAGGTGGGACCTGTACAAGAAGGTCAGGTTGCATCTAAACTGGAAAGGCATAAATATTCTAACCGGGAGGTTTGCTAGTATCACACAGGGAGATTTAAACTAGTTTGGCAGGGTGGGTGGGAACTAAAGCAAAGGTGAATTAACTGAAGGGGAACCAGAGGGTAGGGCCAGTAAGACTCAGAGAGGGAGCAGGCAGGTGTATTTGCTAATCAAAGCGGGTCTGGTGGACTGAAGAGCATTTGTTTCAATGCAAGAAATGTAACAGGTAAGGCAGATGAATTTAGAGCTTGGATTAGTACTTGGAACTATGATGTTGTTGCTAATACAGAGACTTGGTTAAGGGAAGGACAGGATTGACAGCTTCACATTCCAGGGTAGAGACGTTTCAGGCAGGATAGAGAGGGATGTAAAAGGGGTGGGGGAGTTGTACTACTAGTTAAGGAGAATATCACAGTTGTACTGTGGGAGGACACCTTGGAGGGTTCATACAGCAGGCAAAATGGGTAGAGCTCAGGAATAGGAAGAGCGTAGTCACAATGTTGGGGATTTACTATAGGTTGCCCAACATCCAGCAGGAGTTAGAGGAACAGATATATAGGCAGATTTTGGCAAGGTGTAATAGTAACAGGGTTATTGTGGTAGAAGATTTTAACTTTCCCTATATTGACTGGGACTCACTTAGTGCTAGGGATAAACAAAGAACAAAGAACAACCCAGCACAGGAAACAGGCCCTTTGGTCCAACGAGCCTGCGCCGCCATCTTAACAAAGCATTTTCCTACGCCTACCTTGACCCGTGTGTATGCGCATGGTACCCCTATTGTAGTAAAAAGTCTGACAACACCAGGTTTTAGTCCAACCGATTTATTTGATAGTAAACTCACAAGCTTTCGAGGGGATTCCCTCTTCAACAGGTGAATGGAGAGTTCTGGCCTCGGACAGAGCATATAAAGCACAGACAGTTTAGAGATTACTGATTAGAATGCGAATCTTTACACCTAACCTGCTGTTCAAGTCCTAAAGTGGCTGACAATGTGTGTGGAAGGAGCACTGATCACAGGTTAAAGAGATGTGTATTGTCTCCAGACAGCACAGTGAGTGAGGTTTTGCAAACCCAGGCAAGTCACGGGGGTTACAGATAGTGCGACATGAACCCAAGATCCCTGTTGAGACCGTCCTCATGTGTGTGGAATTTGGCTATCAGTCTCTGCTCAGCAACTCTGCGCTGTCGTGTGTCGTGAATCACCAGGCAAGACTGTTCCCTTCCTGTTGGCGAACACTTCAGTGGTCACGGGCATTCAGCCTCTGACCTTTGGGTAAGCGTACTCCAAGGCGGCCTTCACGACACACGACAGCGCAGAGTCGCTGAGCAGAGACTGATAGCTAAATTCCACACATATGAGGACGGTCTCAACAGGGATCTTGGGTTCATGTCGCACTATCTGTAACCCCCGTGACTTGCCTGGGTTTGCAAAACCTCACTCACTGTGCTGTCTGGAGACAATACACATCTCTTTAACCTGTGATCAGTGCTCCTTCCACACACATTGTCAGCCACTTTAGGACTTGAACAGCAGGTTCGGTGTAAAGATTCGCATTCTAATCAGTAATCTCTAAACTGTCTGTGCTTTACATGCTCTGTCCGAGGCCAGAACTCTCCATTCACCTGACGAAGAGAGAGTCCCCTCGAAAGCTTGTGAGTTTACTATCAAATAAATTGGTTGGACTAAAACCTGGTATTGTCAGACTTTTTACTGTGTTTACCCCAGTCCAACGCTGGCACATCCACATCATGATCCCTATTGTAACCAGAGAATAGTTTAGGGGCAATTTGTTACACCAATCAGCCTAACAGCACATCTTTGGGGTGTGGGAGGAAACCGGAGCACCCGGAGGAAACCCACGCAACCACAGGGAGAATGCGCAAACTCCCACAGACACGGGCCCAAATCCATGTATCTGCACAGCTAGCAGAGATAGTCATTGAGCTGTTGTGGTGCCCATCTGCTGGTCCAGTTTTAAGCACACACAATGATGCGAAGTACTGGGCCACTCTCGAAACATCCAAGAGCAGCCCACGCATGACCAGTGATATGCATGCCCCTCGTTAGGCAACAAGGTGGACCGACACACCTGCGGATTAAAAGAGACAAAACATTAACATGCAGCATTAGATTTCCAGTATTGTCCCAAGGCTCTGACCCTTTTTAAAACTGTCTCCTATAACCCTCCATCCCTGTTTCACTCATGTGCCTATCTAAGTAAACCTCAAACAAATCCAGCGTGCCTGCCTCCACCACCTTACTTGGTGGTGCATTCCATACCCCACGACCCTCTGTGTGAAAAACCTCCCTCTAGTATCCAAATTACACTTCTCCCCCCTCACCCTTAGCTCGTGACCCCTCGTGATATTTGTCTCCAATCTAGGAAAAAGCCTGCCACTGTTGACTCTATCTATACCCTTCATTATTTTATACCCCTCTATCAGATCCCCCCTTAATCTCCGTCTTTCTAAGGAGAAGAGCCCCAGTTTACCCAATCTTTCCTCAGAACCCAGTCCTTCCATACCAGGCAGCATCCTGGTAAACCTCCTCTGCACTCTCTCCAGGGTCTCTACGTCCTTCCGGTAGTAAGGTGACCAGAACTGAACGCAGTACTCCAAATGCGGTCTAACCAACGTTCTGTACAACTGAAGCATTAGACACCAGCTCTTATACTCTACAACCCTTCCTATAAAGGCTAGCATTCCATAAGCTTTCTTCGCAACCTTCTCCACCTGGGTTGCCACGTTCAGAGACTTGTGCACTTGCACTCCCAGGTCCCTCTGCATTTCTATACTCTTAATTGGTCTACCTTTTATCATGTAACTCCTCTCTGCATTATTCCTTCCAAAATGCATCACCTCGCATTTGTCAGGATTAAATTCCATCTGCCATCTATCTGCCCAATATACCAGCCTATATATATCCTGCTGTGTCACCTGACAATCCTCCTCACTATCTGCCAATCCTGCCATCTTGGTGTCATCTGCAAACTTGCTGATCACGCCACGTACGCCCTCTTCCAAGTCGTTTATATATATTACGAAGAGAAGAGGTCCCAGTACTGAGCCCTGTGGCACATCACTGGTGACAGACCTCCAGCTAAAAAAGGACCCTTCCACTACTACTCTGTCTCCTGTTGCCTAGCCAGTTTTCAATCCATCTAGATACCTGTCCCTGTATCCCATATGCCTTAACCTTTTCTACCAGCCTACCGTGAGGGACTTTGTCAAACGCCTTACTGAAATCCATACAGATGACATCAACGGCTCGTCCATCGTCAATCGTTTTTGTTACCTCCTCAAAAAATTCTACCAGATTCGTAAGGCAAGACCTCCCCTGAACAAAGCCATGCCGCGTATCCCTAATCAGGTCGCAACGCTCCAAATGCTTATACATCCTATCCCTAAGAATTTTTTCCAACAATTTTCCTACCACCGATGTCAAACTCACTGGCCTATAATTACCAGGGTTATCCCTACTGCCCTTTTTAAACAGCGGTACCACATTAGCTATCCTCCAGTCCTCTGGACCTCACCTGTGTCCAAAGAAGAGACAAAGATTTGCATCAGAGGCCCAGCAATTTCATCTCTCACCTCCCTAAGCAGCCTGGGATAAATGCCATCAGGCCCCGGAGCTTTATCAGTTTTTATGCTACCTAAAAACCCTAACACTTCCTCCCTCATAATGGATATTTCCTTCAACTGGTCTACAGCTCCCTCCAAGACATTACAAGACACCAAGCCCCTCTCCTTCATGAATACCGACGCAAAGTACTCATTCAGGATCTCCCCCATTCCCTCAGACTCAATGCATAGTTCCCCTCCTTTGTCCCTAAGAGGACCTATTTTCCCTCTAACCACCCCCTTGTTCCTAATATAAGAGTAAAATGCTTTTGGATTTTCCTTAATCCTATCAGCCAAAGCCATTTCATGCCCCATTTTCACCCTTCTAACTCCCCTTTTCATCTTCCTCCTGCTCTCTCTATATTCCTCCAGTACTGTCTCTGTTCCCAGTTGCTTAGACCTAACATATGCCTCTCTCTTCTTCCTGACCAAGTCCTCAATATCCCCTGTAATCCACGGCTCTCTAATCCTGCCTTTCCCATCCTTCCTCTTTACCAGCACATGTCTTTCCTGCAACATTTTCAGTTTGCCCTTGAAAGCCTCCCACTTGCCAACCGTGGACTTACCCGCTAACAACCTCTCCCAATCAGTGTCCTTCAGCTCCTTCCTAATCCGGCTAGAGCTCGCCTTCCCCCAGTTCAGCACCCTCCCCTTCGGACGGCACTCATCCTTTTCCATTTTTATCCTAAAGTAGACAGACTTGTGGTCACTGTTAGCCACATGTTCGCCTACTGCAACCTCAACCACCTGACCCGGCTCATTACCCAAAACTAAATCCAGTATAGCCCCCTCCCTAGTTGGGCTAGTTACGTACTGCTCCAAGGACCCTTCCAGCACATATTTTACAAATTCCTCCCCATCCGAACCCCCAGCTCTAGGCACCTTCCAATCCACTCCAGGAAGATTAAAGTCACCCACTATAACCACCCTATCTAAAATGTCTTTACAAATGCCTTCTTCCACTGCCCTTGGGCTGTTGGGTGGCCTACAGGACACCCCTAGCATAGTAATCGCTCCCTTCCTATTCCTCAACTCCACCCACAGCGACTGAATCCCTAACTCCTCCATATTGTCCTCCCTCTGCACTGCTGTGATGTGCTCCTTTGCTAGCAACGCCACCCCACCACCTCTCTTCAACCCTCCTCTCTCACACCTAAAACACTTATACCCAGGAATATTCAGCTGCCAGTCCTGCCCTTCCTTTAACCACATCTCCGTCACTGCCACCACATCTAAATTCCTCACAAACATCAAGGCCCTAAGCTCATCCATTTTACCCGTTACACTCCTCGCATTAAAACAGACACAATCCAACCCTCCAGGCCCACACGGATCCTCATTTCCCCTGATAATTTTCCTTTCAACCAAACCTACCCTGTCACCCAACTCGCTCCTGATCCCAGTGCCTAATAAGCTCTCAGTCTCATCCCCACCCCTCCTCCATATTAGTTTAAACCCTGCTGAAACACTCCAGCTAACCTCCCAGCTAGGATATTTGTCCCCCTCCCATTCAAATGTTCCCCATCCCTCCTGTACAGGTGCCCTTAGTATTTGTGAGAGAAGGGCACCTGTACAGTGATTGACAAAAGTAAAGCACCTTGCACCAATCCCTCAGCCACACATTCAGCTGCATGATCTCATTATTCCTAGCCATGCTGTTACTAGGCAGCAGCCCAGAGAATGCCATCCTGGACGCCCTGCTCTTCAGCTTGGCCCCCAACTCCCTGAATTGCCTACGTACATCCCCCCTGCTTTGCCTTCCTATGTCCTTCTCTCCTATGTGTATAATTACTTCAGCCTGGGTCCCTTCACCCTTCAAAATTCCCTCTATCCTCTCTGATACGTCCTGTACCCCTGCTCCAGGGAGGCAGACTACCATCCTGGAGTCACGCTTTTGCCCACAGAACTGCCTATCAATTCCTTTGACCCTCCCATCCCCCACCACTATCTCATTGCCAGCCCCCTTCCTTCCCTCTGAGGCATTCTGGCCCTCCTGACATACCTTTTGTACCCTTGTTGATGCCTTTTGGGGGGCCACGGGGATAGCCTTTGGACCAGGACTATTCTTCTTCTTCTTCTTCCCCCTCCTAACAGTTACCCACCCGTCCCATCCCCCAGGCCCTGGGACCTCCACTTGTCCATGGTTCATAGCCATTATCCCCTCGTTCTCCCTGACCAGAAATGCATCCTGTAAACGCAGCTCTGACTGCCTGGCCCGGGCCCTCAAACGCTGCAGCTCTAAACACTTGACGCAGATGTGGGCCTTCGAGAGACGTGATGCCTCCAGGAACTCCCACATGTGGCACCTAACACAGCTGAAGCATCTCCCCATAGCCCCTGCCATGTACCTGACCTCCCTTGGAATTATATATACCAAAATGGAACACAGGAAAGATGGAACTAGTAACTCACCTTGCCTAAACCTGCTCTCGCCTAAGCCCAGCGAGCCAAAGCCCTTATCGCTCATTCTGCTCCCACTCACTCCACTGCCCGCTCCTGACACTGCCCGTTGTCTATTATTGCCTTCTTTTTATAACCCCCCGCTCTCCCTTCCTGACTAACCCCTCGCCTAACTTCCACTACGGAAAGAAAAAGTAATCAAAAAAACCCCGCGAACTGGAAATGCAGTCAAAAGCTTCCAAAGGAAAATCAAACACTCACCACAGCCACCAGGTACACTGCTACGGAAAGAAAAAGTAATCAATAGGTTAGGTTTGTAAGGAGCATCCAGGCAGGCTTCTTGAAACAGTATGTAGATAGTCTAACTAGAAAAGGGGGCCATACTGGACCTGGTATTGGGGAATGAGCCCGGTCAGGTTGTTGATGTTTCAGTAGGGGAGCAGTTCAGGAACAGTGACCGTAATTCAGTAAGCTCTAAGGTACTGATGGATAAATGAAAGTGTAGTCCTCAAGTTAAGGTGCTAAACTGGAGAAAGCTAATTACAACAATATTAGGCAGGAATTGAAGAATGTAGATTGGGAGCAGATGTTTGAGGGCAAATCAACATCTGGCATGTGGGAGGCTTTCAAGTGTAAGTTGGTAGGGATTCAGGACTGGCACATTCCTGTAAGGATAAAGGATAAAGAGGGCAAGTTTTGGGAACGTTGGATAATGAGAGATATTGTGAGCCTAGTCAAAGAGAAAAAGGAAACATTTGCCAAGACTAGGAGGCTGGGAACACATGCAGCAAGTGTGGAATACAAGGAAAGTAGAAAGAATCTTAAGCAAGAAGCAAGGAGGGCTAAAAGGGGTCATGAAAAATCATTGGCCAACAGGAATAAGGAAAATCCCAATGCTTTTTATACATATAAAAAGAGCAAGAGGGTAGCCATGGAGCGGGTTGGCCTGTCCAAGGACAAGGGAGAGAGTCTATGCGTAGAGTCAGAGGAAATGGGTGAGGTATTAAATGAGTACTTTGCGTCAGCATTCACCAAAGATAAGGACTTGGTGGATGATGAATCTGAGGAAGGGTGTGTAGATAGTTTACATAAGAACATAAGAAATAGGAGCAGGAGTAGGCCAACTAGCCCTTCGAGCCTGCCCCGCCATTCAATAAGATCATGGCTGATCTGTCGTGGCTCAGTTCCACATTCCCGCCCTCTCCCCATAACCCTTAATCCCCTCTCTTATCAAAAACCCATCAACCCACATCTTAAAAATATTTAGCGAGGTAGCCTCCACCACTTCAACGGGCAGAGAATTCCAGAGATTCACCACGCTTTGAGTGAAGAAGTTCCTCCTCAACTCCGTTCTAAACCGCCCCCCCTTTATCTTGAGGCTGTGCCATCTAGTCCTACTGTCCTTTCTGAGCGGGAAGAGTCTCTCCACCTCTATCCTATCCATCCCATTCATCATCTTATACGTCTCAATGAGATCTCCCCTCATTCTTCTAAATTCTAACGAGTACAAGCCTAATTTATTCAGCCTCTCCTCGTAGCTCAACCCCCTCAACTCCGGCATCATCCTAGTAAACCTCCTCTGCACTCCCTCCAAGGCCAAAATATCCTTGCGTAAGTACGGCGCCCAAAACTGCACACAGTACTCCAGCTGTGGCCTCACCAATGCCCTATACAGCCGCAGCAAGACCTCCCTACTTTTATATTCAATCCCCCTCGCGATGAAGGCCAGCATCCCATTCGCCTTCCTGACCACCTGCTGCACCTGCAAGCTGGGTTTTTGCGACTCATGCACAAGGACCCCGAGGTTCCTCTGCACCGTCGCCTGCTGCAGTTTTTCTCCACGCAAGTAATAATCCTTCCTACCATTATTCCTACCAAAGTGGACCACCTCGCACTTGCCAACATTAAATTCCATTTGCCATTTCCTGGCCCATTCGCCCAGCCTATATGGATCCTTCTGTAGACTCTCCACACCCTCCGCACAATTTGCCTTTCCACCAATCTTGGTGTTATCAGCAAATTTCGACACCCTACACTCGGTTCCCTCCTCCAGATCATCTATATAAATGGTAAATAGCTGAGGCCCCAGCACCAACCCCTGGGGCACTCCACTAGTCACCATCCGCCAATCCGAATAGCACCCATTGACCCCCACTCTCTGCCTCCTATTTGACAACCAGTCCTCTATCCACGCTAACACCCTACCCCCAATTCCATGCCCCCTGACCTTCTGCAATAACCTCTTGTGAGGCACCTTGTCAAACGCCTTCTGAAAATCAAGAAAGACCACATCCACCTCTTCTATCCACCGCCCTAGACACATCCTCATAGAACTCCAGTAAATTTGTCAGACACGACTTCCCTTTAACGAAACCATGCTGCGTCTGCTCTATCAAGCAGTTCCCCTCAAGATGCCTCGCTATTTCCTCCTTGATGACGGATTCTAACATTTTACCTACAACAGACGTTAAACTAACCGGCCTATAATTCCCTGCCTTTTGCCTGGCACCCTTCTTAAACAACGGCGTAACATTAGCCATTTTCCAATCTTCCGGCACTTCCCCGGAATCCAGCGACGTCTGGAAAATAACCACCAAGGCATCCACTATCACCTCCGCCATTTCTTTCAGAACCCTCGGATGCATTCCATCCGGTCCTGGGGACTTGTCCACAATCAGCCCCTCCAGTCTGTCGAGCACCGCCTCTCTAGTAACAGTAATGTCATCGAGACCCTCCAGTCCTACCACCTTTCCATTTCTAACATCCGGCAAATTATTCACGTCCTCCTCCGTGAAGACCGAAACAAAAAAGTTGTTCAAGACCTCAGCCATATCCCCATCCCCTACCACTAAGTCCCCCTTCTCATCCTCTAAGGGACCAACGTTCACCCTAGCCAGCCTCTTCCTTTTTATATACTTATAAAAACTCTTGCTATCCTTTACTCCCACATGGAAATAAGCGGACATTTTAGCGAGAGACGTGGTTTTGTGAAGGGGAGGTCGTGTCTCACTAACTTGATTGAATTTTTTGAGGAAGTGACTAAGATGATTGATGAGGGTAGGGCAGCAGATATTGTCTACGTGGACCTCAGTAAGGCCTTTGACAAGATCCCTCATGGCAGGCTGGTGCAGAACGTGAAGTCTCATGGGATCAGAGGTGAGCTGGCAAAGTGGATACAGAACTGGCACGGTCATAAAAGACAGAGGGTAGCAGTGGAAGGGCGTGTTTCTGAATGGAGGGTTGTGACAAGTGGCATTCCTCAGGGATCAGTGCTGGGACGTTTGCTGTTCGTAATATATATAAATGATTTGGAGGAAAATGTAATTGGTTTGATTAGTAAGTTTGCGGACAACACAAAGTTTGATGGATTTACGGATAGCGATGAGGACCATCAGAGGATATAGATTGGAGGCTTGGGCGGAAAGATGGAAGATGGAGTTTATTCCAAATAAATGTGAGGTAATGCATTTTGGAAGGTCTAATAAAGATAGGAGATATACAGTAAATGGCAGAACTCTCAAGAATATTGATAGGCAGAGGGATCTTTAGTGTACAGGTACACAGGTCACTGAAAGTGGCAATGCAGGTGGAGAAGGTAATCAAGAAGGCGTACGGCATGCTTGCCTTCATTGGCTGGGGCACTGAGTTTAAAAATTGACAAATCATGTTGCAGCTTTATAGAGTCCCAGTTAGGCTGCACTTGGAATATAGTATTCAATTCTGGTCACCACACTACCAGAAGGATGTGGAGGCTTTGGAGAGGGTACAGAAAAGATTTACCAGGATGTTGTCTGGAATGGAGGGCATTAGCTACGAGGAGAGATTGGAGAAACTTGGTTTATTCTCACTGGAACGATGGAAGTTGAGGCGCAACCTAATAGAAGTCAACAAGATTATGAGGGACATGGACACAGTGGATAGTCAGAAGCTTTTTCCCAGGATGGAAGAGTGAATTACTAGGGGGCATAGGTTTAAGGTGCGAGGGGCATGGTTTAAAGGAGATGTACAAGGCAAGTTTTTTACACAGAGGGTGGTGGGTACCTGAAACTCGCTGCCGGGAGAAGTAGTGGAAGCAGATACGATAGTGAGTTTTAAGGGGCGTCTGGACAAATACATGAATAGGATGCAAGTAGAGAGATATGGTCCCCGGAAGGGTACAGGGTTTTAATTCAGTCAGACAGCATGGTTGGTGCAGGCTTGCAGGACTGTAATTTTCTTTTTCTTTGTATTAGCCAGACTACTGCAATATTTGACAGCATGGGAAATCTGGCTGCCAGAGATGCACGGAGGCCAGGGCACCCAGTGGGGAGCCATGAAATGGCCTCTGCTAGAGTGTCCCAGCCCACTGTGCTACAAAAGCAGCGCAGCTGTCTGGGAGAATTGTGTGTCCCCCCTCCTCCTCCCCCATCCCCCACCTTCTTTTGCGGTGCCTGTGATGGGTAAGAGACTGTTGTCCACCTCCTTGTAGAATATGCCTTTGTTGGAAGGTCTGGAGAGAGATGAGGTGTTTGTTATCAAGGTTCAGCTTGAGCAGCTCCATGAGGCGGCACTCTTTACTCTACTTTCCAAGGAGGCACACAAACATCAGCTGTTGCTGGACGATCGTCAACTCGCTGAAAGATGCTCTTTGGTTTGCCCAACCTTGTTGATCTTCCAGTGCAAGATGTCGTCCTCAACTGAGTGTATTCCAAAGCCCAGGACTATGTACTCAGGACGCACTAAAACTTGGGGCAGTCACCACAGATGTGCAAAGAGGAAAGGTCATTGTCTAAGACCTTGCAGCCATAGTGAACTAAAGGGAGGGGCATTGTATAGAATCCCCTCGGGCTATAAGGTGCAAATCTATTTTGTAACAACCATTATGGAATATCTAATTTTTTTACTGTATTGATGCACCTCAGAATGCAACAAGATATATCTTGAAAACCTGAACATTAGTGCACTTTCTGTGATTACAATTTCTAGATGTTTGAAAATTCTTTCAGATATTTTATGAATAAAGTGTACTTTTGCAAGAAAACAGATTGCTCCTTGGTCTTTTGGCTATGATCAAGCGTAGAATCAAGCATGAGATCAGGTAATGCCTGTTCTTGTCCGCTTGGATCTAGTATGTCTCTTTTGTGGGGCCCATTAATAGGATTCAATTTGGAGCAAGCAAGGAGCTGGATTAATTCCATTCTGCACATTGGCTTTGTAACTCTGAGAAAGGAACAAACTTATTTTTAAATGTATCATGAAAATATTACAGTGTCTTGACTGTCAATTTTTTGGTGTGGCGACAATAATCTCTCCCTCAATGTCAACAAAACGTAGGAGATTGTCATCGACTTCAGGAAGTGTAGAGGGGAACATGCCCCCTATCTACATCAACAGGGATGAAGTAGAAAGAGTCAAGAGCTTCAAGTTTTTAGATGTCCAGATCACCAACAATTTGTCCTGGTCCCCCCATGCCGACACTATAGTTAAGAAAGCCCACCAATGCCTCTACGTTCTCAAAAGACTAAGGAAATTTGGCATGTCAGCTACAAATCTCACCAACTTTTACAGATACACCACAGAAAGCATTCTTTCTGATTGTATCACAATTTGGTATGGCTCCTGCTCTGCCCAAGACCGCAAGAAATTACAAAAGGTTGTGAATGTAGCCCAATACATTACGCAAACCAACCTCCATCCATTGACTCTGTCTACACTTCCCGCTGCCTCGGCAAAGCAACCAGCATAATTAAGGACCCCACGTAACCCGGACATTTTCTCTTCCACCTTCTTCTGTTGGGAAAAAGATACAAAAGTCTGAGGTCACGTACCAACCGAAACAAGAACAGCTTCTTTCCTGCTGCAGTCAGACCTTTGAATGGACCTACTCTGCATTAAGTTGATCTTTCTCTACACCCTAGCCATAACTGTAACACTACATTCTGCACTCTCTCGCTTCCTTCCCTTTAAACGGTATGCTTTATCTGTATAGCGCAGCATGCAAGAAACAATACTTTTCACTGTATGCTCATACATGTGACAATAATAAATCAAATCAAACAACATGTTTAACCTTTTCACAGGTTTACCCACACTATTTTAGGTTTTGCACTTCCTTTAACAGGAAAATCCTAATGTCAAATAATGACTTGCCCAGCATTCCATAATTTTAAGCTCTCATGTGATCTAACTCTGCTCTGATTGATCAGTGCAGTAATCTAACAAATTTAGACAAGTTTATCTAATTGGGATTTACCAGTGAGTAATTTGACTTAACAATGGCATTGTTCCATGGGATTTGCTATTCCACTTGCGGGAATGATTGACAACTTCGATATAACCGGAATTTTGTGTTGTCTGCGTTTCATCATGATTTCACTGTGGGACAGAAAAATAAACTGCCTAAGGGCTGCTTTCTGTTTAGTTTACCAGCTGCTGGCTGAAATGAATTTGTGAATTCACAAATTACAAACTAGCTTCCTTTCTTCTCCACTCCTTTCCTGAAGATGCTAGCTCTGAGTGGTGTTCAGGTTCCCTCTCTTGAACATGTTGCCTGTCACTGGGGTTCAGGTCATAAATTGCTGACTAAATGCAGCATTTATATTACTCTGCCTCCAACACTTTCACCTACATCCTCTCTTAATCCCATTTCCTCTCCCTCACACTTGAAATCCCTGTCCTGTTGCTATTCCATCATACTCCCAATCACAAGTCCCACTTCTTTCTCTCACTGCCACTTCCTCTCCCAATTGTATTCCCTCATGATATTCCACTCTCTTGGTTAATTACATTCCCAATCTTTCTACATGCCTCAATTTTACTTATTTGCCAAGTTGGGCTGTGTCAGACATAGCAGCCCTGCTGAGTGGGGCTGATTTCAGAATCACTTTAAAAGTCAAACAGACAGAACATCCTTATTAAAATTTTAGTTCACTCATTTCCTGTCCAGGGAATTACCTGTTTTTCCTTGAATTGTGATTAGGAAAATAATTGAGCGACAGTGAATAGCAGCAGCATGCTTGAGCAATGATAGATGAGTGTTACACATGACCTACAGCACGACTTGGGGCAAATATAACAAGAAAAATAATTGGGTGCTGGAGAAGGAAATACTTCTCCTGGAAAGAGTAGGCAGGGGGTTGGAACGCAGGGTGGGGAGTGGAATTAATTCTGTTTATACATAAAATAAGTTTTCAAAGAAAACAAAGAAGGAAAAAGGGAAATGATGTAAATTGGATAATGTCAGAGAGGCTGTTTGTTTTTATTTTATTTATTGATTATGCTGCAAACCAGTCTTCAAAATCTTTTTGGACAGGGTGGAAGGACCTTAGGATGTAGCTTAAAATCATGACCCTGACTGAAGAGATATATGAATGGGATGAGTTGTGGAATAATAAATGCAAGGGCTTTCCAAACATAGAACAGGTATTGTTCGGCTTTACATATGCTCATCCATGTCTATTGTTTCTATTGGTTGGAAAACGCATGTAAATTGCATGTGAAGTCCTGAGACACTTGCCTAACAGAGGAAGGTCCATGTTATGTTATTACATAAATAGATAGGAAAAATGTAAGATCCAATAGATTTGACATGTTATCAGCTGAATTTTGCAGTTGCAGTGGGGATCCCTATAACAGGCTGGAAAGCTAGGGATGATGATTCTTCCACTATTTGCATGACCCCAGCTGCATTTTTCAGGGTCAGGAAGCTGGAGATTGAAAGCAATCAATGTACAGGCGTAGGTGCAAAGAGAAAGCAGACAGAGATAGAAAGAGGAACACAGTGAATTCTCGTAAGGAGACGAAATAAATCACCTTCAGAAAGTGGTCAGCATTTCGGTTTGGAGGGAAAGGAGACAAGAACTCTTGATTATATTACATGAGCTGGCTAAATAGGCCCAAACTGGAAAGCTGTTTAAATAGCTTGGAAACACTAATGAACTTAGCATTTCCCCAGAAGATGCTAAACTATGAACCAGAATGTTCAAAAGACAAGGCTGGTGCATTGACAAACATCTTCAGCCAGAAGTGCCGAATGAATGATCCATCTTGGCCTCCTGGAAACAGTAAACTGAATATAGCAAAAACTATGGTTTGATACACAATCCTGGTTGCATTATTAAAGACTTGAGAAAGTGGTGATGATCCATAACTAATTGCCCCGTAGCCAAGTTCTGCTGCAGTTACAGCACCAACATCAATCTGAAAAAGGTATGTAAATTAATGAAAAACAGAAAATTGCATTCTAGATAATTACTGGCCCATCAGCCTGCTATAAATCATCAAAACAATGATGGAAAGGGTGATCAACTGTACTATCAAGTGGCATTACTCACCAATAACTCTTCACTAATATCAGTTTGGGTTCCACACCCAAGGCCAATCAGCACATTCCAGTCTTGCTCCAAACACGGACAAAAGAGCTAAGTTTCAGAGGTGAGCTGAGAGTCACTCTCCTTGAAGGTTTCATTAGCAACTACTCAGGTAACAAAGCAGTCCATGCCCAAATGCAGCAAGATCTGGACAATATTTATTTAATCAGTAAGGTAAACAAGGGTTATGGGAATAAGGCAGAAAAGTGGAGGTGACGATTGTCACATCAGGTCAATCATGATCTCATTGAATGATAGAAGCAAGAAGGCTGCTTTGACATTATCTCCCAAATCCATGACTTCTAGCATCCAGAAGGTCAAGAGCAACAGATGCATGGGAAGACAACCACCAAGTCTCAAACCATTCTAACTTGGAAATATATCACTGTTCTTTTATGGTTTTTGGGTCAAATTTTAGAACTTGCTCCCAATCATCACTTTTCATGAACTTTCACCACTGTAGCAGTTCAAGAAAGTGGCTCATCACCAGTTTCTCAAAGACAACAGGTAATGGGAAACAAAATACTGGCCATGCCAGTGATGTCCTTAAGACAGGGGTTCAAAAGTAGGCCATTGAACCCATTGAGTTTTCTGTCAATTCAATGAGATCATGATTGATCTGATGTGATAATCCTCACGTCCACTTTTCCACCTTATTCCCATAACCCTTGTTTACCTTACTGATTAAAACCTTATTCCCATAATCCTTATTTACCTTACTTCCTATCTCAGTCTTGAACATATTTAATGATCAGCTTCCACAGCCCTTTGCAATAGAGAATTCCACAGATTCACTCCGCATTAAGAGAAGAAATCCCTCTTCATCTTTGTCTTAAATGGGCAACTCCTTATCCTGAGACTATGCCCTCTGGTCCTAGACTCTCCCACAAGGGGAACAACCTCTCAGTATTTACTCCTCCAAGCCTAAGAATCCTTTATGTCTCAATAAGGTGCCCTCTCATTTTTCTCAACTGTAATGAGTACAGGTCCAATCTACTAAATCTATCATAAGAAAATCCCTCCATACCAGGGATCATATTACTGAACCTTCTCTGGACTGCTTTCAATGCTAGTATATCTTTCAATAGATAAGGAATTCACATCTAATGAAGAAATTTAAAAAATGAAAAGATATTTAAACACGAGTAATTTGTACCCAATAATGACCTGTGTTTTTGTACAATATACCCAGTAATATTATGTGTTTTGTTTCCAGGAGTGTTATACCTGTTAACACATGTTGTGTTATTAGGTAATATATGCAGGAGTTTTATACCTGGTAATGCAGTGTATTATCACACAATTTGTGCAACATCATCATACCTGGTAATGTACAATGTGTCATTATAATGTGTACAGCAGTGTTTACCCAGTAATGATAGGTGAATCCTCATGAATACAGTAGTGTTATTATACCAGGTAATTCACTACATATCATTGTAGCATATTTATATAGGACTATTATACTTGCTAACACACCATGCACCATATACAATATATATATAATACACATATGTAGGAGGTTATGCCTGTAGCACATGGTGTTATTGCAAAGTACTTATAACAGAGACATTACATCCTGTAACACGTCAGAAAATTATGTACAGACGTGTTATTTCCAGTAGAAAATGGAATGTCTCATTTAGTTACATCTTAGTTTCAATGATGGTACTTCAGAGCCTCTGGTGGGGAGATGGTTTATTTACAACATAACAAGCTTACACAGATACTTTCCATACTGAATGACAGCACAAAAATGTATATTGGAAAAAGGTAATAGAAATTGCAATCAGATATAAGCTTTTAATGTCAATATACACAGTGACTCACTGTGTGTTATTATTGATAGAATAATGCAGAGAAACCATTTTTGTAAGTCATTCAGTCCTTTGAGTCTGTTCAGCATTCAATCTGATTATGATTGACCTGTACCTTATTCCATTTACTCCTAATCTTTGATATTCCGACTCAACAAAAGTCTATCAACCTCAGTCATGAAAGTTTCAATTGGCGCACTACATCCACAACCTTTTAGGTTGGAGAATTCCGGATATCAATTTTGAGTGTAGCTTCTTCCTAGCTCTAATGGATTCCCTCATCTCCAGAAATAGTTTCTCCATTGTAATCTCCATGCACCCTCCCCCCCCGCAGACACCTGGAAGACAACCAAATCCCAGCAGCACTCCATTCAGCAAAAGGGATTTCCCTTTTCTCTCTAAGGACGCAGGAATGAGAAGACTACCTTTCATATCTTATGACTGCCCAGAGAATTCACTTTCACTGGGGCTGTCCCTTATCCACAGCTGCTAATCCATTCTTTTAAGAGTTATTTAAAGTCTCTGAGCTTTCGCAGAAAGCTCAAAGCCTTTGAAATCCCTTCAAACCATTTGGGAAGCTTTGTTTCAGTTCAATTTCAGTCCAGTTCCTTTAACTCTCCTTTGATTGACAGCTTAATAGTTTTAAACAGCATGCAGTCAACTTTGTTTGTTGATCTTTCCTTTCATAGGTAAATACATCTCAAGTATCCACACACCCGACCCCCAACTCCCCATTGTTCCCTAACTGCAATGTTTACACAAAGCAGGACCTGAGATTATTTAGCTGCTTTGAAGTTGCCTGGAGCTGTATGTTTCAATTAGATCACCTTTCATTCTTGTAAACTCCAGAGAATATCGATCCAATTTTCTCAGCCTCTCATCAAAGGACCCTCTTATACCAGGACCAATCTCGTTAACTTCCTCTGTCCTACCTCCAAAGCAAGCATATCATTCCTTAAATATGGAAATTAAAACTGCACACAGTACTCCAGGTGTGGTTTCATCATAGAATCATAAAATACTACAGTACAAAAGCAGGCCATTCAGTCAGTTGAATCTGCATAGACAACAATCCCACAAGAGCCCTATCCCTGTAAGCCCACGTATTTACCCTGCTAAGCCTCCTGACACTAAGGGGCAATTTAGCATGACATATCAATCAATCTAACCTGCACATCTTTGGATTGTGGGAGGAGACCAGAGGACCGGGAGGAAACCCACACAGAAATGGGAGAAGGTGCAAACTCCACACAATCACCTGAGGCCGGAATTGAATCTGGATCCCTGGCACTGTGAGGCAGCCGTGCTAACCACCATGCCACCACGCCACCTTAAAGACCTGAACAATTGTAGCAAGACTTCCTAATATCCATTTACTAGTAATAAAGGCCAACATGCCATTTGCTTGCTGTATTTGCATATTAACTTTCGGAGTTCCTTGTGGAACACACCCAAATTGGTTGTCTGATAGGAGGCAGACAGTTGGAATCAATGGGTGCTATTCTGATTGGTGGTTGGTAACTAGTGGAGTGTTGCAGGGACCGGTGCTGGGGCCTCAGCTATTTACCATTTATATAGATGATCTGGAGGAGGGGGCTGAGTGTAACGTGTTGAAATTTGCTGATGACACAAAGATGAGTGGAAAAGCAAATTGTGCGGAGGGTCTGGAAAGTCTGCAGAGGGATCTAGATAGGCTGAGCGAGTGGGCGAGGACCTGGCAGATGGAGTACAATGTTAGCAAGTGTGGGGTTATCCACTTTGGCAGGAATAATAATAGGAGGGATTACTATTTAAAGGGTGAAAAGCTGCAGCATGCTACGGTGCAGAGGGACCTGGGGGTCCTTGTGCATGAGTCGCAAAAACCCAGTCTGCAGGTGCAGCAGGTGATCAAGAAGGCGAATGGGATGCTGGCCTTTATAGCGAGGGGGATAGAATATAAAAGCAGGGAGGTCTTGCTGCAACTGTAGAGGGCACTGGTGAGGCCGCAGCTGGAGTACTGTGTGCAGTTTTGGTCGCCGTACTTGCGCAAGGATATTTTGGCCTTGGAGGGAGTGCAGAGGAGGTTCACTAGGCTGATACCGGAGATGAGGGGGTTGGATTATGAAGAGAGACTAAATAGACTGGGTCTGTACTTGTTGGAGTTTAGAAGGATAAGGGGGGATCTTATAGAGACGTATAAGATAATGAAGGGAATGGATAGGGTAGAGGTAAAGAGATTCTTCCCACTCAGAAAGGATAGCAGGACTAGAGGGCACAGCCTCAAGATAAGTGGGGGGGGGAGGTGGGGGGGCGCAGTTTAGAACTGAGTTGAGGAGGAACTTCTTCACTCAAAGGGTGGTGAATCTCTGGAATTCTCTGCCCGTTGAAGTGGTGCAGGCTACCTCGCTAAATATATTTAAGACACGGGTAGATAGGTTTTTGGTAGGCAAGGGAATTAAGAGTTATGGGGAGAAAGCAGGAAAGTGGAACTGAGCCACTTCAGATCAGCCATGATGTTATTGAATGGCGGGGCAGGCTCGAAGGGCTAGATAGCTTACTCCTGCTCCTACTTCTTATGTTCAAATCTCCCTGAACATCAGAATTTTCATGCCTTATAAAAAACATTTTGCCTTTTTGTTCTTACGACAAAAGTGAATAATCTCACAATTCCCTACATCATATTCCATCTACCATCACACTGAGGTTGAGTAGGTTGGGCCTGTATTCATTGGAGTTTAGGAGAATGAGAGATGACCCTATTAAGACATGTAGGATTCTCAAGGGTCTTGCCAGCGTAAATGATGAGAGGTTGTTTTCACTCATCTCAAAGTAAGAGGTCGCCCATTTAAGACAGAGATGAAGAAGAATTTGTCCTCTCAGAAGGTAGTGAATCTTTGGAACACTTTATCGCAGAAGGCTGTGGAGACTGGGTTGTTTAAGTGTCATGATGTGGGTATGCCGGTGTTGGACTGGCGTAAACACAGTAAAAAGTCTGACAACACCAGGTTTTAGTCCAACCTATTTATTTGATAATATACTCACAAGCTTTCGAGGGGACTGCCTCTTCGTCAGGTGAATGGAGAGTTCTGGCCTCAGACAGAGCATATAAAGCACAGACAGTTTAGAGATTACTGATTAAAATGCGAATCCTTACACCTAACCTGCTGTTCAAGACCTGAAGTGGCTGATAATGTGAGTGGAAGGAGCACTGATCACAGTTTAAAGAGATGTGTATTGTCTCCAGACAGTACAGTAAGTGAGGTTTTGCAAACCCAGGCAAGTCACGGGGGTTACAGATAGTGCGACATGAACCCAAGATCCCTGTTGAGACTGTCCTCATGTGTGCGGAACTTGGCTATCAATCTCTGTTCAGCGACTCTGCGCTGTCGTGTGTCGTGAAGGCCGCCTTGGAGAATGCTTACCCGAAGGTCAGAGGCTGAATGCCCATGACCACTGAAGTGTTCGCCAACAGGAAGGGAACAGTCTTGCCTGGTGACTGTCGAGCGATGAGACTGTTCCCTTCCTGTTGGCGAACACTTCAGTGGTCATGGGCATTCAGCCTCTGACCTTCGGGTAAGCATTCTCCAAGGCGGCCTTCACGACACACGACAGCGCAGAGTCGCTGAACAGAGACTGATAGCAAGGGAACAGTCTTGCCTGGTGACTGTCGAGCGATGAATGAACATCGCTCGACAGTCACCAGGCAAGACTGTTCCCTTCCTGTTGGCGAACACTTCAGTGGTCATGGGCATTCAGCCTCTGACCTTCGGGTAAGCATTCTCCAAGGCGGCCTTCACGACACACGACAGCGCAGAGTCGCTGAACAGAGACTGATAGCCAAGTTCTGCACACATGAGGACGGTCTCAACAGGGATCTTGGGTTCATGTCGCACTATCTGTAACCCCCGTGACTTGCCTGGGTTTGCAAAACCTCACTTACTGTACTGTCTGGAGACAATACACATCTCTTTAAACTGTGATCAGTGCTCCTTCCACTCACATTATCAGCCACTTCAGGTCTTGAACAGCAGGTTAGGTGTAAGGATTCGCATTTTAATCAGTAATCTCTAAACTGTCTGTGCTTTATATGCTCTGTCTGAGGCCAGAACTCTCCATTCACCTGACGAAGAGACAGTCCCCTCGAAAGCTTGTGAGTATATTATCAAATAAATAGGTTGGACTAAAACCTGGTGTTGTCAGACTTTTTATGTTGTTTAAGTGTGTCAAATGCTGAAATTGACATTTTTAATCAATAAGGGAATCCAGGGTTATAGAGATAAGGCAGGATAGTGGAGATGAGGATTATCATATCAGGTCAATCACGACTGCATTGAATGGCAGAGCAGACCTGATGAGTCAAAATCTGCTTATGTCTAATAGTCTTATGTTGCCCACTTATGCATCCTCCTTCAACTTACATTTCCACATAGCTTTGTATTGTCTTCAAACTTAGTTACATTACACACGATCTTTTTCTCTGAGACATTGATATAGATTGTAAATAGCTGAGGGCCCAGCACTAAAATTTGCGACACCCCACTAGTCACAGCTGCCAACTTGAGAATGCCCCATTTATCACCAATCTTTGATTCCTATCCATTCTACAATCTTCTATCCATGCTAATATATTACCCCCAATTGCATGAGCCATTGTCTTGCCTATTAACCTTTCATATGGCACCTAGTCAAATGTCTTTTGGAAATCTAAGTATACACTTACTGACTGACTCCCTTTTAGTTACATGACTAGTTACATACATTTATCAAACATGATTTCCCTTTTGTAAAACCATGTTGACTTTGTTTGATCTGAGCATAATTTTCTAAATGCATTGTTAAGACTACAAATACGTTAAGACTTGAATTTGTTTGAAACATTTGCTTTAACCAATGCTTGTGGTAATGACTTCAATTTTTTCACCGCTGTGTGTGAAGAAATTCCTTCTGAATTCAATCTTGGATTTATTGGTGACTATCTAATATTGATGGCCTGTAGTTATGCTCTACCCCACAAGTGGAAACACTGGCCCAAATTTTCATTCCTGGGCCAGGGGCACAGAGGCAAGAAATCTCCTGGCTCTGCGAAACTGACCTTTAAAAATATCTGCTCGCTGGTTGAATTTTCAGTTAGTATTAGGGTAAGCGCTGAAATAGGACTCAAGCAAACAACCCAAGAAGTGGAGATGGTTTGGAGATAGGTCCAGTGTGGCTCAGGTAACTCAGGCATATATAAAAAGCTCCCCCCTGGAGTTGCAGTCCTGGTAAATGCAACATATCCAGAGTCTTCCGAGAAACCTTGGTGACAAAGATATAAATGTTGCCCAACTATTAGATAATCCCACAATGGATAGGCCATCATGGACTTTCCCTGTGTGGGGGGGCAGGGGTGGTAATGTCATTGATATTTTGCTGAACTAAATCACTGACTGGATTCCAAAGACATAGCCATGAAGATGGCATTGTCTTGTCACCACAACTTGATGCAGATATTGGACCGCAAGGTAGCATGATGAAGAAACTTTAAATTACAATGATGATTAATTGAATGATAGTTAAAACTATATACAGACATTTTAAGAACAGATACCGATATAATCTCAATGACAGGCTCACACTGCAGGTTTCTACATACCAGGACCCGTGCCCTAACACCCAATAGGCTGAGGTTTCCATGCTGCTTTCTGACAGATTCCAAAAAGATCATGTACCAATGAACAACCATCCCTTAAAGGGGCCATGCTACCACATTCCTTAAGTTACCTTATAATCATGCATAAAAAATCTTATACACAGCTACAAACAGTAGAAACGTTTGTAGGCCACAAACCATAAATGAAATAGCTTTCTGCTTCTCTTCAGAAGTGATATCATTCGCTGTGAGAAGGAATGAATGTCTTTTGATGTACTGGTCCCAGTTTTCAATCTCTGAATCAAACAGATAGATTTTCCCAAACAGTGACATAGTTACTCGACTATAGTTGGCACAATAACTTTTTACCTTCTCGTAGGTTTTTTGGGGACTCACCCAAATATTGACACCTTAGCATCTGTAGGCCAATTTATTCTCATCACCAATATTGTAGCGCAAGTTAACGTGACAAAGAAGGTTTAAGTCACAGAAGTGATTTATTGAACAACAATTAAAACTATATACAAACAAGCTCAGAGCAGATACAGATCTAGGTCCACCAAATCCCAAGCTCACTGCGGGTTTCTACCTACCAGGACCTATGCCCTAACATCCAATAGGCTTAGGTTCGTGCACTCCTTTCCAACAGGCTCCAGGAGGGTCATGTGACCCACAAACAACCCACCCCTTACAGAGGCGGTGCTATCATAATATGCAATGATTTAGTAAGCTGATTAAACTGAGTGGATGAACGAACAACATTGCCATGCTCATCATCCCATCCACTAGGGCTATTGCTACTTATCTCTCTACATGCACCCACACTGTGGACCACTGACCAGGTTCCTCACATTTGCAAGGTAGTGGCATAGTTCCCTGAATATTATAGAGAAAACCAATGGGGCTGTCAGTTGCCTTGAACATAGCATGTCCCCTTTGTTTGGCAGCCACAACATACATTGCACCAAGTGTACGTGCAAACCCCTTCTCTCAACACATCATCAGCAGCACTCATAGAGAAGATGATGTGCATGGTTAGTGCATGTAAGCACACAAAGTAATTTATAGTAATCTATTTTGAATTATTCATGTCTCTTCTCACTTTACATTTTCATTAACTAATTAATTTATTAATTTGTAGAATTTGCACAGATCAGACCTATCTTAAGAGATAGGGCCAATTATCCTACTTTCTTCTGACCGGGATCTAGAGGTCCTGGTAGAGGAGGTGCAAAAGCGAAAGAACATGTGGGGTTATGGGGATAGGGCCTGGGTGGGATTGTTGTCAGCGCATACTTGATGAGCTGAATGGCCTCCTTCTATGTTTTTAAGTATAAGAGATTGGCCAATCTCATAGAGACAGACCATGGAAAACCACCAGTTATGAACAAGAAAGCATGGGTTCAGATTGCTGCAGCAGTGTGTGCCACCAGTATCTTGGACCCAGGGCTGCAAAGAGGCAAGTAATTTGCCTTTGCATTCTGGCAAGGTGAATTACTTGGCTCATGGACACAAAGATCCAAGGAAAGGTCACGTCTGCATGCTGCAGATATGGTGCAGAATATGGCACATACAATCCACAATGTTGAAACAGAGGTGTGCACAACAGATGTAAATAGGCAGTATGATGCTCAGATGTATTGAAGAGCATTATCTCTGTGTATGCTGTATATGAGGATGATCAAAATTCATGTTGTGTTTGCAGAATAAAAAGGCAACAAATGTGAGAGAGATGGCCCAGATCCTACCTGAAATCTGTGCACTCCATGAAGATCTCCAGGGTGCCAAAGCTGCTGGATGTTGGTGATGGCAAATCTCCAGCAGCAGGTGACAAATCAGGTGTTGAGATTGTCTTGGTACATAGCAATGGTGGAGGTGATGCTGTAATTCCACTGAACACAATCTGATGCAGGCATGGGAGAGTGAATGCAATGAGGAGTTGAGTCATGAGGGTAGCACGAGCATGATTAAGACAGTGGTGTACATCTGAGCGTGCTTTCAATATGAGAAGGGATATACCTAAATTCTTCATTTTGCATCTCATAACTGCCAGCTCTGCTAGCTGTCCCCCGGGTTCATATCATCCTTCAGACATTGCCAAGGAGGCAGCATCACATCATACTAGTCCACACCCTACGAATTCAGATACCAGCAGTTCAAACGGATCTAGTGCACATTTAGAATTAGTGGCACAGAGTGAAAGGCAATGCACCAGAGTGCTGGAGGAAGTGTCAGAGTCAGAGACATCTGTGCACATTCCCCTTTAGAGGAGGGAGGAAAAGTCACAATGGTGCACATTGGATAGGATCGTGGAGCCTTAGGAGTCAGCTTTTGGGGCACAGTATTTGTCAGATCAGGAGCAAACATGTGGACATCTGCTGGAACTCCCCAAGACAGTGGGAGCTGTTGGACTGCAAATAGAGGAATCCATCATCTTCATGAACTCCACATTGTCCTGGAGTCTCAACTGCATGAGATCTGACCATGACCAGGGCAGTATGGTGGCACAGTAGTTAGCACTGCTGCCTCACAGCTCCAGGGACCTGGGTTCAATTCCTGGCTTGGATCACTGTCTGTGTGGAGTATGCACTTTCTCCCCGTGTCTGCATGGGTTTCCTGCGGGTGATCAGTTTCTTCCCACTGGCCAAAGATATGCGGGTTAGGTGCATTGGCCATGTTAAGTTGTCCCTCAGTGGCTCGGGACATTCAAGTTAAAGGGATTAGCAGGGTAAAGATGTAGGGTTATAGGGATAGGGCCTGGGTGGGATTGTTGTCAGTGCGTACTTGATGAGCCGAATGGCCTCCTTCTGCAGGGATTCTATGTTTCTAAGTATGAGAGATTGGCCAATCTCATAGAGATAGATGCAGCAACACTTGAAGTGAATACAAGAGCAGCATCTCGGCCTTGAATGGGTGCAAGCCTGCCTCAGTAACCTGGAGCTGTCCATCAGGGTATGACATCCATAGAATATGTCAGTAACCTGGAGCTGTCCATCAGAGTATGACATCTATAAAATGTGTCAGTAACTTGGAGCTGTCCGTCAGAGTATGACATCCATAGAATATGTCAGAAGCAGTGTACACTTAATAGGACAGTCGCACTGTTGGTGGAACAGTTGCTGGATTGGAAGACTGCTGCTCACCAGAAATCAGCCCTATCAACCCCACCGGAAGGGAGCCCAGAACTTTGGAGATAACTGAGAAGGGTAAAGGTGCTAAGACATCATCAACAATCTCATCTGCCTGGTCCTTCCACAAGAGCCTTCATCTGCTCACATTAGTCATTTGTTTGAGTTTTTGAAAGATGCTTATGATCATGTTTATGATGGTGAGGATAGTTACAATTTGATTGTGACAGAATCCAAGTCATTGACATTACTTTATTCCCTTGTGAGGGACAGGCAGCCCTTGAGAGACTATGGCATGAAGGTACAAGGATACTTATGTGGTGATATGCCACCAGGGACTGTCTGATGACAGTTGTTATCTTGGAGAAGCTTATGGAAATCTATTCTGGACATTGAGCCGTCTAGCAACGACCCCTTTTTGCACGGAATCAGATGTGGATATGTGGATGCATATTCTTGCCTCCTTGCCGCTTTACCATTGGCGAGCTCGTCATCTTCATCTGTTTTGGAATGGCGTGAATGTACATGGGCGTCCTCCTCCTCTTCCTCCTCAGAGGTTGAGGCTCTGCCCATGACTTCATCATTATCAAGTTAGAGGCCCCACCACTGTGCAGTAATGTTCAGTCCACAGCTAACAACAACTATTCTTGAAAGCCTTGCTGAGGCAAATTGGAGAGCAATCACAGAGGAAAAACTGATGCATCAGAATCTAATTTCTGAACTGCCACTTGGCATTTCCCGGTGATGACTTGGTTGCAATTGTAGTTTTATTCTGCTTCTGATTGTGAGTGTTTAAAAGGGGGTCATTAGCCATGTTTTTAGGAAATAGTCTTGTCCCCTAGGAACCACCCTGGATCTGCATGGGTGGATGAAATAGATTGTAGAGTTGCGCATTCCTTAGTAAGGAGTCAGGGCAGTTGCATGGGAATTTTTCAAACAATTAAGAAAACACCTTACTGTGGTTGCAAACCACTGGCACATCGATGGAGTGAAATGATTCGTGGCTGGGGAAGCTGTCTGCAGGCTGAGTTGGGGACTTTATTGCAACATAATTGCCATCAGTGGTGCCCTGCAACTGAGGGTAGCTTGCAATTTGGCAAACTGAATCACTGGCTCGCCGAGTGTGAGACTCAAGATCCACGAGGAAACTAATGTATCTTCTCACATGAACGAACAAGGAATTAGTCGCTTTCATAATTCATGTGTATACTGCTGACTCGGATATATCAGCCAGGTCTTCTGCTGAGTCCTGGAAAGAGCCTGGGTCATAGAGATCCAATTTGATGGTTACCTTCACTGCCACTGGCAGGGCATGGAAGTCAATGGATTGTGGCTTCAGTTGCTATTGCTCCATGCAAAAAATGTTTGCCACAATATCACAGTTTAGTCTCAGCCTCCTTCTCCATCATATTGAGGTATGAGTCCTCAGTCTATAAACCATCCCCACAAAGTAGAATCTAGTTGTCCTCCCTCTCCTCCACTTCCTTCCTTGTGCTTGTTTAGCTACCTCTCCCTCATGGCCTTGGCCCTCTCTCTGGGCTCCAGGTGTTCATTTTGACTGCCTGTATGTGAGCGTGTGCCATGCCCATCCTCTATGCTTCTTGGATGAAACACTATAGACAGAATTTTACGGCCACATTATGCCTGTTTTTCAGCGGGAAAATGCCGTAAAATTGGGCATACTGAACGGCACCCATTTTCATGCCAATTCCCCCTGTACAATGGGAAAACAATCGGAGGGATCGGGAGCCCGTCAAAAATGGACAAGACATCAATTTAAACGTTTTTGCATGCTTCACTCCCAATCTGGGAGCTGTGGGGAGGGGGAAGGGGGGGAGTTCTGTGTTGCTGGGGGGCTGTGGGGGGGTAATGGGGCTCAGTGTTGCTAGTGTCGGGGTGAGCAGAGTTCTTTAACCTCTCCATCTGTCTCTCCCCTTCCCAAAATCCACCCCCCCCGCCTTCAAATTGGCGAGATGACTTTTGGAATGCAGCCCATTGATCTTACTGTTCTTTTGGTTGCTGCTGGAGCTGAGGAGGAAGAACAGGAGGATGAGTTGCAGACAGAAGAGGCCTGGGCCTTACCACTCGCAGGAGGAAAGAGAGTTGGCTACCGGAGACAGGATGTGGCTGCCATTCGCCACGGGATGGGCAAGAGAAGAAGGAAGTGGAGACCCTGACAGTTCCGCGTGTGAGTGTCCTTCAAGCAACTGTCAAACATCACGTGCTATCGTTGGCTCAGGCTCCGAAAGGAGGCAGTGCAACGCTTGTGCCATTTATTACAGGATCTTGCGTCTTGGACACCCACTCCCGGTGGCTATGAAATTGACAGCCACTTAAACTTTTATGCTACCAGGTCCTTCCAGACCGCCAATGGAAACCTTTGTGACATTTCACAATCATCTGTCCATAAGTGTGTGAAGGAGGTCACGGATGCCCTGTATGCTGGGCTGGCCAGTATATCAAATTTGACTTGGGCCAGACCCGGTAGGAAGCGTGGACTGCAGGATTCGCAGCCATCACGGGAATGTCAAATATGCAAAGGCTAATGATGGCACTCACGTGCCCTCAGGCCCTGGTCAAGAATCCAGGAAGATTCTTGAATAGAAAGGGCTGCTATGCAATAAATGTGCAATTGGTGTGTAACCATCAGCTCAACATTATGTACCCTTGCACCAGCCACCTCGATAGCACGCATGACAGCTTCATATTGAGGAGTTCAGATATACCGGATATGAGGAGGAGACCAGAGTGCAGGGATGGCTTGTGGGGGACATGGGTACCCGCTTCAGACTTGGCTGTTGATGCTGAGGTCTGAGACTGAGGCACAGACCCAATATAATGCCACCTGTTCAAGAGTGGAGTGGTGCACAGGGCTCCTCAAGATGTGGTTCAGGTTCCAGGACCACTCTGATGGGGCCCTCCAATATATCCCCTTGATATCATCCTACATTATGGTAGTTCCCTGCGCTCTACACAACCTGGCGCAGCAGTGAGGAGACCAAAATCTAATGTTATGCAGCAATCCTAAATTAGTCTTATAAAATAAATTTGTACTGGAGGAACTCATAACTAATATCAAGGATTTTGATAGACAGACGAGAGTGAAAGGGATAGACAGAGATGAAATTCATCTTGGGCAGCATCATAAGAGGCAATAGCACATCGGAAGCCCAACTTAGAGTACACCCAATTTCTTTCCATAGAAGTCAAGGCAAATTCCACTCCCATGGACTAAATCAAATGCCTAAAAAGGGTAATTAATCCATTATCGATATCTTTTAGTTTGTTAATGTTATATGCATTCTATATTTGAATATTCACTGATTTTTGCGCCTTAAATGTTATTTGCTTGGAATAAAAGTGGAAATTGTACTATGTTGGGGGACAGAAATCTGGCAGAGTAGAGTGGGATCTTCAGATGAACAGAAGATTGAAGTTCAACTTATTTCCGTTGGTGTGTATTGAAGCAATTGATGACTTCTTCAAGAGCACTTCCATACTGGCAGCTGCTTTCAGTAGAAGGAAAAAAGCCACTGGAGCATACAAAACATTTTCATCACCAAGTTCCCCACCGGGTCACACACAATCCTGTATTGCACGTGCATTTCCATTCCTTCATCATTGCTGGGTCAAAATCTAGGAAATTTCCAACTACAGCATTGCAGGGAGCAACTTCACTGACAGTATTTCATGAAGGCCCACCACCACCATCTCAGAAATAACTAAGGATGAATAAATAATAACCAAAACAGAAAATGCTGGAAATATTCAGTAGGTTGAGTGGTTTGTGGAGAGAGAACCCGTTCTGATGAATGGTAATTTACCTGAAACATTAATCCAGCCCAGATTTTCATCCTTGAATTGAATGCACAGAATCAGAATATTTTTCGGCAGAGTGAATCCGACTCTGACCTTTAACAATGTTCACTCAGTTCAGATTTTTGTTTTTTGCGGGGAGGGGGAGAAGCTGCTGAAATCATAGTTGGGAAAGGCAAGCAACCCCAGAACAAATGCACAGGCTGCCATGTATAGAGTCAAGTTGGGTTAATATCTTTCTGTGCTCTAGTACTGTATTTAAATAAACTAATAAAACACACCCTTCCAGCCCTCACTTCCCCTTATGCCACATTCATGCCTTATGTGCCCTTATAGCCCCTATGCCAAACTTAAGTGTGAACTCATGCCAACACATGCCCTACACACCTTTTGCCCTTCCACCAAGTATTCTCGGACACTTTCTAGACAGCTTTGACATTTCCTAGACAGCTTTGACACTTCCTGGATATTTCCTCAGCAGCTTGACATTTTTTTGACAGGTGGACAGTTTCTTGATAGTGGGACAATTACAATGAATTTGTGTGAACAAAAAGTGCAGAACCATGTTCAATTCTAACAATCCCAAAGGGTCACAAGACTCTATCCAAAGGTGCCTTGTCTCTGCAAAGGGGTACCCTGGTTATCCAAAGAATCCACCAAGTTTAATATACCTCTGTCAGATCAAACATGACTACCAAACAGCAACTTCTTAACCAAGAGGTACAACTGCATCAACGTTTTACTCTTTCAAGCGTAAGTAAAGGGGCAGACTGGTGGAATGGCGGACACAGACACAGAGCCGCACAAACTTATTTTAGCTGATATCTGTTGAATCTCTGAGTGCTGAGGTATCTCCTCAATAACTACTCCACAGCCAGGCATCAGGGATCACAGATCTTTTATTCAGTCTCCTCGATCCACACTCCAAATGTTGACTGCCTACTTAGGGCAGTTCCCAACCAAGCCACCCCATACCCCAGGTCACTTGACCCATTCTCTTGAATATGCCCCAACATATATTAACAATGTGAGAGACCATTTTAGGAGAATGAGGGGTGCCTTTGTTGAGGTGTATAAAATCATGTGGGGTATAGATAGGATGAATGCACATAGTCTTTTTCTCAGGGAAGGGGAATTGAAAAATAGAGGTCATAGGTTTATGGTGAGAGGGGAAAGATTTAAAAGGGACCTGAGGGGAAAGATTTAAAAGGGACCTGAGGGGCAACTTCTTCATGCAGAGAGTGGTAAATATATAGAATGAGAAAGTGATTGAGGTAAGCACTAGAGTAACATTTAAAAAGCATTTGGATAAGTACATGGATGGGAAAGGATTAGGGCCAAATGTGGGACTAACTGAGAGGGCACCATGGTTGGAATAGAACATAGAACATTATAATGCAGTACAGGCCCTTTGGCCCTTGATGTTGAACCGACCTGTGAAACCAATCTAAAGCCCATCTAACCTACACTATTCCAATATCATCCATATGTTTATCCAATGACCATTTAAATACCCTTAATGTTGGCGAGTCCACTACTGTTGCACCAGGGCATTTCATGCTCTTACGACTCTCTGAGTAAAGAATCCACCTCTGACATTTATCCTATTTCTATCACTCCTTAATTTAAAGCTATGACCCTCATGCTAGCCATCTCCATCCGAGGAAAAAGGCTCTCACTGTCCACCGTGTCTAATCCTCTGATCATCTTATATGCCTCTATTAAGTCACCTCTTAACCCTCTTCTCTCTGATGAAAACAGCCTCAATTCCCTCAGCCTTTCCTCATAAGACCTTCCCACCATACCAGGCAACACCGTGGTAAATCTCCTCTGCACCCTTTCCAATGCTTCCACATCCTTCCTATAATTTGGCAACCAGAACTGTACATAATATTCCATGTGCGGTCGCACCAGAGTTTTGTACAGCTGCAACATGACCTCACGGCTCCGAAACTCAATCCCTCTACCAATAAAAGCTAACACACTGTATGCCTTCTTAACAACACTATCAACCTCAGTGCCAACTTTCAGGGATCTATGCACATGGACACCAAGATCTCTCTGCTCATCCACACTACCATCTTACCATTAGCTCAGTACTCTGTATTCCTGTTACTCCTTCCAAAGTGAATCGCTTCAAACTTTTCCGCATTAAGCTCCATTTGCCACCTCTCAGCCCAGCTCTGAAGCTTATCTATGTCCCTCTGTAACCTGCAACATCCTTCCGCTCTGTCCACAACTCCATCGACTTTAGTGTCATCCGCAAATTTACTTACCCATCCTTCTACACCCTCATCCAGGCCATTTATAAAAATGACAAACAGCAGTAGCCCCAAAACAGATCCTTGCGATACACCACTCGTAACTGAACTCCAGGATGAACATTTCTCATCAACCACCACCCTCTGTCTTCTTGCAGCTAGCCAATTTCTGATCCAAACCACTAAATCACCCTTAATCCCATGACTCTGTATCTTCTGCAGTAGCTTAGTAGGAATAATAGTAGGAAGGACTACTACTACTTACAGGGTGAAAAGCTGCAGCATGCTACGGTGCAGAGGGACCTGGGGGTCCTTGTGCATGAGTCGCAAAAACCAGCCTACAGGTGCAGCAGGTGGTCAGGAAGGCAAATGGGATGCTGGCCTTCATAGCGAGGGGGATTGAATATAAAAGTAGGGAGGTCTTGCTGCAACTGTACAGGGCACTGGTGAGGCCTCAGCTGGAGTACTGTGTGCAGTTTTGGTCGCCGCACTTGCGCAAGGATGTTTTGGCCTTGGAGGGAGTGCAGAGGAGGTTCACTAGGCTGATACCGGAGTTGAGGGGGTTGAGCTATGAGGAGAGGCTGAATAGACTGGGCTTGTACTCATTAGAGTTTAGAAGGATGAGGGGGGATCTTATTGAGACGTATAAGATGATGAAAGGGATGGATAGGGTAGAGGTGGAGAGGTTCTTCCCACTCAGAAAGGACAGCAGGACTAGAGGGCACAGCCTCAAGATAAGGGGGGGGGCAGTTTAGAACAGAGTTGAGGAGGAACTTCTTCACTCAAAGGGTGGTGAATCTCTGGAATTCTCTGCCCATTGAAGTGGTGGAGGCTACCTCGCTAAATATATTTAAGACGTGCGTAGATAGGTTTTTGGTAGGCAAGGGGATTAAGGGTTATGGGGAGAAAGCAGGAAAGTGGAACTGAGCCACTTCAGATCAGCCACGATCTTATTGAATGGCGGGGCAGGCTCGAAGGGCTAGATGGCCTACTCCTGCTCCTATTTCTTATGTTCTTATGTTCTTACCATGGGGAACCTTATTAAACACTTTACTGAAATCCATATACGTCACATCAACTGCTTTACCCTCAATCCACCACTTTGGTCAACTTCTGAAAGGACTCAATAAGGTTTGTGAGGCACTACCTACATTTCACAAAACCATGTTGACTATCCCTAATCAAATTATTCCTTTCTAGATGATTATAAATCCTATCTCTTATAATCCTTTCCAAAGCTTTGCCCACAACAGAAGTAAGGCTCACTGGTCATAGTTACCAGGGTTGTCTCTACTCCCCTTCTTGAACAAGGGGACAACATTTGCTATCCTTCAGTCTTCTGGCACTGTTCCTGTAGACAATGATGACCTAAAGATCAATGGACCAGTTGGGCTGAAGGTCCTGTTTCCATGCTTTGTCGGACTATTACTCTATAATGCCTGGTCTGTTCTACGCCCTCCAGGATTCACGGCCGCTGGAGTTCAGAAATTGGAAGTCAGTGGTAGAAGCTGCTGATTTAAATGCCCAATTAATGTTGGTATCAATTCCGAAAATTAGTTTTCAAAAAAATTATTGGTTTGTGTGAAGTTAGCTATTCTTAACTGAAGTCATATTGGATTGATTCAGTTGGCATCAATTCCTGGGGTGAGTGGAGGGAAGATCAGCCAGCATTCCCTATTCTAGCAACTACCTAGTGAACTGTATCGGAAAGTGATTGTACATAGATATTGATTGACAGGGTATGATTAGACTCAACTGTGATGCTCACCATGGCTGAAAAGCCTTCCACACGAAGAGTGCCTCTTGGGTGAGCTACAGGAGACATAAAATTCAGCAACTTCAGCGAGAGGGAGAAACAAAGAGAAAAAACAGGATTAGAACAAACATGCCATAAATTGCACTTTATACAAGGTGCACCTGTTAAAAGCATCAGATTGATAGGTTCCTGCCATACACACCCTTGTTAATTCAGACACACCCAGACAACCAGTGAATATTTTCATTGTTTCTATCCCAGCAGCCTCTTTGCTCCTAATATGTGCTCCTATTCTGAGGAATTTCTGTTTCAGAAACCTGATTGACCACATAGTTTCACGAAAATCTCAGCATGCTGGGTTTGGTATTTGACATCAACACACTGCTTCTGACTCCTCCCACCTTCCAATGCTACTATTTGTAACCTTTCATAGTCCTTTCAATGTCATTGTTTTGAACTCTCTGCAATCACATACACCCTCTGTGACTTTTACCAGTAATAATCTTTACAGCATCTCACCCTACAGTTTTTCTCCATTCTTCAATTATCTCATTTTATGCTTTCAGGACAACCGAGATAATTTTGTCTAGTTGGATTGCATTATTAAGGATGAGGCAACTGATCCCAATATAGAAACATAGAAACTAGACATAGGAATAGGCCATTCTGCACTTAGAGTCTGCTCTGCCATTCATTTTGATCATGGCTGATCATCAAATTCAATATCCTGATCTCCCTTCCCCACATTTCCCTTGATCCCTTTAGCTGCAAGAGCTATATCTAATTTCTTCTTGAAATCAGACAACACTTTGGCCTCAACTACTTTCTGTAGTAGTGAATTCCACACATTCACCACCCTCTGGGTAAAGAAATTTCTCCTCACATCAGTTCTAAAAGGTTTACCCCTTATCCTCAAACTTTGAGCCCTATTTCTAGAGTCCCTCATGATTGGGAACATTCTTTCTGAATCTACCCTGTCTAACCCTATTAGAATTTTATAAGTTTCCATGAGATCCCCTCTCACTCTTCTAAACCCCAGTGAATATTATTCTAAACGACTTAGTCTCTCCTCATATGGCAGACCTGCCATCCCAGGAATCAACCTGAGAAATTTTCGCAGTACTCCCTCTATAGCAAGGACATCCTTCCTCTGATAAGGACACCAAAACTGCACACAATACTCTAAGTGTGGCCTTAGCGATGTCCTATATAGTTGAAGCAAAATATCCCTATCCCTTTACTCAAATCCTTTCGCTATGAAGGCGAACATACCATTTGCCTTCTTTATTGCCTGCTGTACCTGCGCTCTTACTTTCAGCAACTGATGCACGAGGACACTAAGGTCTCGCTCAGTATCCACCTCTCTCAATTTACACCCATTCAAGTAATAATCTGTCTTTCCATTGTTGTTACCAAAGTGGATTACGTCACATTTATCCACATTATGCTGCATCTGCCTACATATGGCCAATTTGCAAATTTGGAGATAATACATTTATATCCCTCTTCCAAATCAATAATATATAATGTGAACAGTTGGGGTCCTAGAGGAACCCCACTAGTCGCTGACTACCAATCAGAAAAAGACCCATTTATGCCATCTTTGCTTCCTATCTGCTAACCAGTTTTCTATTCATCTCAAGACATTACCTACAATCCCTATTATGTGACACCTTGTCAAAAGCCTTGAACGTCTAAATAAACCACATCCACTGGTTCTCCTTATCAACTCTACTAATTATATTCTCAAAGAATTCCAATAGATTCATCAAGCATGATCTCTTCATTGTAAATCCATGCTGAATTTGTCTGATTATACCACTGCCTTCTAAATGCTGAGTTATGAAATCCTTGACAATGGACTCTAGCAATTTCCCCAGTACCAACGTTAGGCTCAGTGGTCTACAGTTAACTGTTTTCTTTATACCTTCCTTTTTGAATAGCAGACTTACAATAGCTACTCTCCAATCCCAAGGAACCAGTCTACAGAATGTTGGAAAATAAACACCAATGGATCTACTATTTCCAGGGCCATTTACTTAAGTACTCTGGGATGAAAATTATGAGGACCTGGAGATCTATCCATCTTCAATCCCATCAATTTCCCCAAAACCATTTCTCTACTAATGCTGATTTCCTTCAGCTCCTCACAAAAACTTGTTTCTCTCAGAACTGGCAGGTCACTAGGGCATTTTCCTATAACAAACCAACCTTTTAAAATTCACTTCACAACTATTCATTTGCTTCATCTTCTCTCCTACTCTTTCTAATCACCTCACTTTCTCAATACAAAATACACAATGTTAACAGAATTGCTGCCTGACTGCACTTTATATGTCCCACTGGAATTGTATTGAAATGGCATGACCTTGGGCCTTTGCATGGCAAAATACTAAACACCTTACTTATGTTTGCACCCCACTTTATTTATTTTCCATTAACTTCAGTGGAAAAGGAAAATGTGTCATCTGTCTGCCCAAGACCAATTTCACTTAAGATTTCCCATCATTTCTTTTAAGAAAAGCAGGGAATTCTCTCAGTGAGCTGGCCAACACTCATCCCTCGGCCAAAAACAAATTAAGGGAAAATAGAATCGCAGCTATTTCTCTTATTGCTGTTAGTTGCAAAACAATAGTGAAGAAAACCCAATTTGTTAAACTGAGATATGGATGGGCAGAACCTTCTTCAGGTATTGGGAGTTCCATCTGCCACTGGAGAGCCAATGAGAGACCCACTGAACCACAAGCCAATCAGTCTTTTCCTGGAATTAAGGACACAGGATGGAACTCTCACCTACTCAGAACTGCTGGCCAATCAAAATGCCTGCAGTCCTTATGCTCAGCAGCACCTTTGGAGAAGCTGTGGCTGCTGCTGGAAGGACAAGCAACAGAGACCCAGGATTGCAAAGCAATCCAGACCACAGGGTAAGTAATGTGGGAAGGTTCGTAGGGTGGATGTCGCAGGGAGAGGGGTGCCAGGTGCTCAGCCGTGGAGGAGACTGTCAGTAACCTCACAACCTCATTCCTAATGTTCAGTCACTTAATCAGGCACTGAGTGCTTCTGATCTAGGGCCATCTCTCCAGCAGGTGACAAGCTGGCCACGTATTTTTGTTTGCCATACATGTTGCATGGAGACAGGTCTGCCTGCAGTTGGGTTATAACAATGACAGTAGGATGAGGCCCTTAAGTGGTTCTTAATTGGCTACTTAGAGGATCTCAATTGGCCACGGAGTGGGCAGGTCGACCATGGGCCTTCCCACCCAGAGATAAATTCTGGGAGAGGTGGGAAGGCAGTGGGACTCCTGTACGCTACCGTTCCGCCTAATTAAATATTCTTCCTGCCTCCAAGTTCACCCCTGAGAGAGCAAAAGATTCCACACGATTTGGCAAAAGTGGATTGGTAACAGCTACTTGAAGGCGAATCAATGTCAGAGCAGTGAAAAGCATTCAAGGAGGAGCTAACAAATTCAATTTGTTCAGGATCTGACAAATGTATTCCCAAAAAGAAGGGATAAGTAGACTAAGCTTAAAAAAAGGAGAGTCATGTTGAATGCCAAGAGCTGAGTATTTCCGAAAGCTTAGAAAAGTATAGAAAGTGTAGGGGTGAAATTAAAAAGCATATTAGGAAAGTAAAGATGGGGCATGAAAATATATTTGCAAGCAACATCAAGGAAAATTCAAAGACATTTTAAAAGAGTATGAGATAACTAAGGAAAGAGTAAAATTAATCCACGAGAAGGTAACTTGTGTCTAGAGGCAGAAGATTAGCACATATTTCTTAATGACTACATTGCATTTGGTTTCTCAGTGGCCCTGGTGGACCCAAACTGAGCATCAGCGAGTTAGTTATTACTGTGTAAGTATCACTTGATAGTACTATCAAGACCGTTCCATCATTTTGATAATGATTGAGTATAGACTTAAAGAGCTGTAATTGGCTGAATTGGATTTGCGCTGCTTCCTGTGCACAGGACATACCTGAGAAATTTTCCACTTGTCTGGTAGATGCCAGTGTAGCTGTACTAAAACAATTTGTTTTGCATGTGGCCAGTTCTGAATTCTGGAACACAAATCTTCTGTACTACTGCTGGCTGTTCTCAAGGCCCATAGCCTATGCTGTATGCAGTTTCTTCAGCTGTTTTCTTGATACCACATAGAGTAAGGCATCTGTGATGTTAGAATCTGAGGAGAATGCTGAAATTGGATCATACACTAGTAAGATTACCAGACAGCCCTGGTTTTCATTAAGTGTCCCAGTGTCCTGACAGTTCCTTAAAAGTAGTTCAAATGTCCCTTTTTGTTAAACACAAACTAGTCCTTGGGAGAAGAAAGTATGTGTGAAATTTCATCCTTCTTCTTGTAAACACCTATGCATTTCAAACCTGTATCCTCCCCCACATCACCCCATGATGTCTTCAAAGGACCTCTCATAAGTTTGTGGGTAGTAGAAGCAGCATTGCTGATGATATCTTTTAAATGATCTAGGTTTGGCAATTCTGGCTGGTCATATTCCAGAAGATGTCATCACATGGCCTCACAACTTCAACTGCCCCTCCCCCAGACTTCTGCTATTGGTCATCCAATATGTCAAACATCACAGAGCCCTTCTTCCCATCTTCCCATGAATTTTCAATATGTCCCGGTTTTGAGTTTTGAAAATTTGGATGCCCTATCAACTGGGCACTTGTGGCTGAAGATGGTTGTAAATACTTTAGCCCTGACTTTTGCAGTGTTGTGCTGGACACCCCTATCATGCAATTGAGCCTCCTCCTCAAGTGTTAAAATGTCCACCACAATACACAACTGGAAGGGCAAGATAGCAGAACTTTGATCTGATCCGTTGATTGTTTGATTGCTTAGCTTTGACTATAACATACTGCTTCCATTATTTGGCAATATATATAGTTCTGTGTTATAGCTTCACCGGATTTGTCTAATACTGCTTCTTACATGCTTTCCCGCACTCTTCATGGAACGAAAATTAATTCCCCAGCTTAATGATAGTGAGGGAGATGCCAGATGTCAAGGTTACAGATAGTGATTGAATATAATTCTGCTACTGCTGATAGCACAGAGCACCTGTGATCTGTTCTGAATATATCCCATTTAACACAATAGTAGTGCAACACAACATGATGGATGATATCCTCAGTATGAAGATGGGACTTTGTTTCCACAAAGTGGTGGTCATCCCTACCAATAATGTCATGATAGATATATCCGTGATGGTCAGATTAATGAAGACAAGGTCAAATAGGTTTGTCTCTCTTATTGGTTCCTTTATCATCTACCGCAAGCCCAATCTGGTTGAACTCAACTAGTTCAGTATAAGAGAGTAATAGGATTATGTTCGAAGCATGTTCCTGTGCTGTAATTTCCTTTGTCTTTGTTCATACAAAACATTATTTAGACCACAGTTCAAGTACAGTTCTGATCACTACATTACAGGAAGGAAGTGACCACACCAAAGAGGGTACGGAGAAGGTTTATGAAGATTATGCCAGGTCTGGAGAATTTTTTTGCTATGAGGGAAGATTGAAAATGCTGGAATTGTTTTCTTTGGAGCATGGGAAAGAGGTTTAATTGAGATTTGTTAAATTATGGAGGACCTAGATAGTGTGGCAAGGAAGGAGCTATTTCCAGTAATAGGGAAATCAAAAACCAGGGGCATGGATTTGAAGTAATTGGGACATGGTATAGAGGGGAGTTGAGTAATTTTTTTCACCCAGAGGATATGGTGGGGTCTGAAATTCCTTGCCTGAAAAGGTAGAAGTGGCACCTCCTCATATTTAAAAAATACTTGGATATGCACTTGAAATGTAATCTATGTACATAGCTACAGACCCAAGGGCTAAAAAGTAGGATTAAATTTAATGGCTCTTTTCTAACCAATTCAGACACAATGAACTAATGGCCTCCTGCTGTGCTGCGAAGTTTTATATATTTCACCCAACAGGGCTGGGTGAAATAAGACTCATGCCTAACATCCATGTACTCCACTCCACTCTCATATGTCTACAAAATCTATCAGTCTCACACCTATCTCTCACTGCTTCCACATACTTCCAGCTATTTAGCTACAGCAGGTGCATCACCCACAACAGTACAACACAACTACTTATATTCTGCCCTTTGTCTTTCAGGACACGGCACAAGGTAGAATGGCGCAGAGCAGAATCTGCAGGGTTCAAGAACACCTGCATCTCCCAAACCCTACAGAGGAACTGGTTCTTCATTTCTTAGTGCCAGCTGTGACTCAACCTGTGACATCCAATGTTGTCGAGAACATTGAAGATGCCATTTCCTTATGTCTTATGCAATTTCACACCTCCCAGCACAACCTCACCTTGCTATTTGGCATAATAAACAAGCTGCAGATGGAGTGACCATTGACCTTCTGTTTCCATATCCTATCCACCCCTTCCCTAATACCAACCTTCCCATTCTGAGTTTCTGCTTTCAGACAACCAGGAACAGTCATCTGCTCAGCCAGGAAGAGGAAAAGAATCGAGACCACTGTCAATTAATCTGACAGTCAGCAACCAGCTCAAACATTGGCACTGCACTTATCTTGGGAGCTAATTGGATTGCGATCCCAAATTAGCAAATGGTGAGTCACAAGGCATGCGAGAGCTATAAACGTGAAAGGATCAAAAACAGAAAATGCTGGAATATCTCAGCACATCTGACCGTAGCTGTGGAGAGAGAAAAGAGCCAATGTTTTGAGTCAGGTTGACACATTGTCAGAACAGTTGAAATGATAGTTCTTTTGCCAGATCATTGGAGACCAAGGTGATAATCAAGTACTGCTGCAGAGAACTTAGATGAGCACCTTGCTGGTTAGCATACAGAGAGTGTTAAATGGGCATATACACCCAGATGCTGAGTGCCTTGACCTCTCCACAGCTTCTGTTCTTTCTCCCTGATACTGACACAGCTGTCCTCATACCTGATACATCCCTGTTAAAATGCAACACCAGTCTCTGGTAAATGAAGAAAGTTACTAAAGCACCTCCAAAAACACTCAGCAGTACTTTCCGAGATATTAGAATAGAAAATACTCTAAAAATGATCTTCCCTGCAATCAAGTGTTTGGCCCTTTAAGTAAGTTAGTACATATAACTCGCCAGGGCTCCATATACTGGTAGCAAGACTTCTTTGCACTTATACTTCAATCCTTTGTAATAAAGTCTAACGTACCGTTTGCCTTTGTAATTGCTTACAGTACTTGCATGTTAACTTTCTATGCTTTGTGTACAAGGACACTCAAGTTTTCCAAATATCAATTTTTCCAAGTCTCTCACCATTTAAACAATATTCTGCTATTCTGTTTTTCTATTTTTCCTGCCAAAGTGGATGTCAAACTTTGCCACATAATGTTCCATCTGCCAGATTCTTGCCCACTCACTCAATCTGTGTATAAATCTTTGCCTACCTAATTTCGTATCATTAGCATTTTATCTCCTCATTTAAGTCATTGATATAGATTATAAAAAGTGGAGGCCTAATAACTTATCCTTATGGCACTCAGTGAATTAAAGCCTACCAACCTGTAGATAACCCATTTATTCCTACTCTGTTTTATTTCTGTTAATGAATCTTCAATCCATGCTTATATATTACCCCCATCCAAAACTCTAATTTTGTTTAATAATCTCTTAAATGCCAGCTATTGAATGCCTTTTAAAAATCCAAATAAACTACATTCACTGGTTCTCCCTTATCTCTGATAGTTGCAATCTCAGAAATCTCAACAGATTTATCAAATATAATTGACCTTTCATAAGCATATTCATAAGCCAAATCACATAATGATTTTCTAGGGTTCCCAGTAATGCTATTGAATGTCAATGGGCGATGGTTAGATTCTTTATTGTTGGAGATGGTCATTGCTGGCACTTGATGTGGCACAAATGTTAGCTGGCACTTATCAGCCCAATCCTGGATATTGTCCAGATCTTGCTGCATTTGAACGTGAACTGCTTCAGGATCTGAGGAGTCGCAAATGATGCTGAACATTGTGCAAACAGCGAACTTCCCTAATGCTGACCTTATGATGGAAGAAAGGTCATTGATGAAGCATCTGAAGATGGTGAGCCTAGGACACTACTCTGAGGAACTCTTGCAATTTTGTCTGAGATGATTGACCTCCAACCACCACAGCCATCTTCCTTTGTGCTCATTATGACTCCACCCATTAAATACCCACTGATAATTTCATTAATTTTATTAAAGTTTGGGCAATTACAGTCCAGCTTTTGGTAGACACAAGTACATAGAGCAAACTGCCCAAGAATTAAGTGGTAGTTGGTAGATTCCAATAGATCTTAAGAATGTTTGGAATGGTAAACAGAGTCCTTCGGAATCTCATATTAAAATTCAAGCCTGCTATTCCTGACCAGCATTTAAATTGCCTGAGTGTTTTGAGTCTGAGCCCAGTTCTCTTCTAACAGCACAAATCAGTTCTAATTGACTTGTATCTAATTAGAATTTGTGGCATCAAGCCTTGCGGCTTCACTCATTTTACATCTTCAATTCTGCAGCTTCATAACTGCATGCTCGGTTCTGGAGCTGCAACATCTAATCCAAACCAATTCAACAATCTGCCAGCCATGTTCAGTTGGTAGCACTCTTACTTCTCATTCAAAAAGTTTAAGTCTCACCCCAGGACATGAATAGAAAAATCATGGCTGACACTCCAGTGCAATACTGAGGAAGTGAATTATACAGCATTGGTTTTCACTACGCCAAGCTCACTGAAGTTAGTTCACCTTCAGCTGAGTATTTTTGCACTGGATTGTTTCTCGCCCTTATCCACAATACTAAATCTGATGTTATTATGATGATGGTTCCCCAAATGTGCCACTCACTGAAACATGCTCCAGCTACTCCATTCATTCTTCAGCAGTAGCCACAGCATTGCTTCCTTCCTCATTTACCCCAAAACACATTGATCAACAAAGTTTCAGAAATTCCTCCCCCCTCTTTATCCTCATCACTGTTGCCAATCCAGTCTGCATTGCAAAAATTGAAGCCCCCTTGAAGTTCCTGAATCTTTCAAGAACTTGCCTGAAAATTTGTTCCTCTAACTCCTTCCCGTAATTTTTTGGCCTATAAGTATACACCTATAGTGTAATAGCTCTGCCTTTTATAGATCTGTGTGAGCATATGGCATCTGCCCCTGGGGCTTTGCCACCGGATAGCTGGCTGACAGCTTTCGTGACTTCAGCTACTACCAGTGGGTCATCCATGGCGCTGTTGATATCAACTTGGGGAATTCTCTCTATTGCCTCATCGTTAATAGATGATGGTCGGTTGAGGATGGCTTCAAAGTGTTCAGCCCATATCCGCAGAGATCTATAAGGCTGCTGGTCCTGCACTTATCGAGAAGCTCACCGAGTTGTTCCAGTCCTTTTGGAAACAAGGATCCATTCCTCAGGAACTTAAAGATACTTCCATAATACACCTCTACAAGAGGAAGGACAATCAGCAAGTATGCGACAACCACCGAGGAATCTTGCTGCTCTCCATCACAGGAAAAACCCTCGCAAGAGTCCTGCTAAATCTTCTGGTCACTCACCTGGAGCTGGGCCTGCTTCCAGAGTCACAGTGTGGCTTCTGCAAAGGTCGTGGGACTACTGACATGATTTTTGCTGCGCGCCAACTTCAGGAGAAGTGTCAGGAGCAGAATCGCGAGCTCTACACAACCTTTGTTGACCTCGCAAAAGCCTTCGATACTGTAAGCTAACAAGGCCTGTGGAAGATCATATCAAGGTTCGGCTGCCCCCCCCAAATTCATTCAGATGGTACACCAGTTCCATGATGGCATGATGGCCAGAGTACTGGATGGCAGAGAATCCTCTGAGGCATTCTGAGTCACCAATGGCGTCAAACTGGGCTGTGTGCTCGCACCCACGCTATTCAGCATGATGTTAACTGCCATGCTGAATGATGCCTTCCAGGACAGTGTTGCTGGAATCAGCTTCAAATACAGAGTGGATGGGAAGCTTTTCAACATGAGGAGACTTCAAGCTATTACCAAAGTGAAAGAGACTGTTCTGAGAGATTTCCTCTTTGCTGATGACTGCCACCTTGTATGCTGGCTCAGAGCCAGTGATGCCAGTTAATATGGACAAATTTTCCTCGGCTTGTGACAACTTTGGACTCACCATCAACATTAAAAAGACCGAAGTCATGCACCAGCCTGCTCCTTGTGCACCGTACACAGAACCCATAATCACAATCAAAGGGCAGAAACTACAGGCAGTGGACCAGTTCACTTATCTTGGCAGCACCTTCTCCCAAGTAGTGACTATTGATGCAGAACTTAACTGCAGAATAGCAAAGGCAAGTTCTGCTTTTCGTAGACTGCGCTCCACTGTATGGGAACATCGAAGAATCAGCCCAGCAACAAAACTGAAGGTCTACAGCGCCATGGTACTCACTACCCTCTTGTATGCCTGTGAAACGTGGACTGTGTATAGAAGGCATGCAAGACAGCTCAATCATTTCCACATGACTTGTCTTTGCAGAATATTACACAACAGATGGCAAGACAAAGTACCAGACAATGAAGTTTTCTCTAGAGCAAGTCTACCATCAATCCACACACTGCTGATGAGAACGCAGGTCACGTCATCCATATGTCAGACGAGCGCATACCAAGCAGCTACTTTTCGGGGAACTCGCTGCTGGAAGATTCTCACATGGAGAGCAGAAGAAACATTTTAAAGACACACTCAAAGCCTTCCTGAAGTTGCTTGACATTGACACGACCACCTGGGAAATGCTGGCACAAAACCGCCCTACCTGGCGCTGCCTCATCCACAAAGGCTGTCAAGCTCACGAAGCAAGGTGTATTGCTGAAGCACAACTTAAACGTGAGCTGCGCAAGTCCAGAGCCACCAGCACAACAACTACAGTATCTACACAAGTCTGTCCAGTGTGTGTCAGGACATTCCATGCCCGAATTGGCCTGATCAGTCATCTTTGGACACACCACAACCAGCCTCAAAATGACTAATGGTGTCGAGGTCCTCATCGATGATGATAGACGAACAACAACAATAACTCTGCCATTGTTCCTTAATTCTAACCAATAGTTTCTGTATTTGACCCCTTAATGACATCATTCTTTCCAGTGCTATAATTGTTTCTTTGATCAATTCCTCCATCCCTCTTTATTTTTCCTTTCTAGTCTTTCCTGAATACGCCTTATCAGGAATAGCAATCGACATATCTTTAAGCCAGGTCTGTTGGTGCTACTATATCAAAGTCTCATGTGGCAACTTGTGCCTGAAGCGCTCACATCTTATTTAACACATGATGTGCACTTCATTTCAAACTCATCTTAGACTGCCTTACATGTTCACCCGTATGATCCCAACTATTTATGGAATGTTTATTACTCTATAGTTGCCTCACCCAATCTTCTGTGCACCTTGTTGCTCCTCTCTGTTTCATCCTAGTTTCCATCCTCCTGCCAATTTTTAAACCCTTTATAAGAACTAGTTAACCTTCACATGAGGACACTGGTCTTAAAACTGTTGAGGTGCAATTCCTGCCTCAAAATTGACTGCAGGAGGAATCTGAAGTCCTCCCTCCTGTATTTCTCCAGCCATGCTTGGACTCTCAAATTTTGGACTTTCAGACTGCCAAAGGTTGCCTGAAAAAAATTCTATCCTTCACAACAAAGTAATTTTCCAAAAAAAGAGAAAAGCTTGGCCAAAAAAACCAACTGTAATTCAGAGTAAGATCCTCAATACTTATAATCCCAGAGCAACGTTTAAGATGATTCGTCAGGAAGGGTGTGAAAATTAAGGGTTAAAAGACAAACACTTGGTTGCTTAGTGACAAACACAAAAAAGGAAAGAGAAAATCCCATCTTTTGTTGATCTGGTAATACCAGTACAGCCGGAACTGAAAGGCACAACCCGTGGCTTCGCTTATAGGTCCTGTTGCGCAAGTGTTTTTTTGGAACATAAACAAGTCCCACGTGGCCCAGCCTCCTACCATCTGCAGTAGAGGAGCACGCCAGTGGGAGACAAAAAAACAAGCAAACTGAAATGCTGTGTTATGTACATTTGGCAGCATGCCCAGGATAGAGAGTAACCTGCCACACCAGGCCCTTTGTCTTGTACAACAACATACAGAGGTGTCTGCTGTTGATCGACCTTGACTACTCAACCCTTATCAGTTCCAGTTCTCCTCCGATAAATGTATGTGCACCTGTTTTGTCACGTGTCTCCAACATTTGTGTGTAAACTCTGAAAAAAAAAGCTGCGTTAGACAACCAAAGACCTGCAATGTATGCAATCTCTTTTCCATTGTCAGTCTCACCATAGAAACCTCAAAAAAACCCTTAATGGAGAAAACTCACAACACAATCCAAAGTGAACCATAGAGGCTAAGCATTGCCAAGCAGAGAAACATTTTTTCATAAAACAATCTTCTCAGCACAATGGCGAAATTTCATTATTAAATGAGTGAATTATCCACCTGAAATAACACCTTGGCTTCTTGTATCACAAAAAGAGTTGTCAGAACAGAGGGCAAATGAGCTGAGCAAGAAGCGGAGGTATTTATTTATTATTAGTGTCACAAGTAGGCTTACATTAACACTGCAATGAAGTTACTGCCAAAATCCCCCAGTTACCACACTCTGGCACCTGTTTGGGTACACTGAGGGAGAATTTAGCGTGGACAATCCACCCTAACCAGCATGTCTTTTGGAAGGAAACCGGAGCACCTGAAGGAAACCCATGCAGACACAGGGAAAATGTGCAGACTCCATGCAGACAGTGATCCAGACTGGGAATCAAACCCAGTCCTTGGCGCTGTGAGGCAGCAATGCTAACTACTGTGCCACCATGCATTGAACGGGGCTCTGACAAAGGGTCATATATTCTCTTTCCACAGATGCTGTCAGACCTGCTGAGATTTTCCAGCATTTTGTGTTATTGTCCCAGATTCCAGTGTACGCAGTATTTTGACTTTACACTTAACAGGAACACAGCTGAGCAGGTTGTGGGGGTCATAGTAAAGGAGGTAGAGTGGATTCTGAGTAGAAGATATAACAAAATAGAGGAAAATAAGACATGGTAGAGTGGGGGTGGGGGACACACTAGAGCAGGGATCAGGTAGAACTAAAAGAACATATTGAAGGCTCAGTAGAACTAGGTACAGGGTAAAAATGGGAACTGGTCACAGTACACATGGGGAAGGACAGTTGAATAATGTGTAGGGACCAAGAGGACAACAAACTGAATCCTAGCATTGATGGAGGTGAGTAATATAAGTTAAACATGGTGAAATTTGAAGATGAGGTTGAAGAGTAACATCAATGTTCTGGGATATTGGGGTCTAATGAAGTAAGGATTAGAATGCAGGGAGTGATCCACATAAAGCAGGTTGCAAATAGAAAGTACTGAACAAATTGAATTTTATGTAGCCGGAGCTCAGAAGGCTGGCATGGATAACATGGTTCAAATCAAATTTGATGATGATAAAGAGTGCCTGAGGGATCAGGACTATTCCATCCTATATATATTTCTGGTCTACTTTTCCCCCTCTATTTCTCCATCCTGTTGCTCACTTGAAGTTGTCACCTTTCATTAGGATTAGATCTCACAGATGCTGATGCTGGTACCTCACCTAAACAAGAATTCTTCAGATGTTACGTGATGAGTGTTGTTAGGCTATCTAAGTACAGAGGATATCATGGCCAAAATTTCTAGCAAGGACCAATTCTGAATTTTATCCAGGGACAGAATTTTATATTCCCCTGCTGGTGGGTTTTGTGGTGGCGTGGCCCGTTTAAGGGGGCGTTTCCTAAGGGCCACGTGGTCAGGCCAGATGCTATGGCACTTTAAATTGGAAGCTGAATCAATCAAGTTCAAGGGTGCATATTCCAGGTTGGTAGAGGGAAGGGTCTGCTGTGGGAGCCTGGGAAAAATACTGTACAGTCACATAGTTATTCTGTCTGACTCTGTTTATAGATAGAGTTATTTGTTCATTGGCAATGATGCCTTCGGTCGCCCTTGATTTATTACATTGGGGATGAGGAAAAACTTCCCAAGTCTTTGGGGATTGCAGTGCACAGCCAGAGGGAGAAGAGACTGGAGAGTTGAAAATAAGAAGCAAGGTATAGGTGCATGATAAAATGCCTTTGATAGGGAAATTAGAACAATTCGACCCCAAAGTAGAAAACTGGAGGCATAAATTGAAAGGCTGCATTACTTCTTTGTAGGAAATGAGATAACAACTGAAGAAAAGTAGAAGATTATTCTGCATGCCTTGTGACCCAAAGACTTACAGCTTGATCAGAAGTTTAGTATCACCTGATGCTCCAGACACCAAGAGTGGGATTTTCTGCCCACACTTGCCCCAAAACTGGAAAATTCTGCACACGGTAAGTGGACCTTTGCATGGTCCACCCCTGACAGCTATGATTCCTATGGTGGGGAGGATGGGAAAATTCCCCCAAAGTCTCTTTTAGCCTGAAAGTGGAGCTGGTTAAAAATCATTTCAGTGCCCAACTGTCAGTCATTATGTTGAGGTACAAATTTCACTCAGCAGTCCAGGAGCCAAGAAAGACAGTCTCAAGCTTTGTGGGCAGATTGAGAGGATTAGCAGAGCATTGCGAATTCAGCCCAGCTTTAGGAGAAATGTTAAGGGACCATTTGGTCTATGATATAAACAGCCTAATTATACAAAATAACTTACTGGCTAGATCTTGGGAAAAACTATGAAGCTGGCCCAAGTGACTGAATGTGCAGAACAGGGTGTAAACAAATTGCAAGATGTGCTAAATGAGGTAAACGTTTGTGACAGGAAATGGCTGTTTTGAAGGGCAATCCAAATACAGGTACTGACGAGTCCAAAAAAGGGATACAGCATCAAGGGCAGAAGCTTGTTTCAGTGTGGAGGAGAACACTCCCAAAAGCATGCCAATGTAGGAATTGTGTGTTTCAGGTGCAACAAAATCGTTCATTTGCAAGCATGGTGCTGCATGAGGCTGTCAGGAAAACAATGTCTAAGAAAAATAGAATGGTTAGTTTGAGTCCTTGAAGAAACTGGATGAGAAGCCCAAAAAAGGACCCAAATCTTTTACCCTTAATCAGGTCCAAATGAGTAAAGTGCCCTATAGAGATAGTCTTGTTTGTAAATGGCAGATCTCTTAAAATGGAAGTTGACACAGGAGCTGCAGCAACAGTCATAGGAACAGACATTTCTTGACATTCAAAGAGGCCTTCAACCATTGAGATTGAGTCTGGAGCTTTGTTGTCTAACTATACCAGAGAAACATTGCAAACTTTAGGAGCAGCAAATGTCACAGTGTCACAGAATCAGACAGCCCAGGAACATTAACCATGTTTAAAAGGGCACAGTTGAGCAGATTAAACTGAATTGGTTAAATATATTAAATCTGCGAGATGGAGGTTTTCAGGAACTGCTATGTAAATATTCTAAGGTCTTCCAAAATTAATTATGACATATAAGGGGAGCTAACGCTAAAATATATCTGAATCCAGAAGCAACACCAAAGTTTTTCAGGGCTCGCTCAGTGCCTTCTGCGCTTCATCATAAAGTTGAAGTTGAGCTCAAAAGACTGAAAAATTTTGGTATCATAAAGCTTATCCAATTCTCAAAATGGACAGCACCCATAGTCCCTACCCCAAAACCAGATCACGCTATAAGAGTTTGTGGAGACTAAATTGACAATCAATAGAGGAGCACAAATAGACAGATACCCCATTCCTAAAATTGAAGACCTCTATGCCAAATTAGCTGGAGAGTTAAACTACACCAAGTTAGACCTCAGTCGCTCTTACCAGCAATTTGAATTGGACAAAAATTCACAGAGCTTGTTTACCATCAACACTCATAAGTGTTTATACCAGTATGCACCTTTTGGAGTTTCATCAGCCTGTGCCATTTCCCAACATATCGTGGAAAGTCTATTACAAAGCATTCTGAATATAGTAGTTTATCTTGATGGTGTTTTAATTACAGTAGCCACACCTGAAGAACACAGAGCAAATTTGAAAGGAGCTTTGAAATGTTTTAAAGAAGCAGATGTTAGGCTAAAATGAGAAAACGTACTTTTGAAGCAGACAAAGTTACCTATTTAGGGTTTAGGTTACATGCAAAAGGTATGCAGCCTTTGGAAGACAAAGTAAAGGCCACAGAAGAGGTTTTACAGCCAACAAACGTCTCTGAGTTAAAGTCATTTCTCAGAATGACAAACTATTAAGGTAGCTTTTTACAAAATATATTTATCACCTTAGTCAATTGTTAAAGAAACAACAATGTTGGAGGTGGGGAGAAAATCAGAGAAAGGCATTCATAAAATAAAACAGGTTCTGCAGTCTTTGGCACTACTGATGCACTATGATCCAACCAAGCCCTTTTAGGATAACTTGCAATGCATCACTGAATGGAATGAGAGTGTTTTTGTTCCACAAAATGCTTGATGGAGCAGAAAGGCCAATTGCTTTTGCCTCAAGGACATTATAAGATGCGGAAAATAAGTATTCCCAGATTGATAAGAAAGTTTGGTGTATCATGTATGCAGTTAAAAAATTTCATCAGTGCATTTATTGTCAGCATTTCAGTTTTGGACCACAAGCCATTGCTAGGCTTTTTCAGAGAAGGAAAGTCAGTGCCATCAATAGCTTTGGCAACAGTACAGTGGTCGCCTCTTTTATTGGCAGCGTTCAATTGTATTTTTAAGCATTGCCCAAGGACACAGGTATCAAATGCGGATAAGTTCAGCAGATTGTCCTTGCCACATACAATGGCATCACCTTTGGTTCCACAAGAGATACTGCTGGCACTGCATATAATACAGACTTTGCCAGTCTCAGTGAAACACATCACATTGTGGACAGAAAGTGACCCAGTGTTATCGAAGGTGAAGAAAATGTCATGCAAGGATAATAATATGAGAAGTCAGAGCTATCTAAGCTCAACCAACAAAGGAGGATGGAGGTAACCTGGGAAGATGGGGTACTGTTGTGGGGGGCTAGGGTTATAGTCCTTCCCCAAGGAAGACAACTCTTGTTGCAAGAGCTGCATAAATCACATCTGAATCAAAGCAGAATGAAAGCACTAGCCAGGAGTTATGTTTGGTAGAGAAATAGAAAAGATGGTTAGTCAATGCACCAGTTGTCAAGCTCAATAGGCGAGAATACACATCAACTTTGCAAGACAATTTATGGGCCATATGTTTCTAATATTAATGGATGCACATTCAAAGTGGCTGGACGTCGAGTTGATGAAAGTCATAATATCAGATAATGGCATATCCTTCATGATGGAGGAGTTTCAGATATTTGTAAAATCAAATGACCATGTTAGGTCAGCACATTACCACTCCGCTTCTAATGCATTAGTGAAACAGGCTGTGCAAACTTTCAAGGCATCAATGAATAAGCAAGTCAATAGGACTCTACCCTTGCATATTAAATGGATAAATGTGCAGTGGTTCATTTTGGCAGGTCAAATGGGATGAAGAAGTATAATTTCAAGGGTAAGACTCTTAGCAGTATAGAGGATCAGAAGGACCTTGGGGTCTGGGTCCACAGGACTCTTGAATCAGCCTTGCTGGTAGAGGATGTGGTTAAGAAGGCGTATGGTGTACTGGCCTTCATCAATCGAGGGATTGAGTTTAGGGTTGGGAGATAATGTTGCAGCTTTATAAGACTTCTCTTGGAATACTGTGCTCAGTTCTGGTCACCTCATTACAGGAAGGATGTGGAAGCTATTGAAAGGGTGCAGAGGAGATTTACAAGGATGTTGCCTGGATTGGGTGGCATGCCTTATGAGGATAGGTTAAGGGAGCTCAGCCTTTTCTCCTTAGAGAGATAAAGGATGAGAGATGACCTGATAGAAGTGTATAAGATGCTGAGAGGTATAGATCGGGTGGATTCTCAGAGGCTTTTTCCAAGGGCTGGAAAGGTTGCTACAAGAGGACACAGGTTTAAGGTGCTGGGGAGTAGGTACAGAGGAGATATCAGGGGTAAGTTTTTCACTCGGAGGGTGGTGGGTGAGTGGAATCGGCTGCTGTTGGTAGTGGTGGAGGCAAATTCAATAGGGTCTTTCAAGAGACTTCTGGATGAGTACATGGGACTTAATAGAATTGAGGGTTATAGGTAAGCCTAGTAGGTATGGATATCATCAGTGCAACTTGTGGGCTGAAGGGCCTGTTTGTGCTATAGTTTTTCTATGTTCTATGTTCTGTTGCCAGCTTTTTTGCTGTTTTATAACACCATATCAAATGGAACCTTTGGTCACGCCAGCCGTGCTGCTAATGGGACGCCCTTTAAGGATACATTTGAATATGATATTCCCAGATTTAACAGGAGGGTGGCGGCTAAGCAAGCATCTCAGAAAGAAATTTACAACATAAAGAAGAATGAAAGAGTTTTCCAAGTTGAGGATTTAGTCGTGGTCAGAAATTTTGCAGCAGGACCAGTATGAGTGGTTGGTAAGAGTGTAGAAAGGACAGGACCGGTCTCCTATATCGTAGAGATGCAAAATTGTCGCAGCAAGTAAACCACCTGAGGAGGACAGTAGTATCCGATAAAAGGGATCAACAGGAGAATCCAGCAGTAAATTTAGATCCTCCAGGATTGGTTACAGGGATCCCAGGTCTAAATGTGGAACCAGAGCAACCAGTGGTTTCTGTAACTGAAAATACGGCAACTACCAAAAATGAACTAGATCCTGGGTTGATGAGTTTGTCTTTTGCCTCAGCCCAACCTGATTTCTCATTTCCAGATGAACCAGCTCAGAGTTGAGATGTTCTACTCGAGTTTGGAAGACACCAGATTAACTAAACTTACATGTTGCCTAGCAGATTTGTTTTTGAAAAGTTCTTGCTTACTTTAATGATGTTTTCTTTTTGTTTCCTCCTCGGGTGACTTCAGGAGTTGGGGGGTGGGAGGGGGAGGAGTATAGTTTCCTAAACAGAGCGTTCCCAAACGGCTATGCGGTCGGACCAAACCCTACAGACAGTCAAGGTGGGAAGCTGAGCCAGTCAAGTGCAAGGGTGTGTACTCTGGATTGGAGGGAGAATCTGTTGTGGGAGCCAGGAAAGAGTCATGATCAGTTGCGCAGTTATTCTGATTGGCCCTGTTTGTAGATATAGGTGCAATTCTTCCATCCCACTGTGCTGCTCTAGCTAGCTGCTCGCTAGCCTCTCCACCCCTCCCCACCTACCAGTTGGTTTACAACTGCTCCCCACTAATGAGGGAGTCTGGCAGCCTAACCCTGCTGGAATGAAGGAAGGCCATGGAGGCCCCCCATGAAGTCAGAGATAAGAGGTGCCCCCTGGGTATTGCCAGCCTGGCTGTACCAGCCTGATCCCTGGCACTACCCAAGGGGAAAAGTAGCACTGCCCAAGGGGAATCTTGGCACTGCCCACTGGGCTTCAGGCTGGGAGACATCAGCAAAAGCCATTTAAAGGGCTTCCCACTGGATGGCATGGTCCTGTCCATCTCTGGGATCCGGATTTCCGGTGTTGTCAGCTAGGTAACATCAGTAGAACATATTTGAGTTGACTTAGCTGGAGAATTGGAGACAAGGGCTGAATTCTCGGCCATTCATGCCCTGCTGGCACTGCCAGCAAGGAGAATTTGGCGCTTAGCCAAATCTCTGTTCACAGCAGAGGGACCAGAGAATTCCACTGATGTGAATGGCCACAGAATCCTGCCCAAATTGTCTACATTGCTTGCAAATAAATGAAGCCCAGAGTGTTGTTTTGTTTTGGGAGTTAAAACGACAATAATTTAAATGCATTCAGTGAGCTATGGAAGTCTGCGATGTAATGGAGATGTGGTATTTAAGAAAATGCTTGATTCTGCGTCATTGGGCTCAGAAGAAGTCCAGTAAACCATTTGACAGCTCTGTGAGGTTAGGGCTCAGAAAAAGTCCTGGGAGCCATTTATAACTTGGTGTCGCTAGGGTGCTTGGTGAACAAAAGTAAAAAGTTTAAGGTCCTTCATGAGGTAGATAGTTTCAAGATTGGATGACTCGGTGTTTACTAATGTCTGGGTGGGTCTAGGCCAAACTTGACACCCCCCACCTCCCACTTCCTCCTCCATGATCGCCAGATCTCTCAGCAGTGACGGTTCCCCACCCACCCTCCCGCAGGCAGCCCCCCCCCCCCCCCACCCCAACAGACCCCTCCAATGCCCCAGCAGACACCGTCCCCCAGTTTGACCCCCCCCCATCCTCCATCCCATCCCAAATGCTGACCTCTCTCTAGCCTCCATCAGTCCTCCTGCAGAATGGCTGCGGGACATCCCTACCCCACCACCCGACCCCCTACAGAATCCCGAATGGCCCCCCCCTTCACTTCAACAGGGTCAGGCTGCTAGCTCCCTGAAAGTGGGGAGCTACTGTAATTTGCACTGGAGTGAAACATTCCGGTGGGGTGGGAGATGCCAGCGGACCTGGAGAATTCAGTCCTGGGCCTAAAAATAGCATATAAATAGTATGTAAAATACTATTTAAATGCTAGTCCCACCTCCCAGTCGATTTTCAGTGCCGTGCAGATGCCGCCAGTCATTCAGGCCTGGGAGAAGCAAGCATGGCTCAAACGTTCATGGGAATCCCACGCATCAGACAATGTGTGATTCTCCCGGCCCGCTGTGCTAAAAAATCAGCACAGCGGGATGGGAGGTGAATCACAGCCGGTGTGTTCGACCTCAGTGTGCCTGTCAATCCGCATGTACCTCATATTAACCCTGAATGTTAGAGTATAAGATAGATATTGTAAATTGTTTTATCTTTTTGACTTTATATAATAGTTTATTTTTGGTTGTTCAAAACTCGTGGAATCTTTTGGCTTTATTCTCTTAGAAAATGCCTTGAATATCAAACTTTGCTTACGTTAAACAAAACATTATTGGTCCCTAATTGGATCATGTGCAAAACTTGGGGTTCAGCTCAAGATTCATAATGGTATTACACAATTACCAGAATGGTAGAAGATGAAACTAGATGAACTTTAGTTTTGTCATGTCCAATAATTTCTGTTTCGAACAAATACTTAACAATTTCCTCATGCGATCCCCCAGTATAAATCCTCCTATAATTTAGATTGAATATCAGATAACTCAGTGGATGCAATTAAGTTCCAGAAGCTAAGCGGCAGAACTTTTAGGAAAATCCCTGGTGATTTATTTTAAATGCTGCCTGTTTATCAAATGTAAAGAAGCTTTACATATAAAAGTAAGCATTCTGCACAGTGAACTATCGCTGATCCAACATCACCTCTTTCTCATCCACTCTTCAGAGATGCTCCATTTCCTGCATTTTCTGAAATCACAGCTTCTGATTTTGAACTGTTTGGTAATGAGGAGCACTCGAGAAATAAAGACCAAAATGTTACCACTGTTCACACTGTGGGATTTTCCCATTTCGTTGCAGGGAACAGAGATTTGGCTGGGTGCCAAATTCTCCAACCTCGCTACAGTGGGAGTGTGGTATGAACAGTTGGTGAGATTGCACCCAAACACATTGACAGGATTGTTGTAGCTCCCCAAATGATAAATTGGTAAAAATAGATAAGAACAACCCAAATTTATACAACATCATACACAAAGATTCAAAGTGCTTTATGGCCAATGAAGTACTTTTAAAGTGAAGTGTAATTACTGTTGTGATGTACAAGATGCAGCTGCCAATTTACTCACAACAAACTCCTCAAACAGCAAAGTGATAATGAGCAGATAATCTATTTTTATTAATTTTGGTTAGGATTAAATATTGGCAAAGAACTACCCTGTTCTTTAAATTGCAGCATGGAATCTTTGACAGCAGCTGAAAGGGGGATGCGATGGCCTATCGTTAGACAACTAATCAAGAAATTCAACTAATGTTCTGGGACCTTGAGTTCGAATTCTGCCATGGCAGGTGGTGGAATATGAATTCAATAAAAAATATCCGGAATTAAGAAGCTACTGATGACCATGAAACCATTGTCAATTGTCAGGAAAACCTATCTGGTTCACTGATGTGCATAATAGAGAAATTACATCATTGATATAGTCCTGATACAAACAAGCATCATCCAAAGGAAAATGAGTGTCATGATTTCAATGGAACAGGAAATCATTAGCAAGATAGGCGCATACCCCGAATCTCAGAAAAATGTCACAATGAGAAAAACAAGAAGTGACAACTCTCGGAATGAGTTCAGAGCAAACAGAGCCTCAGTGATCCCAAAAGACCTCCGACCCATTTAGGGAGACTGGTGAAATTACCAAGAGATGCACGGTGGCACAGTGGTTAGGGTGTTCTGTGCAATGGCACCCCTGCGCTCTACAGCCAATTTCCCCAGCGCACCTAGGCCCATCTTCCCCCCACCATTGGCACGGGTTATGCACACAGCTCCCAGCTGTCAGATAAACCAGTAGAGTGTGATAAGATTGCAGTATAATGTGCTCTCTGGAAAATTCCTTTCACTGTCTGTCGAATGGATCAAGTCTGTAGTTACCAACTTCATCTTGCTACATCATCACCAACTTCAAAGAAATTCTGCAATTCCTGCTTTCAGTTAGCTGAAGCCGCTTGAATTTTAACTCCTACAAGAAAGAACACTTCCTGGACACTGACAATCTGGAGTCTGACATTCATGTGAATCAATTTCTATATCTTTGGTTCTCTTTGGCTCAAGTTATTCCTGATTGTAAAACTTTTTTTCCTATTTCTTTCTTGTGTGTGCATGTGTGGTTGCAATGACAGTCCCTTGGGTTTGAATGTATAACTAAATAATTATTGATTGTTATTATTGATTTAACCCTAAAGAGAGTTTGGTGTAACTCACTTTAAAATTGATGTAGCAAATTGAGGGTCTAGGGAAACATGCCACAACCTAATTAAAAAATTAAAACATTTCTGCTTGCAGACAGTGTGTGGGAAAAATGAAAGAGTTCAGTTTTTCAGCCTTTCTCACTTGTCTGTAACATGACCCACAGATTGAGAGACTTCATCGGTCTATTTCTGAGGAATTTGCCTTGCACTTCTTACAAAGAAGTGCTCCACTCTGCTCTGTCTGTACAGCTTTACTTCATGTTAAATTGTCCCGAGATTGTAAAAAGTCAGGGGTGATCATCTCTAATATCTGTGACTATTATATCAAGTCATCTTTTAATTTCCTTACAATTATCAATAAAATGGTCTTTGATGAATTAATCAATTCCTTTACTCTGCATTTGACTGCATTGATTGAATTTTGTCCTCTCTATTACAATGCTTTGATGGACACTAAAGTATGTGTCAAAGGCTTCGATGACATCCTCGTAGGAGACTGACTCTTTTTTCACTCCCTGTCTAGTCAGCCTGATACTACCGGCAGCATATAATAAAGTGCTAACCTGGTCTTTATTACTTTTACTCGCAAAACCTGAAGTGTTGCAGTGGGTGAAACACCTTCTTCAGTTTTGCCATTATGCAGCCTATCTGGGGCCCTCTATGTTTGGAATGATTCGGGAGAGGTAGGGTAGTAATTGTTACCACCCTCGGTCCAGGTTGCTGTTTACTATGCTGCTTGCCTTGCTTGTTGCTGGACTGTCCACATGTTTTCCTTCTTCAGTGTGGTTGCTGGGATGGCCTCAATGTCCTTCACCCATTGCTCTCTGTGGCTAAGCATCTCTTCAGGCAGTTTCCTGCCATTTCTTACCGTTCCTCTGTAGGTGTAGTCACTGCTGCCACCCTCTGTTATTGTCAGGTTATCTCGGGAGACATTCATTTTCTGACACTAGAAGTGATCTTGCTGGAGGCAATCACCTTTGCTTCAACACTTTTATTTACATACTTACTATATATATATATCAGGAGATAGCTCCTTTCTTAAGTGCTTTTCACTCACTTTGATTGAAATCACTGCTTCTTATGGACATGTTCAGTAGTTATCATTAGAGTTAACCCTTTACTTCACACAGTGCTTCAAAAAGTTAGGTTGAATGTTTCCAAATTCCTTTCAGTGCAGGACATTTATTACTAATAAGAGTGGAGGGCTGGATTGAATTTAGATCTCTGTCTCTGCTCCATGCTGCAGAACACTCTCCAAGTCCTAGGATTTCCATTGCTTTAACATGACTTTATCTCATTGCCTGTTCTCCAAACTTCTGACTCCTGACCTTCATTACCCAGATATTTCTCAGTTCTGCTGTGTTTCTGGGTTTGTGAACAGCACCCATTACCCCTGTTGGGCCTTTGACCCTGTTTACGGTGCTATGATTACAGAACTATGAGAGTTTGGTGAGGTAGTTTGTATTGTGCATACAATGTTTTTAAAGTCATCATATGCACAAAGGGTGAGCTGTCACAATGTGTGTGCGGAGAGATTTATATAGTTAAAGGCTGAAATCAACTTATTTAATGGGAGGAGGCAAAACAATTGACTTTAGCTAACAACTAATGTTTTGTGACTTCCAATTACTCATAATTCCATGCTATCTACAAAATTAAATAAAGCAAGCTACAACTGATTCTTAAGCAGATGAGAAACCATCAGTTATCTGTCTCCTTGCTCAAATGACCAATTGTCACTTGTAGCCTGGGATTGTAGCAGGTTATCCAGCAGTGAAGACATTGCAATATCTCAACAACAACTTGCATTCATACTGTGTCTTTAATACAGTATAACATTTCAAAACACTTACAGGAGTATTATCAAACAAGATTTGGCATAAGGTACTATTAGGGCAGATAACCAATTGTCTAAGAGGGATGTTTGAAGGCACATCTTAAAGGTAGAGAGGTGGCAGAAAGGTTTAAGGAGAGAATTCCAGAGCTTGGCCAGTTGAAAAATGCTAATTGTGGCGATATGAAAATTGGGGATGTGCAAAAGGCTATTACGGGAGAAGTGCAGAAACCTCTGAGAGTGGCAGGGCTGGAAGACATTACAGAGATAGGGAGGGGTGAGGCCATGGAGTTTTTTGTTTGTTTCATACCTTCACATACAACTTTTTCCTATGGAGAATAGCGGAGAAGTGCAGAAAGGATGAGTAGGCAGATTATCAACCTGCATGAACCACATCATGAATGCTTCTTCCATGACCAACAGACTGTGGAATGGAATTTGATGGAACGATTTGAAATGGCCATTCCAGGAGCCATTGTAGGTTAGTAAGCACAGGGATGATGGGTATCTGGATTTGGTTCACAATTAGTGACCATAAATGGAGGTGGGTTTTGATCAGGTGCGGGGGACGAGTGTTGGTTAAAGTCTTAAAACTTAGCATCCAGAACTAATCCTGCCTTCAACTCACTCAATTCTGGCTAAAACCGAGGTGAGCAAGTGACTAATCTTCTCCAAGACGACAGGTTGGCACTTTACATGTGATAATGAAGCCAGTGATAATTGCATATTAAGTATTTAATTATATTCATGTAATGGACAGCCATTAGGAATTCCCTTGAGCTCCTCAAATTATATAGGAGCAGACTGAAACTGTGGTTACTGATTTTGTAGGTGCACATTGCTATAAGGTTTAATATTACAAGCCAACTGTGGAGGGAAAATAGATGGATGGACTTGTAAATTAAGGCACAATGCCTTTGCAGATGGCAGCCTGCCATCCATTCTGCCACAATTTTATAGGCACCGGGTGTGTCATATGCCTCTGGCCAAATGGAGCCACTTAAGTTGACAACGAATGTCCAACTTAGGACCTCATCTTTCCGTTGCTCTTTTTTAATGGATGGCAAGAGAAATCCACACCCAATGTGTAGCCTGGCAGATTTCACCCTGCAGTTGCAATCAGTGAAAGGAAGTTTGTATCTCCTTCTCAGCCATGTGCCCATTGGAGACTCCCCTCCAACACAAATTTGCTTCCTTGCATTCACTCTCCCCTTCTGCCCAGTCAAACACACCCCACCACTCTCCACACCAGAGCCTGCCAATCTAGTCCTGGAGCAATCCAGACTTACCTGAGTTTGGCCGCATCAATCGTTCATCTTCCTCCTGGACCTCCTACAAAATCTACAGAGATCATTAATCCTGCAGTGGCACAAAGCTGTTGCTGAAGATATTTGAAGTCCTCCCTCATATTAATTAAAGAGCCAATTCCAGAAAAATTAAAGCTGAATGGGCCAGCTAAACAGAGACATGCCCACCTCTAAAATTTATGCCAGGATGCAGGGAGCCCACCCTCAGCATATCATCTAATCCTGCAGGATGAATTTTCACACAGAGGTGGGAAACAGGAGCTGAGTCTGTTATTCAGTCAGAAACCTGACTGATGGAAAATGATTAAAGTTCAGATTTTCATGGAAGTAAGCCTTTAATTGATATATAGACAGTTTTCCTATCCACTTGGAGCCAGTAAGGGTGAGAATAGAGGTGAGTCAAATAAAGTATGGACTGATTTACACACCCCAAAGCAACCATCATGGGGCTGGTTGTCCTGAGGGAGAAATCTGCAAAAGCCTTTCACTTCACCAAAGATGGGTAAGACATCACAGGGGAACCAGAAGGTTTGATTTGATTTGATTTGATGTATTATTGTCACATGTGTTAACATACGGTGAAAAATATTGTTTCTTGTGCGCTATACAGACAAAGCCATTCAGAGAGAAGGAAACAAGAGAGTGCAGAATGTAGTGTTGCAGTCATAGCTAGGGTGTAGAGAAAGATCAACTTAATGCGAGATAAGTCCATTCAAAAGTCTGACAGCAGCAAGGAAGAAGCTGTTCCTGAGTTGGTTGGTTACATGACCTCAGACTTTTGTATCTTTCTCCCGAAGGAAGAAGGTGGAAGAGAGAATGTTCAGGGTGTGTGGGGTCCTTAATTATGCTGGCTGCTTTGCCGAGTCAATGGATTGGAGGCTGGTTTGCGTGAGGGATTGGGTTACATTCACGATCTTTTGTAGTTTTTTGCAGTCTTGGACAGAGCAGGAGCTATACCAAGCTTTGATACAACCAGAAAGAGTGCTTTCTATGGTCCATCTGTAAAAGTTGATGAGAGTCATAGCTGATATGCCAAATTACCTGAGTCCTCTGAGAAGGTAGAGGCGTTGGTGGGCTTTCTTAACTATATTGTCGGCATGGAGCGACCAGGACCGGTTGTTGGTAATTTGGACACTTAAAAACTTGAAGCTCTCGACCCTTTCTACTTCATCCCCGTTGATGTAAATAGGGCCATGTTCTCTTTTACGCTTCCTGAAGTCGATGACAATCTCCTTCATTTTGTTGACATTGACGGAGAGATTATTGTTGCTGCATCAGTTCACCAGATTCTCAATCTCATTCCTGTACTCTGCCTTGTCACTGTTTGAAATCCAATCCACTACGGTAGTGTCATCAGCAAACTTGAAAATCGAATTGGAGGGGAATTTAGCCACACACTCATAGGTGTATAAGAAGTATAGTAGGGGGCTGAGAACACAGCCTTCTGGTGCACTAATGAATGTGCTGTCTAGCTCTTGCAAATACGGCATCACTGATGAGCAGATGTTTTTGAGATATCGCTAAGGTGTGCAGCTGACCCTTGAAAGGAGCTAGATGAGAAGAAGTTCAAGGCTTTCACAACCACTGGCAGGGAATTACAAACAATCTGTGAGGTGCGAGATGTTCAACAATTAAGGCATGGATGCCTGTGCCCATCTACCTGGAGAGTTTCCTGTGGTGGTAGTTCTCAGTCATCTAGGTAGATGATTGAGAACCAGGTAGTTCAATCTTTGATGGTCCATCCTCTGTTTTGTTTCATGGGATGTGATCATAGATGACAAGGCCAGCATTTGTTGGCCATCCCTAATTGTCCTTGAGAAGAACTGTCTTCTTGAACTATTGCTGCTGGGAAGGGAGTTCCAGGATTTTGATCCTGGAGGATTGGTGATAAAGTTAACGTCAGGATGGTGTGTGATTTGGAATGGTTCTTGCAGGTGTTGGTGTTCCCTTATGCCAGCTTTCTTTGTCCTTCTATATGATAGAGGGCTCTGGTTTGGCAAATGCTATCGAAGGAGCCTTGGCATGTTGCAATGCATTTGTATAGAGTATGTATTCATATCACAATGAATTGGTGGTGAAGGAGTGAATGTTTAAATTGGTGGATGGAGTGGCAACCAAGAGGGTTGCCTTATCCTGTATGATGTTGAACTTGTTGAGTAGTTTTGAAGCCACACTCATCCAGGCAAGTGAAGTGTATTCTGTCACACGCCTGACTTAGGCCTTGTTGTTGGCAGGGGAGTTCTGGAGAGTCAAGAAGTAAGTTACTCACCTCAGAATTCCCTGTTCTGACCAGCAATTATAGTCAAAGTATTTATAGGGCTGATCCAGTTCAGTCTCTGGTCAATTATGACTCCCCACCCCTCACCACCTCCTCTCCCAGGATGCTGATAGTGAGAAATTCAGCAATGTAATGTCATTGAATGTCAAGGGGTTATGTTTGGATTCCCTTTCATTGGAGATGCTTGTTGCTTTGTTCTTATGTGGCACAAAGTTACTTGCCACTTACCAGCCCAAGCTTGAATATTGTTAAGATCTTGCTGCATATTGACATTTTCTCTGTACAGACTGTTAATGTTTAATGAGAAATTCAAACACATACCTAGTTATTATCTGAAAGAAATTATACCACAAAATTTCATGTTTTTAGACAAAAACAGATTCTACAATATATAAAGTAGACAAAGAAAGTATTACACTTTTACAAGAGCAGATCAGAAGCTAGGAATCCTGTGGTGAATAACTCACCACCTGATTCCCCAAGTCTGCCCACCATTTACAAGACACAAGTCAGGTCCGTGATGGAATATTCACCACTTGTCCGGATGAGTTAAGAAGCTCAACACCATCCTTGGCAGCATGTTTGATTGGCACCCCATCCATAAACAATCACTCCCTCCATCACTGATGCACAGTGGCAGTCGTGTGTTCCAGCTATGAGATTTCACTGCAGGAACTCACCAAGATTCCTTAGCCAGCATCTTCCAAAACGATGACCATTATCATCTAGGACACAATGGGAAAACACTATGAAGTGAAGAAGCTGGAGGAGAGTTGTTAATCTCATGTTAGTAATAGAATGCTTACAGTACTGTGATGTTCTGTTGGCTGCAAAATTGGTGATGACTTGAAAGATCTATTATTGCTCACACATCTACTAGATCACAAGAAAGAGAGCACCATCTTAAAATTAATCTTTTTTATATTCCTCATTGGAGAACATTTGCCCAGCATCCTGGCACCTAAACGACCATGAACCTAAAAACCCAGAATTCAGTGGCTCAGTCACATTTCCTTCAATGTTTCTGTGAGAGAGATTGTGGTACTACCAACATCTAAAGCATGTTAATAAAGGAATGTCTCCAAACCCCTGGGTCAAAAGAGAATTGGGCTTGAAATTTCTTTTCCTCCCACCCAAAGCAACACAACAGCCAATGGAAAAGATGCACTGTGGATTATTAGGCCCTAGCAGTGGGAAAGCATGATCTTCTTGGAGATCCTCTCCACTTTGAGCCGGCAGTTTGCGATATTGGTGGAAGCCATGATGTGGAGATGCTGCTGTTGAATTGAGTCTCTCACCTGATGAAGGAGCAGCATTCTAAAAGCTCATGATATCAAATAAACCTTTGAACTTTAACCTGGTGTTGCGAGACTTCTTACTGTGCCCACCCCAGTCCAACGCCGGCATCTCCACATTATGGGAAGCATGAGGATCATCCTATATAAAGATAAAGAGATGTAGTACGTAAGCCAGCAGGAATTCTGGTAATGACAAGCATCCACTGGGCCACTAAATTGGGGATTGGTTTCTGTGTCAGACTTTGTTGTCTTTTCTGTATAGACTTTTTAAGTAGCAAGGTTTATTGGGGTTAGTCCATTCATAAATTAAACAGTCTGTACCTTGAAGTACTTGCATTCAGTACCAGCAGACAATCTGCATTTTTTTCTTTACTTCTTATTCCTGCTGTCTGAATTGCTCCTTGCCCTGGTATCCAAGTTCTGATATTAGAAGATTGTAAATTGATTGATATTGAGCTGCCTGGGGAGTGCTTGTTTCTGTGTTGAGTCTGTCTCAAAATAAATCTTTGGTTAAAAATTACTTGTATTCAAACCACAGAATACTTGTCCCACCTGAATTAGAGAGCAATAATTAATTCCTTTTCTCACCAAGAGCAATAATTCACTGCTACACAACGATCACCTGATGATGCTACCACATTATACCAAATATTGAATTAATATCAAATTCTCTGGGTGGAATTTTATGGCCCCTTCTGTCAGTGGGATTTTTTTAGTCCTGCCAAGGTCATTGGACTTTTGATGAATTGCTACAACAATAAAATTCCACTTTCTGATTTAACTTGTGTTTAAAATTCAATTCCCTTTTCTCTCTGGGATGTCACTAAAACACAGCAAAGTTCTTTCCGGTTTAATTATTTCTAAAATGCTTCTTTTTCTGAGAGCTTCTGATATATAGATTCTCTTCTATGCTCTTCATAGTAATTTGACATCTTCATCTAGTGACAGCCACCTTCTCACAATTTCTCTCACCACTACAATATAATTCCTCTGAACTATTCGGTAGCTAGAATATTCTTAATCTGCATAGGGAAATGAAAGGGTATGCACATCAAGAAGAGAGGAAGAAATAGGCAACAAATGGATTAGTACTCAGCAGTTCTGTTTCAATATAAAACACAAGCTGATGCAGCATTGAAAACATCCCACATATTCCACTCTTTTGGAAAGGGTTGTCAAATTTCCTGTCTGTCAAAGTGAAGGACATCAGTATATGAAATGGAATGCATTGATGGTATTATTGAAGGTAATAAATCACATATACTGTCTCATCAAAAACTCCAAAGACAAGTACAGTATAAACTTTCTTTGCATCTATACTGTACATATATGTGGGTTGCACCCCAAAGTCAGGAGCCATGTTGTCGTAGGATATCCCATGCTGCCCAATAGCCACCATCTTATTTGTCATGCTCAAGTGCAGATACTGCAGCAGACTACGATGGAATGAGGCATCATGACTGCAGCCAGGATACTGAGCATTATCCCATATGTTATGCTGCTTATGGTGGCACATGTGCTGGACATTGAGATAGTGGAACCCTTCTGGTTGTGGTACATCTCAGAACTTATGTGCAGCACTGGCAAAGTAATCTATATACAGTCAATGGCACCCATCATCATTGGAAAGCTTGCAGTCCAGCCAGGCCATGTGCTCTGCCAGTATTTTTCTAGAAAGAGAGAAAGAAATGTATTGTACTTTCTTGGGATACAAGAGCATCTGTGATTTCCCTGATGTAACAGTGAGTGGAAAACTAGAAGACATTACAAATATTGCCTACTTTGGCCTAGAAGGAGACAGACATAAAAATTCATAGGCATGCTGACCTTAACAGCCACTAGCAATGCATTCCCACCCTGTTCTAAGGCAGCAGCAGATGGCAGATTTCAGCAAGGATATCATTACTGAAACAGAGACATCCAACACACTATTTCTTGTGAATGTCTTGGCTGGAGAATTGCTGCCGAAACACCCAGAGTGGATTTGGCTTTTGTGTAGTGCCCTTCTCCCCCTCCTACACCCTTTTTAGCAGATTATCCTGCTCTATCTCACACATCACAAGACTACTAAAAGTAGAATCAAAAGAGCTAAGATGAACTATGAAAGGAAACTAGCAGAAAACATAAACACAGGTACCAAAAGCTTCTATAAATATATAAAGAAAAAGAGAATAGCTAAAGTAAATGTTGGCTCTTTAGAGGATGATTCTGGTGAGGTATTAACGGGAACACAGAGATGGTGGAGGCATTAAACCAAAATTTGTTTCTGTCTTTGTGGTAGAGAATAATGAAAATTTTCCAAAAACTGTAATTAATGCAGAGGAACTTGGTACAATAACCATCAATAGGGAGAAGACATTGAATAAACTAATGGGATTAAAGGCAGATAAGTTTCCAGGAATTGATGACCCGCATCCGACTGTATTAAAGAACGTGGTAGAAGAATTAATGGATGCATTGGTTGCGATATTTCAAAATTCCTTGGTAAGTCCCAGTGGATTAGAAACACGCTAGTGTGATGCCCCTATTCAAAGAGAGGCAAAAAGTTGAAAACGATAGGGCAGTTGCTTGATCTCTCTGATGGGGAAGTTACTGGAATCAATCACTGAGGAAAAGATGACTGAGCATTTGGAAAGACAAAGCTCAATCCACAATTGTCAGCATGGTTTTCTGAAGGGTAAGTCATGCTTGACAAACTTGCTTGAGTTCTTTAAGGATATAACCAGCAAGGTGGATAATGGGGAACCTGTGGATGTAGTATATCTAGACTTCCAGAAGGCTTTTGACAAGGTACTGCATAAAAGACTGATCCAAAAGGTGAGATCGCAGGGGAGTGTGGTAGAGTACTGGATTGGATTGAGCATTGGCTGATTGACAGAAAACAGAGGTCAGGATAAATGGGTAAATTAATCCTTCTCTGGCTGGCAAAATGTAGTTAGCGGGGTGTCACAAGGGTTAGTCCTTGGACCTCAACTGTTTACAATCTATATAAATGATCTGCAAGCAGGGACAGACTGTAACATAGCAACATTTGTGGATGATATTAAAATAGGTGGAAAAGCTGGCAGTGAAGAGAATATAAAGATTTTACAGATTGTCTAGGAGAATGGGCCAAAATTTGGCAAATGGAGTTTAATGTGGATAAGTATCCATTTTGGCAGAAAAAATAGAAAGGCAAATTATTAACTAAATGGAAACCAGATTCAAAATGCATCTGGGAGTGAATCTCAGTGTCTATGTTCATGAATCGCAGATGCATCAAAAGGCAAATGGGATGTTGGCATTTATTGCAAAAGGACTATAATATAAAAGTAGAGCAGTGTTGTTGCAATAGAGTGTTGGTAAGACCAGATCTGGAGTATTGTGCCCAGTTTTGGTTTCCTTATTTGAGGAAGGATATGGTGGCATTGGAGGCATTTCAAAGGTTGATTCTGGGGATGAAAGGCTTGACGTATGAAGAAATTAAACAGTTTGCGCTATACTCGCTGGAGTTTAGAGTTGAGGGGGATCTAATTGAGATATATAAAATTTTAAAAGGGATTGATAGAGTAAATTAGACCAAATGTTTCCTCTTATGGGGCAATCTACAACACAAGGTTACAGGTATAGGCTGAGAGGCGGTAGATTTAAAACTGAGATGAGGAGGAACTACTTCTCGCAGAGGGTGGTGAATTTGTGGAACTTGCTGTCCCATAGCACAGTGGTGTCTGAATTGTTGAATGGCTTCAAGAAGGAGATAGATATATTTCTAATTAAAAAAAAGGATAAGGGGATATGGCAAACAGGTGGGGCAGTGGATATGAGACCAGACAGAGATCAGCCATGATCTCATTGAATGGGGAAGCAGGTTCAAAGGGCTGAATTTGCCTACTTATGCTCCTAACTCCAATGTTCCTATGTATATGCTCATTCTCCCTATCATGCTGTGGGCCAAGAGGAATACAAACTACTGCACCCATATCTGAGAACAAGTGGTTTGTGCAGAACCTTTGTAGTCATGATAAAGTTCTTCAGCATGTACTCGTCCACTCTATTGACCTTAGCGACTTCAAACAACTCTGAAAACCAACAAACACCTACAATTGCAAGAAGAGCCAATAGAAATCAACCCAAACGTAGTTAATGATCCCTATATATTGCCTAGTGAAGGTTCTTTACCTCTGCTGAATATATGTTCAGCCGTATGTGTTTAAGAGACAGCATTAGCTGGAATGTTGAGCTCCAAAATGGTATTGCTGGCAACAAAGAAGAGTTCTGTATTGATTGTTGTCACAATATGCCTAATTTGCTTATTTCCTGCAGATGCTCCCTGAGCACCGCTAATGCAGTCACCAAAATTAAACCAGAAGTATATGTCCATGCTGTGGATGCCACTTCTGAGGCAAGACAGTGGGCCCTATTTTACCACTGATTCTAAGTGCTGGGCAGACTTGAAACTGGGAGTGTTTCAGATCCAACTTTTAGACCCGTTCTGAGGTGCCACCATATGCACCATGCCTACAAAAATATCAGCGAGTCCAAATTGTGTTGCACAAGTCTATGGATGGGGCTAAATGTGCCCCTGATCAGTGCCTCCAATTGCGCATGCGCAGAAAAATGATAGAATGTTGATCTCCTGCCACATCCCTCCCATGCCGCTGCCCCAGAGACAATGCCCCACCCCCTACCATGCAGACCAATTGCGGCCCCCTCCCTCCTTCCCCCCACTGATCTCAGGCAGTGTGGCAGTAGAGACCCCCTTTTACTTTCACTGATCACAGACAGAGTGGCAGCAGTCCCCCTTCACCCTCAATGATCACAGGCAGAGCGGCAGCGGGCCCAGATCGTGCTACTCACCTTACGCCCGACTTTACCAATTTTCCACATCCGCAAAAGGGAAAAAGGACACAACACAATGGTAAAATCGGGCTCAATATCTTAGTACTGAGAAATTGTGTGCTACAGAACTGAATTTTGCAGCAAATGTCTCAGAATTAACCTTTTCTATTATACTATATTTCATAACGATCTAGAATGTTTCCTTTGAAAAGACCATTGGCATTTCACTAGAAAGGCAGAGGAAGTTTATCAACTGTGCTGTGCAAAATAAATGCAAAGCTGATGCTTTAGGAAGTTCAAATGATTAAAATTAAGACAGTACCTACATTCAATAACATTGGTTATATTGATGGTTCAAGGAAAAGGGGATAAAGGAGTCTGAGAACAAAGAACAAAGAAAATTACAACATTGGAACCGGCCCTCTGGCACTCCAAGCTTGAACTAGCCATGCTGCCTGTCTAAACTAAAACCCCAATCATTCCGGGGACCATATCCCTCCTTTCCCGTCCTATTCATGTATTTGTCAAGACACGCCTAAAAAGTCACTTTCATATCTGCTTCCACTATCTCCCCTGCAGGGAGTTCCAGGCACCCACTACCCTCTGTGTAAAAATGTGCCTCGTACATCTCCTTTAACCTTGCCCCTTGCACCTTAAACCTATGTTCCCTAGTAACTGACTCTTCCACCCTGGGAAAAAGCTTCTGACTATCCACTCTGTCCATGCCACTCATAATCTTGTAGATTTCTATCAGGTCACCCCTCAACTTCCATCGTTTCAGTGAGAACAAACCGAGTTTCTCCAACCTCTCCTCATAGTTAATGCCCTCCATACCAGACAACATCCTGGTAAATCTTTTCTGTACCTTCTTCAAAGCCTCCACATCCATCTGGTAGTGTGACGACCAGAATTGAACACGATGGGCCCTAATTTACCATTTTGACTAAGTAGAGTGGACTTGAAACTGGGAGTGTTTCAAACTTTTAAACCCATTCTAAGTAGCCCCCCTACATACTCTACCTGCGAAAATATCAGCAATTCCGAATCGTGCTGCACAAGCCTGTGGGTGGGGCTTAACACTGCAGCTCCAATCAGCACCTCCAACTGCTCACGCGCAGAAAAAATATGAGCGAATTCTGCTCCCCTGCCACATCCCTCCTGGGCCGGATAATGTCTCCCCCTGGCTCCCACAACATTACTGACCCCCTTAAACTCCCCTGCCTCCCCACCACCCAGACTGATCGTGGCCCTGTCCCCCTTCCCCCTCCGATCTCAGGCAGAGTGGCAGTGACCCCACTTCCCCTCCACTGATCTCAGCAGAGTGGCAGCGAATCCCCCTTCACCCCGTGCCCCCCCCCGCCCCAATCTCAGGTAAAGAGTCATTGGATGCTTCGCACTTACCTCCTCACTAACTGGAACGCCCAAATTGGACTTATCTGGAGCATGTCTGTTTCGCGCTGATTCTGAATTGGTGAATGCGCTGATAAAGGGGGAAGTGCCAATAAAATCAGGCATGCAGCCCATTAGGTCAATTTAAATGTATAGTCCCAATAATGGCCCTTTTCGGGCCTTGGTAAAGGGAGAATGAGTGCGGAGAAGGGCGCAGATCATACTACGCACCTCGCCTCATGCCCGACTTTACCAATTTTTCACACCTGAAAACAGGCACAAAGCGATGGTAAAATTGAGCCCTATATTCCAAGTGCAGCCTAATTAAGGTTCTATAAAATTGTTACATGACTTGCCAGTTTTTAAATTCAATGCCCCAGCTGTGTTGCTACTTGCAGTGACCTGTGTACCTGTACACCCAGATCCCCCTGCTGATCAATACTCTTTAGGGTTCTGTCATTTACCGTATATTTCCCATCTGTATTAGACCTTCCAACATGCATTACCTCACATTTGGTCCACGTTAAACTCCATCTGTCATCTCTCTGTCCAAGTCTCCAACCAATCTATATCCCACTGTATTCTCTGACGGTCCTCATCGCTATCCACATTTCCACCAATCTTTGTGTCGTTCGCAAACTTACTAATCAAACCTGTTACATTTTCCTCCAAATCATTAAATATATAACAAACAGCAAAAGGTCCCAGCACTGATTCCTGAGGAGTGGCACTTGTCACAGTCCTCCATTCAGAAACACACCCTTCCACTATCTTCTCTATCTTCTATGACTGCGCCAGTTTTGTATCCATCTTGCTAGCTCACCTCTGATCCCATGTGACTTCACCTTCTGTACCAGTCTGCCATGAGAGACCTTGTCAAAAGCCTTAGTGAAGTCCATGTAGGCAACATCCACTGCCCTACCCTCATCAATCATCTTCGTCACTTCCTCAAAAAACTCGATCAAGTTAGTGAGACACAGCCTCCCTTTCACAAAACCACGTTGCCTCTCGCTAATACATCTACTTATTTCCAAATGGAATAAATCCTGTCTCAAAAAACCCTCTCCAATAATTTCCCAACATTGACATAAGACTCATTGGCCTGTAATTACCTGGATTAGCCTTGCTACCCTTCTTAAACAAAAGAAGAGCATTGACCACTCTCCAATCCTCTGGGACCTCCCATGTGACCAGTGAGGATACAAAGATTTCTTTCAGGACCCCAGCAATTTCCTCCCTTGCCACTCAGCATTCTGGGGTATATACCAACAAGCCCTGGGGACTTGTCTACCTTAATGTTTTTCAAGACTCCCAATACCTTCTCCTTTTTGATCTCAACATGACCCAAACTTTCTACACGCCCTTCCCCAGACTCAACATGCAACAAATCCTTCGCTTTGGTGAACACTGAAGCAAAGTACTCATTTGTTGCCTCTCCCATTTCCTCTGACTCCATGTATAGATTCTCTCCCCTATCCTTGAGTGAGCCAACCCTCTTCCTGACAATCCTCTTGCTCTTTACATATGTATAAAAAGCCTTGGGATTTTCCATCATTCTGCTGGCCAATGACTTTTCGTGACCCCTTTTAGCTCTCCTGACTCCTTGTTTAAGTTTCTTTTTACTTTCCTTGTATTCCATACTTGCTGCGTGTGTTCCCAGCCTCCTAGCCTTGACAAATGCTTCCTTTTCCTTTCTGACTAGGTGCACAATATCTCTCGTTATCCAAGGTTCCTTGCCATATTTATCCTTCATCCTCACAGGAATGTGCTGGTCCTGAATTCCTATCTACTTACACCTGAAAACCTCCCAAATGCCAGATGTTGATTTGCCCTCAAGCATCTGCCCCCAATCTCCATTCTTCAGTTCCTGCCTCATATTGTTGTAATTAGCCTTCCCCTAATTTATCACCTTCACCTGAGATTACAATTATCTTTATCAATCAGTACCTTAAAGCTTATTGAATTTGGGTCACTGTTCCCGAACTGCTCTCCTACTGAAACGTCAACCACCTGGCCAGGGCTCATTCCCCAATACCAGGTCCAGTACGGCCCCTTCCCTCATTGGACGATCAACATACTGTTTCAAAAAGCCCCTCCTGGATGCTCCTTACAAACTCTGTCCCATCCACACCCCTAACACTAAGCGAGTCCCAGTCAATATAAGGGAAGTTAAAATCACCCACCACAATAATGCTGTTACTTTTACACATTGCCAAAATCTACTTACATATCTATTGCTCTATCTCCCGCTGGTGGTTGGGAGGCCTATAGCAAACCCCCAACATTGTGACTATATCCTTCCTATTCCTGAGCTGTAACCATATTGCCTCGTTGTATGAACCCCCTGAGGTGTCCTCCCACAGTACTGCTATGATATTCTCCTTAACCAGTAGTGCAACTCCCCTTGCCTTTTACATCCCCCCCTATCCTGCCTGAAACATCTGTATCCTGGAATGTTAAGCTACCAATCCTGTCCTTTCCTTAACCAAGTCTCTGTAATGGCAACAACATCATAGTACCAAGTACTAACCGAACCTCTAAATTCATCTGTCTTCTAAGTTCCTCTGCCTAAAAAGGTGAGTACTTGAGATTAGGACTTCAGCTCATTGGAAAATAAACACCAACGTGGCCTCAGCTCTGAATGGCCAATTCTGTGTTTTATTTAAACTGCGTAAAGATGAGTGGGTAAAGCCTGGTTTAATAAAGTATCTTTTGTTTGTAACTTAGCTTCTCTTTTACTTTAATGGCAGAACAAAGTCAGGAGCTCCTTGTTTGAATGATGTGAAGCCACCTGTGAATTACTCAGTCTATTGAGATGGCCCTACAATTTGATGGCACCTTCAACAATGCAGCACCTCCTCAGTACTGGGATAAAGAATCAACTCTGATTACATAGACCAGTCCTGTGGTTGGTCATAAGTCCACAACATAGAAATTACAACACAGATACAGTCCATTTAGTCTAATCAGTCCATGCTGATGTTCATTCATCACAAGAGCAGTAATCCTAATCTCATTTGCCTTCCCAGTTCCCATGTCCTTTTATCCCACTTTCCATCAAAAATCCATGAATCCTGGAGGCGAATCTTCCAATCCGCTGCGCTGCTCTAGCAATGCAACAAACCAGGAGATATCAACAGAGGCCGTTTCACGGGCTTCCAGCTGGGCGTCCCAGCTTAAGATTTCCAGCATCATCAGCTCCATGCCGGAAACTGAATTCTCCAGGCCCACGAGTGGTTCACTCAGTGGGGTTTACAGTTGCTTCCCATGAACAAGGAACAAGCAGCTGACCCCACGAGAGAGAACAGAGGCCATTGCGGCCCCTAGGAGTTCAAGGGGGGAAATTGCCCTTGGGCAGTGCCAGTCTGGCACTTTGGCATCTACCCAAAGGATGGACTGGCAATACCCAAGGGGCACCTTGGCACTGCCCACCAAGCATCGGGGGCTCCCGCTGCCACTTTGCCTTCAGGATTGGTGGCAGGAGGAGGGAAAACAGCAATCAGGGCTGGCCATCCGGGGTAGGAGCTGCCGAGGTAGAGGGGAGGGCGGTGTGTGGGGTCAGAGAGATCGGGGGCTGGCCGGGGTTGGTGGGGGGCATTGAGGCTTACCCAGGGTGGTCAGCAATCAGGAGGTGGGGGGGCTCTGCAAAGCCAGCAATGGTTGGTGAAGTGAGGGGGGGCAGTCGCAGGGCTGGCCAGCAATTGGTCTGCCGGCAATGCAGGGCAATTGGGCCTGCCGATCTCGGCACTCACAGATCGGCACATGCGTAGTGGCCCACTCAGTGCTATGCTGCTGGCCTCTTGGGAAAATCAGGCACCACGCACTGATATTCAGAGGGAAGCCCGCTGGGGCACTCTGTGATGCATAGAGTGGCGAAGATTCATCCTGAAAATCACGCTAAAAAAAATCAGCGGGAATTACTCCCATTTTCATGCAACTTGAAGGCTTAGATTTTTTGGGGGAGATTTCCAGCCCCTTTGTTTAAATGTTGGCATTTGCTTCAGTCACTAACTTTGGTTGTGAATCCCACAGTCTCTGAAACCGGTATGTGAAAAAGATGCTCCTTTCCACTCTCCTAAATCTTTTATATATAAAATTAAAGAGGTGAAACTTAGATCCTTAACCTCTGGAAACAGCCTGCTTTGATCCATTCTTTCCCATTCCTTCATAATTTTAAGAACATCTATCAGATCACCAATCTATGTTCTACTCTGTTCTAATAAAAAGAACCTCAGCTCTCCAAGATGATATCAGTATATTGGAATTCTAGTGGAAAGTTCCAGATGATCCATTCTGGCACAATCGTATATCTGCACTGAAAATTCTGATGGGTAAATATGATTCTCATTTGGTGACTGGACATAGCTCAGGTTGGTGAGATCGTGTTAGCAATATGCAGGGTTGCTAACTCATACAATAAAATTAACCGAGGTTGGTTAGGATAACGAAAGGAAATTTTGACGTTGCCTCTGTGTGTGGGTACGTGTGTTCCTGGCCTCAGGTTGTTGGAATGGAAGAATGCTAAAATACTGGCAGGTGAGTTTGACAATTCCTGGAAGGATTGGAAGGTAAGATGTCCTTTAAATGACAGTCCACAAAGATATAAAACAGAAAGATCGCAATCCACAAAGGGAGATGAAATGCCACTTATTGATTTTCTGAGTCATATGTGTGCCAATTTGGACAAATGTTTGTTCTTGTTTAATTATTGAAAAAAGGAGAAAGCTTTTGAATAATGTGTTGCCAAAGAGTTTCAAAAAGCACTGGGCAAAGCACAGGGGATCAATGTCTGCAGACAGATGAAAGCTGACTTTGACATGACGTGACTATCGGCACAGAGGTAGATTAAAAGAACTGGAGAACATTTAGCTCAATTGAAGACACACATATAGATTATGAGTTGTGTTGTGTTCCACCTGTCATAAGAGACAAATTTTCTGGAATTCTTTTGTGTAATACAAACAGATCAGACTTATGCAAATCAAGCAGGAATTAGTCAGTGGGTTGGGTTGTTCATGTTTAAGTCTGAGACATTTTGATTTGATTTATTATTGTCACATGTATTAACATACAGTGAAAACTATTGTTTCTTGCACGCTATACAGACAAAACATACCGTTCACAGAGAAGGAAACGAGTGCAGAATGTAGTGTTAAAAAATTGAATTAAAGCATTGTTAGAGAGTTTAAAAGGAGTTAGAATGAAGTTTTAGAATGAGAGTAAAGGATAGAATTAGAAGGTATGCTGGGCACAGCTTGCAAGAAGTCTCCTCCATTGCCATCTTGGGAAAAAAAGATCTAGTTCACTTGTCCTAAATTAGGTGTAATTAACAGCCAACAAAACATGAATTATTGTTATGCATAAAACTGCAGGTCAACAACCACAGCATTTATTTTTCTCTGATCTCACTAATCACAACTGAGTGTGGCGCAGCCAGTCACAAATCATCTGTACAGAGATCACTTGTATTTTGACCACGAGAGTAGAGAAAGACCGATCTGCACTCATATACCTGCTGTCCTGATGAACTACTTGTGCGGAAAACACTTGTATTTTAACACAACCTCTACTGACACATCATATCCTGATACCATGGGTGTGATCTTATCACCTCAGCATGCCTGCCAATCAGGATGGCAAGCTGGGAAAATAGCATGTGACGTTAAGAATCCAATTCGTGTCTGACGCGAAATGATTTGCTAACTTCCCAGCACCTTCTTAATGGCACGAATCACTTTGCGCCCAGAAAGGGCAAAAATCTTACTAGCATGAATTTGACTGGATTTCAGTATAATTAGTGAGTTCAGCACACACTCACCCCTCCTCCTGAATGCTTCCCACCTCTCCAGTGTGACATCATGCCAGCGCAAATCACTGCAGCTTTATAAAATCGTGGATCAGGCACAGCAGTAGTGAAGGGGAGCGAGGAGGCTAGTACTACTGAGCACCAACATCCAGAGTGCACTGGGTGAGTGGGGGGCATGTCAGGCACTGTCATAGTGCATGGTGGGGTGGGGACTTGCATGGGTGCAACTTGGGGGCATATGCAGATTGAAGGTTGCCGCTGGATTGGGATTCAGGTTGTGCGCATTCTCCCTGACTGGACCAGTCCCCAAAGAGTTTCATATGAGGTCAAGACCCAACACACTAATGTCACACTGGTTACCCTGCCATCTCTCTACTGGACAGGCTCTGTGGCTGACATTCCATCCCAGGACCCACTAACAGCAACAATCACCAGGTCTGGCAAATGTTGTCTCAATCAAGGGAGCTTGGCAGGTGTTAACACAGCTTTTCACACTGGATGAACTCTACAGTGTTCCCTACAATGCAAACTATCTCATGATAGTCATAAGGGTGCTTCTCCACCATCTGTCTGAACTGCAAGCCATTCCTGGAAGCTACAGGACCAGACACCCAGGTTCAATCTTCAAGAATTCCCTCACAGCCATCCTTATGTTCTCTGCGTCTACCATAGTGAGGATGTGGCAATGGTTGGCAGTCCATTGAGGTGACACATGGTATCAGGGATGGTGTTGGGTTGCTGCTTGTAGATTCCTGGGGACATGGAAGGGAGTGGGGGACCCGGGATGATAACCTTGTGGACTGTCCCCTCCCCCATCTCTCTCTCCACCACCCCACCCCCCCACCTTTCTTCCATTCCATTGCCCCCATCCCTTCAAAAGAATAAAGGATTTTGCATTGGATCCAGTAGAGCTCACACTTATCTCGTGGCTGCTGTGGTGGAGGAGGTAGTTGGCTGCAAGCTGCAAGGACAATCCGAGCTAGAGGCTGCAGCAGGAGGACAAAGGGCTGCTGGTTGGGGCTAGGACACAGCCATCATTAGCAACACTGAAGGCTAGGGGATGGCAGGGACAGAGACCCCGACTCTACAGGACCCTCATGTCCTTCAATACACTGCTGGATGCCATGCCCCACTGCAGACTGCATCTCAGCGAGGAGACAGTGTGGCACCTGTGTCAGGTTCACGTGGACCTAGCACCTTATGGGGCAGGAGGACACCCAATCCTGGTGTCCCTGAAGATCAGGGCATCCTCAACCTCTACACCACCAGGTCCTTCTAGGCCTCCAATGGAGATCTGTGCAGCATCACCCAGTCCTCTGTACATAAGTGCATCCGTGAACTGATGGAAGCCCCAGGCAACTACTTCAGCATTGACATGGGCCAGGTCCAATAGGAAGCTTGGGCTGCAGTCTTTGCCACTGTCACTGAGTGTCCCATGTGCAGGGGGCTATAGATGGAATACACGTTGCCCTGCGAGCCCGTTTGATCATAGGGTCGCTTCATTAACAGGAAGGGGTTCCACTCCCGTAATGTTCAGATAGTGCGTGATCACAGGATGAAAATCATGCAGGTGTGTGCACTGCACCCAGGGATTGTGCATGATAATGACATCTTGCGCAGCTCGGACATTCCCCGGTCTCTTTAGGACCATCCTGGCAGCCCAGAATGGCTTGTGGGGGACAAGGGCTACTCACTGCGGTCATGGCTGATGATGCCAGTATGGAACCCTGAGATCAATATGGAGACCCGCTACAGTGAGGACCCTGCTGTCATCCAGTTCATCGCCAAGCAGTGCATCAGGCTCCTGAAGATGCGCGTTCCGTTGCCTAAACCACACTGACAGCGCCTTCCAGTATAGCCTCCTGAGGGTTTCCCACATCGTCATGGTCTACTGTGTGCTGCACAACCTGGTACAGCAGTGGAAGGCGTACTGAAAGTGGAGGAGGGGATCAGGGGATGCCATTGAGGAGCAGGAAGCCAAGGAGGATGCGGAGGATGAGGCCAAAGAGGAAATGGAGAATAAAGGACAGGCAGCGGCAAGGTTCCAGTAGAACAGCATGGCGCAGGGAGGCCTCATCATCGCAAGGTTCACCAACTATGAGGCGTGAGGTCCTGCAGCTCCAATCCCTTGTCCACCTTCCTCGCCATGGGTCCCACTGACATCACACCAGAGTGATGGGCTTGGGTTGGCTGAGTCAACGAATTCCCTGTGCAGGCAGGAGGGTGATGGTGATTCTCCAACCTTGTAATGCTGCCCTGGTGCTACATAAGTGATTTTTACCTGTTCTCTGACTGCAGATTGGAGCTTAGGCCCAGGTCTGAGTGAGGGTTAGGGGCACCATTGTGCAGCCCAATGTCACTGGGGCGTTTCAGGGATGGTGCTCGGGGCAGGGGAGGGGAGGGGCTGGTCCTAGGGTTGGAAGGGTGATGAGGATGCCATTCAAGGCTGTCTGATCATTGGTGACCCCAGGATTTTGGTACTGTTGGTAGGCAGTAAGACCAGGACAACATTCAGGTTTAAACATAGAACACAGAACATTACAGCACACCACAGGCCCTTCAGCCCTCAATGTTGTGCCAATCTATGAAACCAATCTAAAGCCCATCTAATCTACACTATTCCAATATCATACATGTGTTTATCCAATGACCATTTAAATGCCCCTAATGTTGGCGAATCCACTGCTATTGCAGGCAGGGCATTCCACGCTCTTACTACTCTCTGAGTAAAGAACCTGCCTCTGACATCTATCCTATATCTATCACCCCTCAATTTAAAGCTATGTCCCCTCATGCTAGCCATCTCCATCTGAGGAAAAAGGCTCACACAGTCCACCCTATCTAATCCTCTGATCATCTTATATGCCTCTATTAAGTCACCTCTTAACCTTCTTCTCTCTAATGAAAACAACTTCAAGTCCCTCAGCTTTTCCTCATAAGACCTTCCCTCCATACCAGGCAACATCCTGATAAGTCTCCTCTGCACCCTTCCCAATGCTTCCACATCCTTCCTATAATTTGGTGACCGAAGTTGTATGCAATACTCCAAGTGCAGCCGCACCAGTGTTTTGTGCAGCTGCACATGACTTCATGGCTCCAAAACTCAGTCCCTCTATCAATAAAAGCTAACACACCATATGCCTTCTTAACAACCCTATCAACTTGGGTGCCAACTTTCAGGGATCTATGTACATGGACACTGAGATGTCTCTGCTCATCCACACTACCAAGTAACTTACCATTAGTCCAGTACTCTGTACTCTTGTTACACCTTCCAAAGTGAATCACTTCAAACTTTTCCACATTAAACTCCAGCCCAGCTCTGAAGCTTATCTACGTCCCTCTATAACCTGCAACATCCTTCTGCATTGTCCACAACTCCATCGACTTTAGTGTTATCCACAAATTTACTAACCCATCCTTCCATACGCTCATCCAGGTCATTTATAAAAATGACAAACAGCAGTGGCCCCAAAACAGATCCTTGCGGTACACTACTAGTAACTGAACTCCAGGATGAACACTTTCCATCAACCACTGCCTTCTGTCTTCTTGCAGCTAGCCAATTTCTGATCCAAACCACTAAATCACCCTCAATCCCATGCCTCCATATCTTCTGCAATAGCTTATCGTGGGGAACCTTATCAAACGCTTTACTGAAATCCATATACACCACATCAACTGCTTTATCCTCATCCACCTCTTTGGTCACTTTCTGAAAGAATTCAGTAAGGTTTGTGAGGCACAACCTACCCTTCACAAAACTGTGTTGACTTTCCCTAATCAAATTATTTCTTTCTGGATGATTATAAATCCTATTTCTTATAATCCTTTCCAAAACTTTGCCCACAACAGAAGTAAGGCTCACTGGTCTATAATTACCAGGATTGTCTCTACTCCCCTTCTTGAACAAGGGGACAACATTTGCTATCCTCCAGTCTTCTGGCACGATTCCTGTAGACAATGAAGACCTAAAGATCAAAGCCAAAGGCTCTGCAATCTCCTCCCTAGCCTCCCAGAGAATCCTAGGATAAATCCCAATCAGCCCGGGGGACTTATCTATTTTCATACTTTCCAGAATTGCTAACACCTCCTCATACTGAACCTCAATCCCATCTAGCCTAATAGCCTGTATCTCAGAATTCTCCTCGACAACATTGTCTTTTTCCCGTGTGAAAACTGATGAAAAATATTCATTTAGCGCCTCTCCTATCTCTTCGGACTCCACATACAACTTCCCACCACTGTCCTTGACTGGCCCTAATCTTACCCTAGTCATTCTTTTATTCTTGACGTACCTATAGAAAGCTTTAGGGTTTTCCTTGATCCTACCTGCCAAAGACTTCTCATGTCCCCTCCTGGCTCTTAGCTCTCTCTTAATGTCCTTCCTGGCTAACTTGTAACTCTCACGCACCCTAACTGAGCCTTCATGTCTCATCTTGATGTAAAGTCTTCTTCTTCCTCTTCACAAGCGATTCAACTTCTTTAGTAAACCACAGTTCCTTCGCTCAACCACTTCCTCCCTGCCTGACAGGTACATAATTATCAAGGAAACTTAGTAGCTGTTCCTTGAACAAGCTCCATGTTTCAATTGTGCCAATCCCCTGCAGTTTCCTTCCACATCCTTTACATCCTAAATCTCGCCTAATTGCCTCATAATTTCCTTTCCCCTAGCTATAACTCTTGCCCTGCAGTATATACCTATCCCTTTCCATCGCTAATGTAAATGTAACTGAATTGTGGTCACTATCACCAAAGTGTTCACCTACCTCCAAATCTAACACCTGGCCTAGTTCACTACCCAGTACCAAATCCAATGTGGCCTCGCCTCTAGTTGGCCTATCTATATACTGTGTCAGGAAACCTTCCTGCACACATTGGACAAAAACTAATCCATCTAAAATACTCGAACTATAGCTTTTCCAGTCAATATTTGTAAAGTTAAAATCCCCCATAACAACAACCCTGTTACTTCCACTCCTATCCAGAATCATCTTTGCAATCCTTTCCTCTACATCTCTGGAACTTTCCAGAGGCCAATAGAAAACTCCCAACAGGGTGACCTCTCCTTTCCTGTTTCTAACCTCAGCCCATACTACCTCAATAGAGAGTCCTCATCAAATATCCTTTCTGCCACTGTAATACTTTCCCTGACTAACATTTCCCCCTCTTTTATCACCTTCCCTGATCTTACTGAAACATCTAAACCCCGGAACCTGCAACAACCATTCCTGTCCCTACTCTCTCCATGTCTCCGAAATGGCCACAACATCGAAGTCCCAGGTACCAACCCAAGCTGCAAGTTTACCCACCTTATTCTGGATGCTCCTGGCGTTGAAGTAGACAAACTTCAAACCACCTTCCTGCCTGCTGGTATACTCTTGCAACCTTGAAACCTTATTCATGACCTCACTACTCTCAACCTCCTGTACACTGGAGCTACAATTCAGGTTTCTACCTCCTACTGAATTAGTTTAAACCCTCCCTGAAGAGCAGTAGCAAATTCTACCCTCCCCCCCACCCCAGGATATTGGTGCCCCTCTGGTTCAGGTGTAGACCATCCTGTTTGTAGAGGTCCCACCTACCCCAGAATGACTCCCAATTATCCAGGTATCTGAATCCCTCCTTTCTGCACCATGCCTGTAGCCATGTGTTCAACTGCTCTCTGTCCCTATTCCTCTCCTCGCTAGTACATGGCACAGGTAACAAACCAGAGATAACAACTCTGTTTGTTCTTGCTCTAAGCTTCCACCCTAACTCCCTGAATTTCTGCCTTACTTCCCCATCTCTTTTCCTACCTATGTCTTTGGTGGCTTGGGCTGGTAAGTGGCAAATAACATCAGTGCCCCACAGGTGCATCTTGTAGATGTGTGAACCTAACCACCTCCCTTTGAAATTCAACATAAGGTCATAGATATAGGAGCAGAATTAAGCAATTTGGCCCACTGAGTCTTCTCCGCCATTCAATCATGACTGGTCATTACCTTTACAGAGAAGCTACAGTACAGTGGGACCACCTGTACTCAGAGCAGTGAAAACCTGCAAAGAAAGACTACCTGTGAAGAGCAATCACCTGAAAAGACAGCCCACCAGTACATAAGGAGCACATGTAAAGAGATGTCACCAGTATTGATCAGTACTGACATACCACCACCATTACTGAATTACCCCTCCTCTACTGAGACCACCAATGCAGATATACTTGTATCAAAAGGGCTGTTGTATTGAGAGATTGCCTGCGCTAAGAGACCACAAGCATAGAGATGCCACCTGTATTGAGAGCATCTGTGCATAGATAACCGATATAAAGATCATCTGCCTGTAGTCAGTTATTACAATTTTTAGTGACAGCAAAGAACTGAAAGATATTTGCCCAATCATCAAGGTGAAGTAATCAATAGCAGATAAGTTAGCTGTTTAAGACTGTTACCACAGCAATGACAAAGGAGCAGTGTTTGGTACATTCTGTATTCCTATGATGTTCTTCAAAGTTGTTAGCACCAGGAATATTGGAATGATTATCCTTTTTTGAATAGTGCATATTAGCGAGCAGGAATCATCTCATGTTCTTTTAGTAGTTTAGACATGAGGTCTGATTACCATTCACTTTAAATAAAACTGACCTCGAACATCATCAGTGCAGATGGGTTCCAAAATAGCCACTATGCAGGAACTATGTCGACTTAATCTAACCAACGTGTGCTTTTCATAAAAAAGTGATGCAAATGGAAAAAGGAAGTTATATCATTATGCAAACAGAAAGGGATGATCTTATCATCACGGCCCATTGGCCAATGGGCAGGGTGAGCCAGTAAGATTGTGACAGAGCTGAGAAATCAGGTTCACACTCAATTTATCGCCTCTCTCATTGGATATCAGGTGTGATCAACCTTTCATTCATTTCCAGTGCAAGGCTGAATAAATTATTTAAATTTAATTTAAATATAATTTCAATAGAATTAGCAAGCCTGGGATTCAATTGTCCAGGCTCACTTGCCTTGCCATGGGAGATTCTTTCCGGCGTGGATCGTGTATGGTCTTCCATCAATGGAGTCCAGATGTGATAGCCTCACCGGTAGAATCGGAGGCCACTGAAGGCCTCCCCAGAAGACAAGGTGGGTTGGTTGGCACTGCCCACCAGGCACTCTGGCAGTGCCAAGGGAGTGGAGCATGAGGGGGGCCAGGCCTATAGGCCTACGGTGGGGGTTGGTGGACTGATGCGCACTCCGTAATTGCGATCGTTTGGGGGGGGGGGGGGGGGGTGCGGTTGCGGTCGGGCGATGGAGAGACCACTGCACACTCTGCAATTGCAATCAGTAGAAGGGGGACTGTTGCCACTCTGCAGTTGCAATCAGTTTGGGAGGGAGAGCGGAAATCGATCGGTCTAGAGGAGGGTGAGAATCAATAGGTTTGGGGGTGCGGGGGTGATCAGTCAGGCCGCTGGGGTGGGGAGGGGGTGGGTTTGCAATTGGCTGCTGGGCCCCGTGTGAAAAAATGCTGAAAACCATTTCTCGCTTATGGGGGGAGTGGGTACCAGATTCAGGTCATGGAGGCTGGCTGATAGCAGCAGAAGCTGTGTGCCAGGTCTCTGCTGCTGTCAACTGGCTTCTGGTGACTTAAGCCCTGCCCACTTCCCATACAGGCGAGAAATGGTTTTCAGCACTTTTTCATGCACTAAGAATGTAAAATTTGATATTTGACTTGCTGTAAAAATAGATCCAAGACTCTCTTGTTTTCATGCTCATCTCCAAAATGTACCTTCTTTGCCAACAGAACAGGTGACAATAATTTGTCAAAGACATTGTAATGTATAAATCCCAAACTTAACAAGAGGTAGTAGTTGTAGTAATTTCCTGTTTGGCATCAAGTGAAATAATATTGGCTCTCAAACATAGGAATGTAGAGAAAGATGAAGAACTGGATATCCAGGAATATCAAATATTCTTTTCTGATTCAAAAATTAAAGAGGAACGGTTGGGACAGTGGGATAAATACTGTCATTTCAACTCGGACCTATATAGGACAGTGGGTCAGATACTCTCTGTAATGACTTTAAGAAGATCCATGAGCTGGACCTGCTGGAATATGAACTCCCGCATTTAGGTCTGTTAAGGCAGCTTAATCAGGGAGCTCTGCAGGGACATATAGGGTGGGATTTTCTGGCTGTGCTCGCTCTGAAACCAGAAAATCCCACCCAAGGTCAATGGATCTTTCCAGGGTCTGCCCTTCACCCGCTATGATTACCATGGTGGGCAAAACAAGAAAATTCACCCTATAATGTGGACCATGTGGGACCTTGTCAAACGCCTTACTAAAGTCTACACAAACTACACCTTTCCCACATCAATTATCTTTGCCACCTCTTCAAAAAACTCAATCAAGTTGGTGAGACACGACCTTCTCCATACAAAACCACTATCTCAGCACTCAGGTAGACCCTTCGGCGACACATGGCATCCTGTACAGCTAGGATCCCCTCCTCTGCCATCTTCTGCCCTCCCTGTGTGGCAGGGTCCTGACCCAAACCAGCGGCGTCCTGGTGCGGACACTGGCCTGGGTTGGAGAAACTTGGTTTGTTCTCACTGGAACGACATAGGTTGAGGGGTGATCTGATAGAAGTCTACAAGATTATGAGAGGCATGGACAGAGTGGATAGTCAGAAGCTTTTTGCCAGGATGGAAGAGTCAATTACTAGGGGGCACAGGTTTAAGGTGTGAGGGGCAAGGTTTAAAGGAGATGTAGGAGGCAAGTTTTTTTACACAAAGGGTGGTGGGTGCCTGGAACTCATTGCCGGGGGAGATAGTGGAAACAGATACGATAGCAACTTTTAAAGGGCGTCTTGACAAATACATGAAGAGGATAGGAATAGAGGGATATGATCCCCGGAAGCATAGGGAGTTTTAGTTAAGTCGGATAGCATGGTCGGTGCAGGCTTGGAGGGCCAAAGGGCCTATTCCTGCACTGTAATTTTCTTTGTTCTTTGACATTGACAGGACACATTGGGATCTCACCTGTAGCATTATGGCTCATTATATGGACAGGTGTATTTTGTTGGACAGGGTCATTTTTGCCTTTGAAATAGACATACAGAGCCCTATTTTATCATTTTGATTCTAATTGCTGGGTGGACTTGAATCTGGGTGTGTTTCAGGTCCGACTTTTAGAGCCATACTCTGGCGCCCCCATACACACTCTGCCTGAAAAATATCAGTATTCTGAATGCACAAGTCTGTGGGCAGGGCTTATCACAAAACGAAACACTGTTACTCCTCCGATTGGCGCCTCCAACTGTGCATGCTCACAAAAAAATGATAGAATGCTGCTCCCTACCACATTGCACCCTGCCCGGATAATGCCTCGCCCTGGCCCCCACAGACATTGCCCCACCCCTACAACATTACTGAGCCTCTTATCGCCCCACTATCCAGACTGATAGTGGGGCAGCCTCCTCCCCTCTTCCCCTCAACAATCTCAGGCAGAGTGGCAGCGGCCACCCCTTTCCCCCTCACTCATCTCAGGCACAGTCCTCCTCCACCCTACAGATATCAGGCACAGTGATCCCCCTCACCCCCACCCTGGACCCTTCCCCATCTCCTCCAGGTTCCAATGGCTGTGTGACATCTCCCTCTCTTCCCCTGTCACCAATCATTGAAGCACTCGTCAACCACCAAACCACCCCCCATCCCACCCCTCCCCATCAGCAAACCTGCAAGTGCTCACTTGCCTTCCCCTCAATGCTAACAAACAAACTGTATCTAATTTGCTGGAATGCTCTGCCAAACTGCCTGCAGCTGGTCTGCCCTAATGAGGGGCAACTCCATTTAAAACTCAAGAATGGACAGGCAGGCAGGCATTCCTGCATAAAATGTGCACACATGATTCTCTGAGGGCACCCATGAGCCACCCCTGCAGCCTGCACTCCTCCTCAATGTCTCCGGGATGTCCAAGCTTCTGACAATGAAACTGTCGTGCACACTACCTGGATGTCTTGCACAGACATGCATAATGTTCATGTTATGGTTGCACACAAGTTGAACATTCAGGTAGTGGAAACTTTTTCTGTTGATGAATCTCTACGGATTCTGTGGGGGAGCCATGAGGGCGATATGTGTGCGGCCGATGGCCCCCTGAATGTTAGGCATCCCTGCAAAGCCTACGAACCTTTCAGTCTGGACTTCCTGATGGGCCTGGTCCAGGTTAAATTTGATGTACTGCCCAGCCCGGGAACACAGGGTTTCTGTGACCTGCTTGACACAGGTGTGCAAGGCTCATTGGGAGATGCTACAGACATCTCCGCTAGGCATCTGGAAGGAACCAGTCCCATAAAAGTTCAGAACAGCTGTCAATTTGACGGCCACCAAGAGTAGGTGCCCCCCACCTTTAGGTGCCAGGTCCTGCAACAGGTTGCACAGATGTTGCACTGTCTCCTTTCAGAGGCAAAGTCAGCGGCACATGGTGTCAGACATCTGTTCAAATGAAACTCATGCACGGAACTGTCGGGGTCTCTGTTCTCTCTTTCTCCTGCTGCAAAAAGGACACCTGTGAGTAGCAGAGAGCCGTTGGACACTATGCACTTACCTCCTCACTAACCCTCACTGATGGAGCGCCTGAATTGGACTTTTATTGAGCATGTCTGATTCGTGACGATTCCTGATTTGCGAACATGGTGGTAAAGGGAGAAGTGCTGGTAAAGTTGGACATCCAGCCCATTAATTCAGTTTAAATGCACTCAAGTGCATTTAAATTGCCGTTGCACCCATTTCAGGCATGGTCCCGATTGTGGCCATTTTCAGCCATTGGTAAAGGGGGAATGGCCACAGATTATGCTACTTGCCTCATGCACGACTTTACTAAGTTTTAGTGCCCAAAAATGGGCACAACATGACGGTAAAATCGGGCCCACAGTTGTGAGCCCATCCATGTAATAACTGGAAATGAGAAAATGGCTGAGGCATTGAACAGGTATTTTGTGTTGGTCTTCACAGTGGAAGATACGAATAACATGTCAAAAATTGATGACAAAAAGGCTATGGCAGCTGAGAACCTAGAAAATATCATTATCACAAAAGAGGTAGTGTTGGGCAAGTTAATGGGGCTGAAGGTAGACAAGTCTCCTGGTCCTGATGGAATGCTTCCCAGGGTACTAAAAGAGATGGCTGAAGAAAAAGCAAATGCACTAGTGGTAATTTATCAAAATTCACTGGATTCTGGGGTGGTTCCCGCAGATTGGAAAACAGCAAATGTGATGCCACCGTTTAAAAAAGGAAGTAGACAAACGGCAGGTAACTAAAGGCTGGTTAGCTTAAATTCTGTAGTAGGGAAAATGCTTGAATCTATCATCAAGGAAGAAATAGCAAGACATCTGGATACAAATTGACCCATTGGGTTCATGAAGGGCAGGTCACGTTTGACTAGTTTGGTGAAATTCTTTGAGAACATTACATGTGTAGTGGACAATGGGGAAGCTGTGGATGTGGTGTATTTGGATTTCAAGAAGGCATTTGACAAGTTGCCGCACCAAAGACTGCTATATAAAATAAAGATGCACAATGTTACGGGTAATGTATTAGCATGGATAGAGGATTGGTTAACTAACAGAAGATAAAGGGTGGAGGTAAATGGATGTTTTTCTGGTTGGCAATCAGTGACTAGTGGTGTGCCTCAGAGATCAGTGTTGGGACCGCAGTTGTTTATGATTTACATAGATGCTTTGGAGTTGGGGACCAAGTGTCGTGTGTCAAAATTCACAGGTGACAATAAGATGGGTGGAAAAGCAAAGTATGCAGAGGGTGCTGAAAGTCTGTAAAGGGATATAGATAATCTAAGTCAGTGGGCGAGGGTCTGGCAGATGGAGTACAATGTCGGTAAATGTGAGGTCATCCATTTTGATAGGAATAACAGCAACATGGACTATTATTTAAATAGTAAAAAAATTGCAGTATGCTGCTGCGCAAAGGGACCTGAGTGTCCCTGTGCAAGAATTTCAAGGAGTTGGTTTGTAGGTGCAGCAGGTAATCAAGAAGGCAAATGGAACTTTGTCCTTCATTGCTAGAGGGATGGAGTTTCAAAGCAGCGCAATTATGTTGCAGCTATTTAAGATGCTGGCGAGGCCACACCTAGAGTACTGTGTATAGTTTTGGTTGTCTTACTTGAGAAAGGACATACTGGCATTGGAGGGAGTGCAGAGGAGATTCGTTAGGTTGATTCTGGAGTTGACAGGGTTGGCTTATGAGGACAGACTGAGTAGACTGAGGCCATACTCATTGGAATTCAGAAGAATGAGGGGAGATCTTATAGAAACATATAAGATTATGAAGGGAATAGATAAGATAGAAGCAAGGAAGTTGTTTCCATTGGTGGGCGAAACTAGAACAAGGGGACATAGCCTCAAAATAACGGGAAGCAGATTTAGTACTGAGTTGAGGAGTACTTTTTCACACAAAGGGTTGTGAATCAGTGGAATCCCCCCCCCCCCCCCCAGTGATGCAGTTGAGGCTACCTCATTGACTATTTTTAAGGCAAGGATAGATAAATTTTTGAATAGTAAAGGAATTAAGGGTTATGGTGAGTGGGAGGATAAGTGGAGCTGAGTCCATAAAAAGATCAGCCAATCCGCTTTATTGAATGGCGGAGCAGGCTCGAGGGGCCAGATGGCCTACTCCTGCTCCTAGTTCTTATGTTCTTATGCCCATCCAATCTCAACCAGATATCCATTAACCATATACACTATTCTTACTGGCTAAGAATGACCAAACACATAGAAAAAAGATGAAACAATCTGCAGACACCATTGTTACCATTTTTTCAATCTAATGCCATTTTAGTCAATGACATTAAATAACATTTCCCCAATCCTTAGCCAAGCCCCCTACAGCTTAGTGACCTGCAGCAACTAGTTATAGAGTCCTGGTGCAGAAAAATGGAGAAGGGAATTTGGAACCATGGACTAAGGAAGATGGAACTAGTCTAATAAAGTTGTGGTTGTGAACCTAGAAAGAGGAGTGAGATAGGTAGTCAGTAAGATCCATTTCCTCTCCAATAGTCTCAGCTTAGTTTAAACATGTCAGAGAAGCAAGCCTTTCAGAGTTCTGTTAACACTTGTCACTGACATTGTTTAACGAAAAATAGACTGACTGTTGCCCATACACTTCATACAGAATAGACTGTCAGCAGTGATGACTAATTAATTGTCATATTTGTTGCAGCTTATTGACATCCTGATAGACTCATATGGACTTTTCAGCACCGTATTTAGGCTCTGTACCTCCATCTAAAAGTCAGTACTCAGAAACAATAATTTTATGCACCATTGCAAGTAATTGTTCTAACCTAAATTAACGCAAAGGCACTGTTGTATTACATTGAGAGAAAAAAGATGGCACCGAAGAGAGGCAATTTCTTGCGAGCTGTTCCCAGTGTACCCTCTAATTCAATCTTTTACTCTCATTCTATGCTCTTAAAACTTAACTCTAACTTCTTTAAACTCAACATTGTATTCTGCACCCTCTCCTTTCCTTCTCTCTATGTAGTCTCTGAATGGTATGTTTTGTCTGTATACTGCGCAAGAAACAATACTTTTCACTGTATACATGTGACAATAATAAATCAAATCAAATTAATTCAAAGAAAATCATGAGCAGAAAAAATCCCAGTCAACACATTCCAATGATCCTTAATCGTTCAAAATGATCATTCCCTAAAAACGGAACTTGTGTACCACCAGTCAGGCTAGTTTTTTCTGCATCATCACAGTGAGAATTCCACCATCAAGATCATTTGCAAAATTCTAGGCAAAGGGAAGCAACAAGAGCGCAAATGTTTAACTCAGGCAGGATCAGTTGCCTCTAAGTCATACAGGTTCTATCAGCCTGAAGGGCGACAGTCCTGCCTGAGTTAAGCCTCAGGGTTCAGATCTGCTGAACAGTCAGTTGATCAGATAGTTCAGCAATTCAGTCCACAGTAGGTCTTTAGGGAGTTTGTTTGTATTTTCACTGGTGTCCAGCCCTTAATAGGAGGCAAATCCTATACACTTAATAGGAGCCAACTACAGAGCTGTGAAGAAACTGCATCATATAAGCAAAACATTAAAATCATTTTCTTGCTCTATGTGCAAGAAAGGCCTCTTCCCCCATGCTCCTGAAAAACTGATTACAATTTCAAATGCCATTTTAAATGTCATTCCCACTAAAGCAATGGACATTTCCCAGGTAACAATTGTTTAATTTGCACTTTTTCTTCACAGCTCTGTAATTACCACAATCTTCATTAGTCTAGCTGCGAACTAGCTCCAATCAAGTCAAAAAAAGTATTTGTTTTAAGATAAGTTTTCTGGTGTTTTTGCAATGTGAATACACAACTTTTATTTAGACCTCTGGTGATCCATTATTTACTGGCACTACTTCACTGCAGGGGCTTGTGACTAAGGCAAATTTCAAATATCAGACCTATGTCCCATAATCTAAGAAGGCCTCTACAAATGGTCATGGAGACTTACAGGCACCCTTGACTGTTCCATACATTTCTAAATTTCACTCCAAGACCTGATCACCCAATCATTTCCCTGTACTTGCTGACCCACTTTGGCTCCCAGTACAGCAGTGCCTCTATTTTAAAATTATCATCTGCATTTTCAAATCCCTCCATGCCCTTGGGATCTCCAACACCATAACCCTCTTTCCACTATCAACCAACTTCATCCATCTCCCTGGCAACTACGCTGAACCAGACTGTGTCACAACTTTGGTGTCATATTTGATCCTGAGATGACTTTCTGATCATATATGCGTGGCATCACTGGACAGCTTATTTTCATCTCTGTAATATTGTCAAGGTTCTCATCCAAGACTTTGTTAACTTTGGGCTGGAGTATTATAGTGCACTCCTGGCTAGTCTCCCATCTTGCGTCAGTCATAAACGAAAGACTATCCATAGCTTTGCTGCCTATATCCTAACTGGCACCAAGTCCTGTTCATGCTACACCCTTGTGCTCACTAATCTACATTACATTCCACTTAAGCAATGCATCAATTTTAAAATTCACACCCTTATTATCAAATCCCACCATGACTTTCTGTTCCCTATCTTTGTAACCTCCTCCACTCTCATCATCTTCCAGGTATATGCATTTCTCCAATTCTGGCCTCTTGTGCAGCCCCAATTTTAATCACTGCATTAATGACAATCATGACCTCATCTGTTGAGGCCCTAAGCTGAGGAATTTCCTTCTTAAAGCTCCCCAACCCCATTGCTCTTTTTCATCTTTTTGAGCATTCCTTAAAACCTACCTCTTTGACACGCTTTTGGTCAACTGTCTGAATATCCTGTTATATGATTCTGTGTCAAAACTGTTTGATAACGCTCCTCTGAAGTGCCTTTGTTTTTTATTAATTAAAGGCACTGTGAAACTCAAGTTGTTTCAGTTGGATCAATGTACATTATCTTGTTTGACCAAGTCACCCTATTGTTCTTCACCCACTGGTCCTCCTTCACTCAGGTAGTGAGTGTTGCTCAACCTAGGGCTCAGGCAAAGTCCACACACCTTTCACACCTAAAGGTGAGAATTTGGGTTGGATGTATTCTTACACTGCATCTCTCCTGCAAACATCCCATTAAGCTAAATAGCCTTCCATTGCACATCCAATATTTTTATAACTAATAAAATAAAGTGTTCAAAGACAACTTAAAAATATGCAATTTGTTTTTTAAAAATTAATGATCTTTCTCACAGGTTCCTCACAGCGATGTCTGACAGCATAGTTGTTAATTAGTGGGCTGACGTAAGAATCACATTAGTTGCATTGTGGAACACTAAGGGTTACAGCATTATTTGATGGGTTGTCATGGTGACTGATCAGTGGTAATATAGAAGGGACACCGGGATTTTAACATGATATATGTTGGAAGGTCAGATGTTGGATGAACACTTGGTTTACTGTAGGAAGGCAGATATAAAATATTTACCACCTCAGAGTGCTTTGAAATATTTTGTGGAAAAGAAATAGTCTGCATTTATATAGAGTTTTTCACAACCTTAGGACATGCCATAGTGATTCAGAGATGATGAAGTTCTTTGAAATGTAGCCTTTGTCCGTTGAAAAAAAAGACAATTTTCCATTTCATGGTGCTGTGAGATAATCTGCTGTTTTGCTGGTGTTGCTTGAAGGAAAAATGCTCTCCTGGATATTTGGAGAAATAGCTGCTCCTCTTCAAATGCTTTTGTAGGATTTTTGCATTCGCAGAAGAGGATATGCCTTTAGTTTGACATTTCATCTGAAAGATGTGTTATAATTAACGTCAGACACTCCAAAGTGTTTTATGAAGTCTGCCTGGATCATAAGTTTTGCACTTTGAATTTGGCTAGGGTGAGCATGAATCATACTTCAGGTGTGATTCAACTGACCCACTAAGGAGCTTTTATCAAACAAAACGTATTTAAATATACAGTTAACATGTATAGAAAGAAAATTAGCAATAACTTTTACCAATTACAAACAAGAAAAAAACATGATATTGTGTAACCATTAACAGCTAAACATTGTTCCAACCAAACAAATCCCATAAACAAAATCCTCACCAAAGGTTTAATACAGCAAATACAAATGCTCATGTGATGCTGGAACTGAGTTCTTTGGTTGAATGCACACACAGACAAGCTTGGAATCATAACAGCTTCCCAAAAAAAACAGGGAGAGAGAGAGACTCTGGGCAAGCCACCAACAGCAGATTTTCTTCCACTTCAGGAAGGCAAAAAGCCTTGCTTCCAGTTAGCTAGCAGACTCTATAATATCAGAGAGAGAGAAAAACACTTCTTTTCAATCTGATGTCAACCCCCTTCTAAGCTAAAACAGCAGCTTAACACTGAAAACAAAAGAGCTCCTTTCACCTGACCTGTCAAGCAGTCTTCCTCCTATGCAGGGTCATAAAACAAATCCCAGAAAGTACCTGAGGCCCAGAGTAAAAATAAACAAAACCCCATTTAAGCCATTGAAGCAGCAATAAAAGGACTTCTGGAAATCAGCTTGGCAACAATGAGAAAAAAAAGCTGTTGTAGCTGCAAAGAACATGATTTAAAAAAAATTTATTAAAGGTACACTAAAGATGCTACCTCCGATTGTGCAGCATGCCCTCAGAACTACCAGCCTACATTATGTGCTCAAGTCTCTGAGGCTTAGTTTGATTCTAACTTCCATAACTGAGTTAGAAGGTTGTTGTTTTAAGTAGCACTCCAGAGACTTAAGCACAACATAAAGAAGTGCTGCATTGTACGAGGTGTCATCTTCCAGATGAGAACCCCCCTGCCTTTGCAGTTGCCATATTTCAAAAGATAGTCAGAAAGTTCTTCTTGCTGTTCTGGTCAATATTTATCCCTCAACCAAAATCATAAAAAAATTGATCATATATCTCATTGCTGCTTGTTGGAGCTTGCCGTGTGCAAATTGGCTGCCTTGTTTCCTACATTACAACAGCAGCCAATCTTCAAAAAGTACTTTATAAACAGTAAGATATTTGGGATATCCCGAGCTCACAAAATACATTATAAAATACATTTTTTTATTGAGTCAGAAGTGAGAGCGCTACCTCTAAGCAGAGATGTTTTGTTGATGTATTTCTCAGTTGCATTGTTTATTGTCAGTCATTTAAAGTAGAATAGTTAAGGTGTATGAAATTCATAAGTTATGTATTTAGAAAATGAGAATTTCCTACCCTTGTCACATTCTGAGGCAGCAATAGCTGTGAAACACAAGATTGATTGAGCTGACTGGTTACGTAATCGGACTTAGTAATGCTGCGTTCCAGACTTGATGGTGCCGTCAGATGCTCACCTGACCGGACGTTAGTAATTGCAAGTTAGTATATGTTTAACCAGATTTCGGTAGCTGAGATAACTGAAGAGTAAAGAGGTGTTTGCACACGAAATTAATCAATTCAGTGCCAGCAAAACTCCGGAAAACGTTTTTCCTGTTTGTTTCCGTTTTTCGTCTTCACTTCTATAGGTGCTAACTTTCATTGGGGTTCAGGTTTCTTCCTGTCCTGACGGTATTAATTCTCCCTGGGTCTTGACTCTACTGTCGAAAAGTTCCTGATTCTTAATAGGGTTCAGGGCCCTTCCCAGTCGAATTGCAGGGGAAATGGGCGTGGAGTTAAGAGGCAGCACAACGTTCAGACTTTGGAGGAGAAAGCGAGGTTGTACATGGAGTTTGCAAGATCAGAGTAGTCGGGGATTTGCAGTGGGATGAATAACGTTAGTTTTGGAAAGGAGGACAATACCTGAGGAAAAGGAGTTAGGATGGGAGGAAAAGTTGAGTCATCAGCATTTAATGAGAAAGAATTAAAGGGAACAGGGCGACCTGAGTTTGAAGAGGGCTTTGAAATAGGAATGAATCTTGAAGAGGCGATGGGGGTCAGGAGACTGGCAGGGGGAGCCCAGAGCAAAATCTGTGGGCTGCTTTAGAATAGGATGGCAGCTAAGTGCCAGGACACACCATGTAGGTGTATCATTTTAAGTGTTAATACACACCAGTCCTAGCTAGAGTGGGTTTTCTCTTCATAGTTGAGGACTAAGACAAAGTTTCTGATTTAAGTAGGTGACAATATACCTAGATGTATGATGCTCAGCTTAGCTTCGATTTCTGCCTATGTAGATACAGTAACCATTTAAATTGAGAGATGCATAAAGTCATCAATAGATCAAATTAACAGATCAGCTTAATCAAACTGCAGAATGTAAAATATCTGATTCAGATATTGGCACAGCAGTTGTAAAGCCATAGAGCTCCATAAGATCATAAGACATAGGAGCATAATTAGGCCACTTGGCCCATTGAATCTGCCTGCCATTCAATCATGGCTGATATTTTTCTCATCCCTGTTTTTCTGCCTTTTCCCCATTACACCTGATCCCCTTATTAATCAAGAACCTAATTCTATTTTAAAGACACTCAATGACTTGGCCTCCACCGCCTTCTGCAGCAAAGAATTCCACAGATTCACCACTCTCTAGCTGAAGATATTCCTCCACGATTCTGTTTTAAAGGATCGTCCCTTTAGCCTGAGGTTGTACCCTCTGGTTCTAGTTTGGCCTACTCATGGAAACATCCTCTCCACGTCCACTCTATTCTGTAAGTTTCAATAAGGTCCTCCCTCATCCTTCTAAACTCCAATAAATACAGACCCAAAATCCTCAACCATTCCTCATACAACAAGCTGTTCGTTCCAGGGATCTTTCTTGTGAACCTCCTCTGGACCCTTTCTAAGGCCAGCACATCCATCTTTAGATATAGGGGGCGCAAAACTGCTCTCAATACTCCAGATGGAGTCTGACCAGAACCTTATACAGCCTCAGAAGTATATCCCTGCTCTTGTATTGTAGCCTCTCGACATGAATGTTACCATTGTATTTGCCTTCCCAACTGCCCAAGTCCCTTTGTGTTTCCGATTTCCTAAGCATTTTCCCATTCAGAAAATAGTCTATGCCTCCATTTCTCCTTCCAAAGTGCATAACCTCAAACTTTTCCGTATTGTATTGCATCTCTGCCATTTCTTTGCCCACTCTCCTAACCTGTCCAGGTCCTTCTTGCAGCGCCCCTGCTTCCTCAATACTACCTGTTCCTCTACATATCTTTGTACCATCTGTAAATGTAGCAACAGTGTCTTCAGTTCCTTTCTCAAATCTTTAACATATATTGTGAAAAATTGTGGTCCCAGCAGTGACCCCTGAGGCACACCACTAGTCATTGGCTGCCATCTTGAAAAAGACCCCTTTATCCCCACTCGCTGTCTTCTGCCAGTCAGCCAATCCTCTATCCACACTAGGATCTTGCCCTTAACACTATGTGCACTTATTTAACGGTCTCCTATGCAGCACCTTGTCAAAGTCTTCTGGAAATCTAAATAAATCACATCCAATGGTTCTCCTTTGTCGAACTGCCTTGTTATTTCCTCAAATAACTCCAACAGATTTGTCAGACATGACTTCCCTTTAAAGCATGCTGATTCAATCCTACTTTATCATGCACTTCCAAGTACTCTGTGATTTCATCTTTAATAATGGACTCTAAAATCTTGCCAATGACTGAAGTCAGGCTAACCGACCTATAATTTCCTGTCTGCTGCCTCTCTCCCTTCTTAAACAGCAGTGTTACATTAGCTATTTTCCAGTCGTCTGATACCCTCCGTGCCTCCAGTGATACCTGAAAGATCCTCACCGATGTCTCTTTGTTTTCCTCAGCTATCTGTTTTAGAACCCTGGGTGTAGTCCATCTGGTCCAGGTGATTTATCAATCTTCAGAACTTTCAGTTTCCCCAGAACCTTTTCCTTAGTGATGGCCACTGCACTCACCTGTGCCCCCAATTCTCCTGGAGCTTTGGCATCCCGCTGGTGTCTTTCACCACAAAGACTGATGCAAAGTAACTATTCAGTTCCTCTGCCATTGCTTTGTTTCCTATTATTACTTCTCCAGCCTCATTTTCCAGCGGTCCAATTTTTGTCTCTCTCTTACCTTTTGTATATTGAAAAAAAACTCATCTTTTATATTACTAGATGGCTTACACTCATATTTCATCTTCTCCCCCTTATTGCTTTTTTTAGTTTTCCTCTGCTTGCTTTTAAAGGCTTTCCAATCCTCTGGCTTCCCACTAATCATTGCCACTTTGTCTGCTTTTGCTTTTATGCTGTCCTTAACTCCCCTCGTCTGCCATGGATGCCTCGTCCTTCTCCTCCTTGGATGTTTCCTCCTCCTTGGGTTGAATTTCTGTTGTGCCTCCCGAATAACTCTCAAAAACTCCTGCCATTGCTCTTCCACTGTCTTTCCCTGCTAGGCTCCCTTTCCAATCAATCTTGGCCAACTGCTCCCTCATGCCTTTGTTTAATTATAATATTTAATTATAATATCATAATATTTGATTCCAGCTTGTCCCTCTCAAACTGTAGGGTAAATTCTATCATACTGTAGTCATTGCTCCCTAAGGGTTCCTTCACCTAAATTTCCCTAATCAAGTCTGCCTCGTATCACCAAATCCAGAATTGCCTGTTCCCTAATAGGCTCTGTCACATGTGTACACTAAGAGAGCTAAGGATTCCTGCCTGTATAATTCAAGCATCATTTAGCTGACATGAAACTCACATCAATCAGTGTCACTGATTACTGGGAAGCTCATACAGTGAGTTTACTATATTCCTTTTTATATTGTTGACCTGGGATACAGCCCAGATGCATTATTTCTATGGTGGGTTCTCTTTCTATCAGTACATGGAATTTAACGCTGAAAAATGTAAGGTGATACGTGGTACTTCCTTGTGTCCTACAACAAAGAATGGTAGAACACAAGGAAGTTCAGAGGAATTTTAGTGTGCATGTCAAAAGATCTTTGAAGGCAGCAGAACAGGTTAAGAAGTCATTCAGGAAACTACCTTTATTAGCCAAGGCATAGAATACAAGATCAGGGAGATTATGATGGAGCTTTATAAAACAGTCGTTAGGCCACAACTGGAGTACTGTGTACATTTCTGGTTGCCACACTTCCAGAACATTGTGATTGCACGAGAAGGGATGCAGATAAGATTCACCAGGATGTTGCTTGGCTGGAGCTTTCCAGCTATGAAGAGAGGCGGTTAAGCTGGATTGCTTTCCTTGGAGTAGAAAATGCTGAGGGAGACCTAACTGGATGTGTACAAAATTATGAGCATTATAGATAGGAAGAAACGTTTCCCCTTAGTAGAGTGATCAGTAACCAAAGGTATAGATTTAAGGTAAGAGCAGGAGATTTAAAGGGATTTAAGGAAAGGCTTTTCATCTAGAGGGTGATGGGAATCTAGAACACAGTGCCTGAAAGGATGGTAGCAGCAGGAACCCTCACAACATTTAAGAATCATTTAGATGAGCTCTTGAAATGCCACAGTATACAAGGCTACAGACCAAATGCTGGAAAATGGGATTAGAGTAGATGTGCGCTTGATGGCCAGAGTAGATATGATTGGCCAAGAGGTCCTCCTTCTGTATTGTAAGACTCTTTGAGGAAGGAAAAAACTTGGAATACTTGGATGTTATCCATGTTCTGAGCTTGATGGAGGATTACAGCATGGAAACAGGCCCTTCTGCTCAACTTATCCATGCCGCTCAGTTTTTAACTGCTAAGCAAGTGGTTTAACAAAAGTCCCAATTGCCTGCATTTGACCCATATCTCTCTATACCCATCTTACCCATGTAACTGTCTAAATGCTTTTTAAAAGACAAAATTGTACCCACCTCTGCTTCTGCCTCTGGCAGCTTGTTTCAGACACTCACTCCCCTTTGTGTGGAAAAAAAATGCCACTCTAGACCCTTTCATATCTCTTCCCTCTCACATTAAACCTGTACCTTCTAGTTTTAGACTTCCCTACTTTTGAGAAAAGATGTTGATTATCTATGCCCCTCATTATTGTATAGACCTCTATAAGATCACCCCTAAGCCTCCTATACCCAGGGAAAAAAATCCCTGTCTATCCAACCTTTCATTCTACCTCAAACCATTGAAGCCCGGTAGCATCCTAATAAACCTTTTCTGCATTCTTTCTAGTTTAATAATATCCTTTCTATAATAGGGTGACCAGAACTGTTCATGATATTCCAAGTGTGGCCTTACTAATGTCTTGTACAACTTCAATAAGTCGTCCCAACGCCTGCATTCAGTGTTCTGACCAATGAGACCAAGTATGTCAAATGCGTTCTTCACCTGTCCACCTGTGTCTCCAGTTTCAAGGAGCTGTGAACCTGTACCCTTAGACCTCTTTGTTCTATAAGTCTCCCCAACGCCCTACCATTAACTGAGTGAGTCCTGCCCTGATTCGATTTACCAAAATGCATCATCTCACATTTATCTAAATTAAACTCCACCAGCCATTCATGAGCCCACTGGCCCAATTGATCAAGGTCCTGTTGAAGTCCTAGATAACCTTCTTCACTGTACACAATGCAACCAATCTTGGTGTCATATGCAAACTTATTAACCATGCCCCATAAATTCTCATCCACATCATTAATATAAATAACATATTTATATTAATGGACTCAGCACCAATCCCTGTGGCACACCACTGTTCACAGGCCTCCAGTTTGAAAAAACAACCTTCTGTCGTCAAGCCAATTTTGTATCCAATTGGCTACCTCAGCCTGGATCCTGTGAGACTTAACCGTGTGCAACAACATGCAGTACTTTGTCAAAGACTTGCTAAAGTCCATGTAGAAAAGGTCAAAAAACTCAGTCAAATTCGTGAGATGTGATTTTCCACTCAGAAAGCTAAGCTGACTGTTCCTTATCAGTCCTTGCCTGTCTAAATGCCAGTAAATCCTGTCTCTCAGAATACCTACTGATGACTGTCTAGTGAAAAGTATTGTTTTTTGCATGCTATACAGACAAAGCATACTGTACATAGAGGAGGAAAGAAGAGGGTGCAGAATATAATGTTACAGTCATACCTAGGGTATAAAGAAAGATCAACTTATACGAGATAGAACCATTCAGAAGTCTGATGGCAGCAGGGAAGAAGCTGTTCTTGAGTTGGTTGGTACATGTCCTCAGACTTTTCTATCTTTTTCCCAATGGAAGAAGCTGGAAATGAGTATTCTTCACAAACCATTTGAGGGATTCAGGATGCTGAAATCACCTCAGGAGTGCACAGACCAGAGGAACATGCTAAATGCAAGGTTTAGCTTCCAGCCATGGATGTACTGCTGGAAGGAAAAAAAAGACTTGCATTTACATAGTGCCTTTCATGACCTCAGGATATCTTAGTTATTTAATCCAATTAAGTACTTCAAAGTGTAACCACTATTGTAGGTTACATAATGGTCAATTTGTGCACAGCAAACTCCCATGGAGAGCACAGGGATAAATTACCAGACATATTTTTGGTGATGTAGTTTGACCAGGACACCAGTAAATTTCCGCTATTCTTCTTCAAAATAGTGCCATGAGATCTTTTATTTCCACCCGAGAGGACAGATGGGGTCTTGGTTTAACATCTTACTGACACTGGAGCATATCCTCATTACTGCTGGAGAGTCAACTTGAATGATGTGCTCAAGTCTGTGGTTTGAACCCAGATTCAAGAGTTGTACCCTTGTACCAAGGCTAACATTGCTAACGAACTGTCCAGTGGAAGTGTTAAATTGTCAGTAAGCCTGGAATTACTGGTTATCAATACAACATAAGGTGAGAGGGATCAGCATAGGCATGTGAAATAGAATGCTTGCCGAGCTATTGAGATATTGACCATGTCACAATAAAGAAAGGAACTAGGTGAGTCATGTAAGATACAAGATTCTGTCCATTGTATTCTGCTTCTTGGAAAGATCTTAAGTTTTCACATGAGCTGCTTCCACTACTTAATGAGGTAAACGTTGCTAAGCTACTTTTCCATATCCTTACTTGTGGCTTTTATCTTTAGCGTATCTTCCCTAAGTAGGCTGCAGCCAAAAGTCGATTGGCCTGGCAAGCCAGTAAAATAGGGGGAAAAAATCAGGTTTGTGCCCTGTTTCTCGCTCTCACAATCTTTCCAGCCCTATTCTGCTGGTGAAATCAGCCTTGCACGCAGGATGCGTTGCATGTCATTAACGTAGCCGGGACACATTATCCAGGCTCACTTACCTTCGTCCCCTCACTGATCGAAGTTCTCATCAGTGAGAATCACAGATGGCCCTCTCCAATGAGAACCAGATGTGATGGCCTCACCAGTAGGACCAGAGGCCGTTGAAGTCCCTGGGTGGTTGGGGCAGAACCGGGCAGTGTCCATGGGATACACTGCCAGTTGCTGGTGGGTGGGAGCGATGACAATTATACTGTGTATAGTTGAAGTTGAGCATTAATTGCTAGATCAGCTTTGTACCTGAGTTTATCCTAATTGTAATCATTGTAGGTGCATGTAGCTAATAATAGCCCAAAACTTCCAAAACAGGTTTGAACTAGATGGAAAGGAAGTGTAAAGAAAGAGTGGTCAGACTTGACTCACTGCCTATCTTTGCATGGTGGTGAAAAGATAATATTGCCCAATAGAGTTAATCAGATTGGCAGCATCATTTGAGAAATTCCCAGGTAATTCACTCCTACGCGTATCAGTTTCAAAATTAAAATCCATTTTTCCTCCACATTTCCGAACCCATACAATTTGTGTATGGCTTTTCAAGGGTTGGGAAAGCCTCCTGTGTGAAACACACATCTGCTCCTGCTAACTTCGGGTTTCCCAGTGTAAGAGAGGAATGAAGACTGTGGGGCCCATGCATTCGCAAACCGAATAAACGTATATGTCCTCTTTCAAATCGTGAAGAAATTCGTCAGGCTGGGATGAGGTTGTTAGTTAAATGCAGTAATATTTTTTCGGGCTTTTTTTCTGTGAAGCCACAGTCCCTGGACTCCAGATTAAAAGGTCAGTGGGGACTCTGCCCAGGAAAAGTAATCGCTCTGTTCACACTTAATGGTCAGTTGGCTGTTAATGGCCTGAAAGCAATATTTCTGCCCTCAGGAATGGCCAAATGGCTGGCAGCTCTGTGATTCCAGCAGTGATGTGGAGATGCTGGCATTGGACTGGGGTAAACACAATAAGAAGTCTCACAACACCAGGTTAAAGTCCAACAGGTTTATTTGGTAGCAAAAGCCACTAGCTTTCGGAGATCCCCAAACCCTTGCTTTGATGCACAAGTAGCTAAAGCTGTCAGACGTCCACATGGCCTGTGCCTGGACCCTATTTACTCTACTGCTGGTAAAATAGTGGTGAGGTCAAGGTGAAGCCCCAGGTTGGTCAATTAAGGGCTACATTAGACCAAAAAGTGGGCCCAAAGCCTCCACTGTCCCCTGTAAAAGTTCATACAGGCTGAGGGCCAGCAAGTAGGTGACAAAAAGGCCACACGCTGAATTTTTTGAGCTCTCCCCACCTTCAGGAATGCTGATAAAGGAGTGTAAAATCCAGCCTTTATGCTTTACTGCAAATTTTAAAACCACCAAACACTGCCTGAAGGCAAGTTGGCAAAGAGGGCAGAGTGGAAGGAGGATTTCTTTAAAGCCACATCCAGCACAACTGAACACCAGCAAGGAGGAGCCTTCTGCCTTCAAGCTCAACCTACTGAATATTAGGAAAAGCCCCCTGGCCCCATTGGCCCTGCCCCCACTGGCCCCACTCTCATTAGCCCTGCCCCATCCCACTGACTAGCCCCCATTAGCCCCATCCCATGGCATTGGCTGGTGGGCATTGCTTGGTGTCAGCATGGCACTGCCCAAGGGACACCCCCCCTTGCCCTAGGGCTCCCTAGGTGGTCTCAATGGTCTCTGGTTACACCAGCGAAGCCAAGTCGACTGTTCCCCGTTCATGAGAACCTTTTTCGACGAGATCATATAGGGAAATGAGCCCTGGGAGCACTAGGCTCACTAAACAGATGTTAAACAGTATTTTTATAAATTTAAATACTTTAGCCTGCCTCTCGCCCATTTCCAGCACCAGAAATAAGGCATTTGTAAAATGGCGCCAGTTGCGAAAGCCAGTGCCATCATGCTAATCGCTTAACACCCCACTTTACCATTGCGTCGCTCCAAAAAACTGGTGCAGTGCGATGGTAACATTGTCCCCATGATTTGATGGTGATGTAATTGGGGTGTTTCATGTGCTCCTGCTTCAGTTTCATTTTCTACTCTGTCACCGGCAACACCTCCTACAATAAACCTGTTGTTATTTTGAATGTAAGTGTGCAAACCACATCTTTTTCTTTAAAACCCACAACATAGTTACGACATTATAAAAAAAATTGGCAACGAGTCAGGATTTTGTTTCGTCGAAAACATTGTGGGTCCATGACTTCAATACTAGAAAGTTGGGGAAAGATTGAAGTAAGAAGTCTCACCACACCAGGTTTAGGTCCAACCAGTTTAAATTGGTTGGACTTAAACCTGGTGTTGTGAGATTTCTTATTGTGTTTACCCCAGTCCAACGCCGGCATCTCTACATGAAAGATTGAAGTGCCAGTGAAAGAAAACTAAAAATAGGGTAGTCTCCTCTAAGTTGTAGGAGTCACACACGTGTTGCACTGTGTAATAGCAGAGTGAGAGACTCACAACACACTTTAAAAAAAGGTGGAAGCTCTCTGTGGTTTTAAAAGAGAAGGTTTTCTGATTAGAGAAGGTTGAGATTCCAGACAGCATATGGCATATTTGAAAAGAAGGGATGCTTTGCTGTATGCTTGGGGCCATTTGAATAAAAGATCAAGTTAGTGGTATCCAGCGTAAAAAAAGGGAGTACTGGGAAACCAGCAAAAAAAATACACTGAGCTATCGCAAGTCACTAGTGCCTGCAAGAAAATTGGCAGGTCAGATTGCCATGTGTTGTTTTAATTAAGAAAATGAATCATGAAATTCCTCTGCAGAGCATTTTCAGTACTTTGTATTTTGAAGAAAAAGAGGGATTGTGTCAATCCTGGGCATGAATAAGAAATAAACCACTGTTGTTTCCTGTACATACATGGGAATGGCCTAGGCCATAGCAATGATTACATGTAGGTTTTGTTGCTTTGTTGGGGGTTACATCTTCTTAGTCATAATTGATGCACATTCAAAGTGGCCAGAAGCTGTCACCATGAGATCTACTACATCTGACCAAACCATTGAAAAACTTTGAATTTTTTTGCAGGATTTGATAAACCGGAACAGATTTTTGCTGATAATGGTTCAGATCTTATTTCACAGGAAGTTTGAGAATTATCTCAAAATAAGTTGTATTCAGCATAGAAAACCTGCACCTTAACCATCAATCAATGGATTAACTAAAAGATTTGTACAATCATTGAAATATTCTTTAAAAGCTTCAAAAGAGCAATGTTCATTGTTACTTTATGTGAATAGCTTTTTGGCACCTTATAGAAACACTACTCATGTGTCTACCCAAAGTTCACCTGCGTTACTCACCTTAAAGAAAAAGTGAGAATTATGTTTGATTTGTTACTACCTCTAGGAACTTCAGAAATGGTAGAGTGTCAACAATAATCTCAAGTTGCTGACAAGAAATGAGGGCAAAACAATGCTCATTTCAACAAGGAGATTGAGTGTTCGTGTGTAATTATGCCACAAGTGAGAAATGGGTACCAGCCATAGCATTTGATTATACGTGTAATTAATTTTTTTCTGTTTAAGGGGAATGTTTAAAATTCAGCTTTGTTCTGCAGCAGACAATGTGGCTGGAAAATAATTAGCTCAGATGTTAGGATTTGATTAAAGGAATTGAAGATGGGTTTAGGTATGCAGGGTCACGTAATGATGTGGTTAATGGGAGGAGCTAGGTCTATAGCCGAGAAATAATCTTTCAGTTCTGGCTGGGAATTGCTTGAAGATAGAGGTTTTCAATAAGCTGCCAAACTAATTTTCTCTCTGAAAGCTTTAAGATCATCAACACTCATTATAGCAAGTATATTTATGGGCACTCACTATAGTTGAAGTGACATTTGAAGTTTGTAAGAGGAATGTTGTTTATTTGAAAGTTAAACAGTGATAAGTTAAAAATTAAAGTTGCTTCCTTTCATTGTAACTGTTAATTGTTAAACTGCTTGATTTGTAAGAATAACAGAACATAGAACACTACAGCACAAACAGGCCCTTCAGCCCACAAGTTGCGCCAATCATATAATGATGATTAAACTATGATATAATAATGATTAAACTATGTTATTAAATAAAATTTGTTTAACCATACAAGTTTCCTAATTTGTCAGTGGAATTACTCCTGGAGCAAAGCATCTTATCACATTTATGCCAAAATAGAAAAACTGTTGGGGTCTAGTCTAGTTTCATCATGTACTTTGGGGTTCTGGTCCAGTCCCCAGCAGCAAAAGCAGGTCCAAATTCCTACACAGTTCAAACCAAGATGATCTAGTTTGGCGATGCGAAGGGTCAGTTTTTGTCATCTTGGAGTGATTTTCCAAATCATCTTTGTACCAACTACTTTGGTCTCAAGTGTTGTGAATACAACAGTGGAAGACTTAGCCAATCACATGATTTGATGGTGATGCCATTAAGTTTCATTTTCTACTTTGTACAGGTAATGGCTCTTAAATCTTGTTATTTTGAATCTGCATGCACAAAGGGGTCCACCATGGCCAAGAATACATTTTCTGTCTTCTCCTGGCGCACCAGGTCCATGTCCCTGACAGGCAAAAGATTCAGGCCAATGTTTTAGTAATTTTAGAAGTTTAGAAGAATGAGGGGAGATCTCATTGAGACGTATAAGATGATGAATGGGATGGATAGGATAGAGGTGGAGAGACTCTTCCCGCTCAAAAAAGACAGTAGGACTAGGGGGCACAGCCTCAAGATAAAGGGGAGGCGGTTTAGAACGGAGTTGAGGAGGAACTTCTTCACTCAAAGGGTGGTGAATCTCTGGAATTCTCTGCCCGTTGAAGTGGTGGAGGCTGCCTCGCTAAATATTTTTAAGAAGCGGGTTGATGGGTTCTTGATAAGAGAGGGGATTAAGGGTTATGGGGAGAGGGCGGGAAAGTGGAACTGAGCCACGACAGATCAGCCATGATCTTATTGAATGGCGGGGCAGGCTCGAAGGGCTAGATGGCCTACTCCTGCTCCTATTTCTTATGTTCTTATGTTCTTTTTGCCATTAAATTCTCAATTAAATTTCAAGTAACTGTTTATTAGGCAATCATAAAGCAGTTAATCAATTTCCTTAATGAATCAGCATGAAGATTTATTGAATTCCATGTTTAATCTCTACAGTGGTGTCCTACCAGGGCCCAGGAAAGAGGGCTGCAGAGTTACCATACACTGGAGAGCTGGGCACTCTAGCTCCATGTTTTAAACAATGTGTGGCGTTGTTCAGACTGAGGAAGCTAGAGCCACAGACCTGACAGACCAGCTTCAAAAATCTGAACAAGGCTGAGAATTTTGATCTTTTTAAAGCCAACCTGTTGGTGTCAGATCAATTTCACTATTTGCAGCGCTGCTGTTTTCAACCTTCAGGAAGCTTCATGGTCGTGTGTGTGATTGAAGTGAGATTGGAGGGACCATTGCGATGGGGGGGTATGGAGTTTGGAGGGGAGATTAAGGGGGGATTGGAAGGTTAGCTACAGAGTTGAATTGTTTTTGTAAATGTAGTGATTTCTTTGTAGCCACTTTCCTAACAGCCGTTGATTATTCTATAATTATTCTTTGAGAATTAGCACTGGGCTTGTTATCGTTGCCATGATCACTCTTCTTACTCTATGTAGATAAAATTGAAAGAAAGACAAAAAAAGCTGACATAATGAACTGGCTTATAATGAATCAGTAACTTGTTTTACACTGCACACAATTCTCAAGAGTTTTTTCCACTGAGTTCAATCTTGTCCTTTCATCTACTTACCTATTATCCCACTCCATCTTGATGTTTGGGTTTTGAGGTGTTGAAATATCGTGATGAAGTTGTGCCACACAGTAGATTTTGAAAATGTATTGTAGTGAGAGACTGCAATCAGTAGAGTCTTCAGACTTGCTGATCAAGAAAACACAGCTACAATTGTGAACTATTCAGTCTCTGTCCTCTAGCTTTTTAAATGTTTCATTGTACAGAAAATGTACTGATACACTCGAGAGTTCTAACTTCTCACTGCCAGCGAAGATCTGTATTGTTCAACTGTTCTACTTTGATATTCAGGAATCATTTTATTTTTCCATCCTGTGAAATTACTGATAAAATAGGATCCGATTACACCCCTTATACAGAATAATTATATTGAACAATATAATGCACTCTGGCAGAAGAAATTCTTTTTCCGTTTCTACAGAATGGTAAAGACCTTGTGCAACTTATCTGTGTTGCAAGTATTGAATGTTCCCCCTCAAATATGAATTTATTGTCACCAAATGTTGTAATGTGCAAAGCAAACATGTTAATGAGAGTTGAGGCAGTTTTCAATATTGTTATCATCAACAGTGGTGTAGACATCTAAAGGGACGTAAAGTAAAACTTGTTCTTTCTGGTTTATTTGATAGTCACGGTGGGATCACCGATAGGATGCATTCAAACTAACACTGCATGATAGTATTGCTGCTCTTAATGACCCATGCTGCATATACATCAGATGATAGTTGTAACTCGGTTCCAAAGATTGGCATTATCATTTTACAAGGACTGTGTTTGGTAAACTGGTTGATGAATCTTGATGTGGGTATGCCGGTGTAAGGATTCGCATTCTAATCAGTAATCTCTAAACTGTCTGTGCTTTATATGCTCTGTCTGAGGCCAGAACTCTCCATTCACCTGACGAAGGGGCTAACCCCGAAAGCTTGTGAGTATATTATCAAATAAATAGGTTGGACTTTTCGCTGATGAATCTTGAGCAGGGAAGTGCATAATTGAAAGGGAAGATTAAAGTGGGGCATGGGGAATTGGGTTAGGAATAAGTGGTCTGGAAACAGGTAATACACTGGCACTTATTACTTTTCTCCCTACTTCCCACCTCAACTATGTCTGTCTAAACCTTTTAATATCTCTCTCGTTCCCATGTCTGGGGAGAACCCTTTCCTAGACAATTAAATCTTGTCACCTGATAGGCAGATGATTCCTCTCACTCGAGCTTGCACCCTCTACTTCAAAGTGTTTTTTTTCCCTTTTCAATAGTTGGCACTGCTCTGAATGTTCCTTTTCCCTCAAGCTCCAATATTACATTGACAAACTCTATCATGTAACCATGTTGAAACAGAGACTCATTGGCTGGAATTTTACCATCCCGCCTGCCACTGGAACTGGAGTGGACAAGGCATAGACCATGGAAATGTTCATTCACCTTGGGTGGGATTTTATGGTTTCAGGACAAGTGAGGCCATAAAATCCCACCCATTGTTTCATCTTCCACTTCAACTTATTCTTTCCCAGGCTTATGAACAGTGTAACTCCTTTCTCTTTTCCACGTTTCCTCCTTCCTACAATCCACTATCTTTGAAATCTCAGCTATCTATCATTCACATCACAACTTCCTTTTATCTCTTACAGTTTTCCATTTGGAATTGCCTGTATAAGGATTTGCCTTTTTGGTTTTCTCACTGATAAACAAAATAATCTAATGACATCTTTAACATTGATGTTTCTAAGCCAGCATGAAATGATATGAATTATTAATGTGTAAACCTGACCAGATTTACTATTTTCATTTGACAGAGTTCAAATACTGTTATATAGGATGATTTCTTTGAGGGCATATCTCTGCAAGTCAGTTGATGTCAGGTTGAGTTTTAGTAAGCAATAGATTGGAGGACAAAAATCAGCAGTTCAATAGTTTGGGTGTTCTTGGGAAAAAATAATTAGGACACTGTTCATTTTCATTTGACCTCCCTTGATGCAAGTTTGGTGGTGAGATGACATTTAACCAGCCTAGAGTGTGGCAAGAGGGGTCCTCCTGCCTCTGCCCACTGCCTCTGGTATTCTCCCAGTAGTGGCTAGAGAAACCCAGGAAAGCAAACCCTGTTTGGGTTGCTTGCAGGTTTCCAGGGGGGCATACCTCATTCAAAGGTATCAGGGTGGGATGGAATTGTAAATTCCTGCCTGAGGCCAATGGAGAATTTCCATTCTGTGAGCCTTGCCTACCCTGGAATCAGGGCAGATGAGGCAGTAAAATTCCAGGCTTGTGTCGAATCAGGAAACCCAATATTTGAGGAGAACGGCCAGCTGTGAGCTACTCCACTGCCCTTGATGCTTATCACCTACCTCATGTGTCCTACAACCCACAATCCCCATCCAGTGTCACTCACTTGTGGCCTGGGTCAGCTTGGCAAATGGCACTGCCGAGCAATGCCTCTGATTTGCCAGCAGCTTTTGGGGAGTTGGAATTTCCAGCCCCAGGGTCTTTGATCTTGGGGAAGACTTGCTACTGCCCAGTTGAATGCCTAGTTGGTACTTAATTTGGTGGGCCTTTCTGAAAGGAGGCATTAAATACTGCCCACTGAGTAGGATGCTGTATTCACAAGGGGAGCAAGAGAGGAAAGATCAGCGGAGAACAATCATTACAGATTAAATGGACAAAGATAGAAATGTTTCAAAGGAAACCTTTGTTAGCTCTTTGGCAACTGATGGGAGAGCAGTTCTTGAGTGTCTTTGCCTATGTTTGATAGACCAATGCTAGTTGTTGGGTGGCATGGAAGAGTATTTTGCTGACTTTAATAAAATGAATGCACCAGTCCATATGAGGCATCTGCATGAACGTGCTTAACAACAGTTTGCATTTTTCACATAGTAAAACATCCCCACGCAATTCACAGGAGTGTACTCAGTCAATAATCTAAACTAAGCCAGAGGAGGAGACATTTGGACAGGTGACTAAAAGCTTGGTCAAAGAATTAAGGAGCATCTTAAGGTGGAGTGACAGGTAGAAAGGTTTGAGGAGAGAACTTCAGACTTAGACAGCTGAAGGCTATTATTGCCGGAGCAAGGGACATGTGAATGTGTGAGTGCACAAGAGCTCAGAACTAAAGGAATGCAGAGATCTTAAGTTTGATGGGCTGTAAGAGATTAAACAGAGGGACGAAACTAGGGATTACCCAGTTTTACCCACTTGTTGACAATCTACAAGGCACAAGGCAGGAATGCGAAGGAATACTCCCCACTAGCCTGGGGGAATATAGCTCCAACAGCATCAAGTAGCTCAATACCATCCAAGACCAAGCAGCTCACTTGATTAGCACCCTATCCATCTCCTCAATATTTACTCACCCTGCCACACAAGCGGCAGCAGTTTGTACCATCTACATGATGCACTGCAGCAACCCACCAAAGGCTCTTTGGACAGCAAACCCATTACCTCTATCACCTAGAAAGACAAGGGCAGTAGATGCATGGGAACATCACCATCTGATTTGGAAGTATAATCACTATTTCTTCAATTCACCGAATTAAAATCCTAGAATGTCCTTCCTAACAGCACTGTGGATGTATCTACACCACAGGCAGCTTCAAGACAATGGTTCACCACTTTCCTCAAGGGCAATAAATGTTGGCCTACCCAGCAATGTCCACATCTTGTAAATGAATAAATGTTTTGAAAGAGACTGGCAATTCTTCTATATTCAGCAATTCAATGAGGGAAGTGGTAGTTGCTACCAGTACTACACCTACAGTTTCAGGTGGTTGATGGCAGGGTGGGGAGGGTTGGCAGCAAGTGCAGTGGATGGCTCTTAATTGGTTCCCTTCCTGCTGCTAGGTCCCTCAATCAGGCATAAGTTCCTTCGAATGGGGGTCCCCACCCTTCATGTCCTCACCTTGGGAGCCTGCAAGCAGTAATTAGCAGTCAGGTGGAGAGGACTTTCCACCACAGACTTAATTGGGGTCGAGGATGGAAGGTGGCAGGATCCCCCACCTGTCACCATTTGAGCAGCTCGTAGTAAAGTGAAGTAAGGTAAACGCATTTTATTTTGTGTTGTTGCCTCCAAACTTTGGCATGGATCAGAGGTGACTTTATTTTTTATAACCTGAGCAAATTCACCATTTCTTTACATCAAGTTGTCTGGTTGTTGTATGTTTCCCTCCAGAGATGTCTGCACTATTGGAACAAGGAGAGAGATGGGGAAAGAAGGGTCAAAGGACTAGTCCTTGGATAAATGAGGACTCTCTTAGAGCCAATTTATGTGTAGTTTCTAACCAATGAGCAGCTGATGCCTATCTTTTGGGAGAGGACGAAGCCAAGCCAGACATGTGTTACATGGGAGGAGGTAAGTGGTGTTAGACTCATCAGGAGGGCATTGTCCCAATACGAGAAATGACTTAATGACCTCTTGAGGGTGACCAGTGTGATTAAGGCCACAGTTAGAGCAATCTTGTGCCACTTTGGCTCATAGGGTACACTTGTGAATGCAGGAGAAAAATGAGGTTGGCTGGACCTCAGATGTAACATAAAAATAATTATCAACAATGTCATTGTGTTTTTTAAAACTTGGTACAGTTGGATGGTGTGTATTTTGCAGAGTGTGCACAGCATCCAGGACGGCACACAATTAGAGCTAGGCCATATGCCGTTAAATAATCTGAAGTTAATGAGTATACTTTTTCAGGTGAAGCAAACCCCCATTACCTGTGAGGGGACAGAATAAATTGTATGTTAACAGAGGGTCAGCATGATTCAATGAAGCTCATTAATGTAATTCAGACATTGAAACTTTGACAAACTTCGACAAACTTCAACATTAGATTGTCATTCAAGTGTGCATTGTGGCTGTAGAATCTTTCAAATTGGACATGACAAGGTTGCAGAGCATATTCTCAGTGCTGATGTGGTAAGGTCTGTGATACATATTAATTTCTTGTGTTTTGGTCATGAAGAAGTTTCGGATGCTAGGCCACCATTCCCCTCGGAGAAGAAAGAATCCTCAGCGTATGCAGTATCACATCCTGGCTGCACCAAGCACTATCACGGATACTGGTACCTTGGTAATTTTATGTAGTGGCACTTCTGGCATTGTCAAAAGGTATCAGGAACAAGATATTTATTGATAAAGGGAAACTAGGTTCCAGAGTTGCAGCTCTTGGCTGCCCTGGAATCATGCTCCAGTCTTTTTATGTTAACGACACGGCTGATAAATGATACTACCTGAGAGTTGCTCAGTCAGATACCTCTTCTGCTGTGCTGTCAAAGAAACAGACACCACTCTTACATAATCTTCAATTGATTTGTTCTTTGTACTCAACTCACATTCTAAAATGAACAATATATGCACAAAGTTAAACATTTGTGAATTGATGTACTGATTGCTTCAACTATGCATAGTTCCAAATATAGCCTTTCATGGGGTTCTTCCATATGGGCTTGCTGCTTTAAGTTTTATCCTTGGACTATGTATTTTATTCTTCAGGCAGCATCAATCCCCAATCCTTCATTTATCCTTTTTCTGCCAAGCATCTTATTCCACAATGTATGCAGTTACCATTATCACAACAATCTTGTGTCTTGACAGCTCATTCACAAACTTGGTTTGTAATGTAATGGTAATAGAAAGGGAGGAACTGAAAACAATTATCATCAATCGAGAAATAGTGATCAAAATTAAAGGGTTAAGGGCAACCATTTTGTATCCAGTCCTATAGTCTTGCATAGAGCAGTGGTTAAATCAGATCCTCAAGATCAGCTTGGCTGCAAAAATGAAGAGGTAGGAATTGAGCTGATGGATTATGTTTGTATTCAGACCAGAGGTGCATTCCAGAATATACGGGCAGGAGTTGACAGAGAAAGGCCCCTCTGTCAAGTTAAACAAATAAATTGACAGCAGAGCCAGGTGGTATTGCAGCAAATGGCTAAGCTGTGAAAGGAATTTTGCCAACTTTTCCAATCTTGTATTCAGTGAGTTGTTAAATAAGATCCTTTAGCTCCCACAGACACTTCACAATGAAAAGATGCAATATGCTTACAAGAGCATTTTAAAACAAATATCCAGCCAGATGAAGGAATTAGTTCAGATGACCAAAAACATAAGTCAAAGAGGCATGTTTAAACAGTACCTTTAAAGGAGGAAAGTGAAGTAGAGGTGGAGGAGGGTGTCAGAAGGGAATTCTAGAGCTTAGTGCCTAGGCAAAGCCACCAAAAGTGGAACAATTATAGTTGGGACTACACAAGAATTAGAGAAATGCCAAATATCTCAGGTTGTGAGGTTGGAGTAGTTTACAGAGCCCAAGGAGAGACTTGAAATAAACCAGGAGGTAAAAGAAATTATGTTGCTTAATCAGGAGCCAGTGGAGGTCAGCAAGCACAGGAGCGATAGGGGAAGGGGATTGGGATTTTCTGTGAGCCAAGATAATGGCAGCTGAATTTTGAGGAGCCTCAAGTTTATGTAAAGTAGGATGTGGGAAACCAACCAGGAGTGCACTGGAACAGTCAAACCAGGCCTTCGTACTCTCAAGAACACTAGTTTTCCAAATTATAATGCATTATGACCTCCTGCAGGTTTCGAAATCTTTTACCTGCTGAATTTAGTTGTGGGATTCTATCCAAATCCCCTCCCCATCACTTACCTTCCACCAAGCTGCACCATTCTAATGAGTTGCCTCTTTCTGGAGATAAGCAAGTCCCAGGTATCAGATTGATATAGGGAGGGATGAGTTTCCATTTGTCCCAGTCTCCTATGCAAAACCTAATCTAGTTAAAAAAGTCTAAACTTATTAAAATATACTATTTCATGGGGTGCATGTGTCACTGGCTAGGAAGCATTTGTTGCACATCCCCAACTGCTCTTGCACTGAATGGCTTGCTAGGTCTTGCAGAAAGCAGTTAAGAGTCAGTCATGCTGCTGTGGGTCTGGGGCCACATGTAGACCAGACCAGGACATAACCAGCTGAATTTATAGCCATATAAATACTCTATCGACAATTTTGGAACTTGTGCACTTACTACAAACCAACTCCTGGTTCACAAGAATGTTCGAAGTGCTCACTCCAATAATAGTTACTGAGCATGAGCATTAGGAGTTTTATCAGTGATCCCACTCAATCTTGGCCTCAATATTCTCCATCTACCTTCCTTGGGAATTATGGTCAGGATGGAGAAACCCAATATCAGGGAGAGAAATAGCTACTAATTTCTCCCTCCCACAATAATTTCAAAAGATAGAGGGCCACCAGCATTCTGAGCAATTATGAAATAGGTGAAAACATTTTACCTGGTATCACAATACCTTCAGGTCTTGTAGAGATCCAAGAACAATAGAGTCATAGAGGTTTACAGCATGGAAGCAGGCCCTTTGGCCCAACTTGTTCATGCTGCCCTTTTTTAAAACCCCTAAGCTAATTCCAATGGCCCGCATTTGGCCCATATCTCTCTATACCCAAAGTACCCATATAACTGTCTAAATGCTTTTTAAAAGACAAAATTGTACCCACCTCTGCTACTACCTCTGATAGCTTGTTCCAGACACTCACCACCCTCTGTGTGAAAAATTGCTCCTCTGGACACTCATGTAGCTCTCCCCTCTTACCTTAAACCTATGCCCTCTAGTTTTAGACTCCTCTACTTTTGGGAAAAGACAATGATTATCTAGCTGATGTGAGCCCCTCATTATTTTATAGACTTCTATAAGATCACCCCTCAGCCTCCTACGCTCCAGAGAAAGGTCCCAGTCTGTCCAGCCTCTCCTTATAACCCAAACCATCAAATCCCTGTAACATCCTAGTAAATCTTTTCTGCACTCTTTCTAGTTTAATAATATCCTTTCTATAATAGGGTGACCAGAACTGCACACAGTAGTAGAATCAGAACTTGAATCCACAACCTTCTGATGAGAAGTGGTTCCCAAACTGCATGTTGTGTGGCCTTACCAATGCTTTGTACAACCTCAACAAGACGTCCCAACTCCTGTATTCAATGTTCCGATGAAACCAAGCATGCCAAATGCCTTCTTCACCACTCTGTCTGCCTGTGACTCCACTTTCAAGGAGCTATGAACATGTACCCCTAGATCTCTTTGTTCTGTAACTCTCCCCAACATCCTATCATTAACTGAGTAAGTCCTATCCGGGTTCAATCTACCAAAATGCATCACCTTGCATTTGTTTAAATTAAACTCCATCTGCCATTTGTCAGCCCACTGGCCCAATTGATCAAAATCCGTTAGAATTTCATTATATGCTATTGGGAGCATAGCAGCTGGCCCATATTTTCCAAATAGCAGCGGAAAGCCATGGGCTAAACATAGTTGAATTTCTTGCCCACATTCGAGAATCACTGTCCAACTCCCGACAGGAGCAGCAGCAGCAGCAGCCTTTGACAAGAGAATTTTTGCAGGCCCCAAGAGACCTCTAGCTGTGCCCCATTAGGATGGGCCAGCTTTGAAACAGCAGAAAACAGAGAGCAGGAGGATTTTCTGCTATTAAGGATACATTGAAGTTTTTTTTTACTGTTCCCCACTGCTCAGTACCAGATGCCTATAGATCAGGAACGTGGACCTGAAGTGTAAACAAAACTGTAACAAAAGGTTTTTAAGAAACTAAGAAGGAACTGCAGTCAAGTACATAAACATGGTCCATGAACTTCACAAGACCACAAAAAGGGCAACTTTCTTAGGAGTCAGTGAACCAGTGTAATCTTCAGTTGTATGTGGGAGAGGGGGGTTTGATCAAACAGGAGTCCACCACACAGTTGCACCTCCTTGAGACCACAAGTTGTCAGGTCCATGCATCACTGTTTGAGGTCATGGATGGTATCAGTCACAAGTTGGACACACTACCATCAGATGTTCCCCAAAGGAGATCCCACTGAATCAAGCAAGAGATCCCAGCCACATCATTTAAATATTGCCTACACTTACTTTAATTAACCCCTCTTCACCTAATCAGCCCTTCTGCCCCTATCCATCCTCCATGACATACAATAATCAGCCACTCCACCCTGTTGGCTCCAACACACACTAATCGGGCCTTCTCTCTCTCTCTCTCTCTCCCCCGACCCGTAAACTAACAGGCCAGCCAGCAGCAAAGACCAGGGATGCATTGCAGTTGATATCTCCAGTTCCAACCAAAGCTGGTGTGTGGCTATAGCCCTGCAGGCAACATTTATAAGTGCACTCGAGAAGGCAAAAAGTCCTGAGGCTGAGACAAACAAGAAGAGAGAGGAGCTGGGCTTTTGTGCTAGTGCAGGGCACAGTCTCAGAGGAGGAGAGCTCATGACCCCAATTGGTGTTACAACTTGCAGTTTGGAAACCACTTCTCATCAGAAGGTTGTGGATTCAAGTTCTGATTCTAGTACCTAAGCACAAAAGTTAAGGCTAACATTTCAGTTCAGTAATGTGTGAGTGCCATAAACTGCCTTTAAGATGCTAAACAAAGCTGAGTACAAAATATCTCATGGCAGGAGATCAGGGTAGTTATCTCTAGTGCCCACAATAGTTACCCTTCAACCAACATCACTCATCCCCTCATTATGTTATATTACTGTTTCTAGAAACTTTATGCATAGATTAGATTTCTTACATTACCACAGTGACCACATTTTACAAGTACTTCACAGGCTATAAAGAGCATTGGAACATCCTGTGGTCATGAAAGATCTTTTATAAGTGTGTGATGTTGCTATGAATCAGGCAGCATATAGGCAGAGTTCATAGAACCCTACAGTGCAGAAAGAGGCCCTTCAGCCCATCGAGCCTGCACCAAACACAATCCCACCCAGGCCCCACCCCCATATCCCTACAAATTATACCCACTAATGCCTCTAACCTACACATCCCTGGACACTAAGGGGCAATTTCTTAGCATGGCCAATCAACCTAACCTGCACATCTTTGGACTGTGGGGGGGAAACTGGAGTACCTGGAGGAAACCCACGCAGACACAAGGAGAATGTGCAAACTCCACACAGACAGTGACCCAAGCCAGGAATCGAACCCAGGACCCTGGAGCTGTGAAGCAACAGTGCTAACCACTGTGCTACCGTGCCACCCACAGAGTTCTAGGATACAAAAATCTGAGGACACATAGCAACCAACTCAAGGACAGCTTCTTCCCTGCTGCCATCAAACTTTTGAATAGGCCTATCTCACATTAAATTGATTTTCCCCTACACCCTGGTTATGACTGTAACACTACAGTTTGCACTTTCTCCTTTCCTTCATTACATACAGTATGCTTTGTTTGTGTAGCATTTAAGAAACAATACTTTTCACTATATACCAATATATGTGACAATAATTAAATCAAAGACAAAACATAAATACCCAGAAATCCAATTCCAATTAAGAAACAATTTATTAATTAACCTACATGAGGGCACATAGCCATGAAAACAGAAAATAATCTAGTTACCAAGGCAGCTCTCATCCAGTACTTAGTCAAATTCCAAATTAGGCTTGTTCACTGAGCACACCATGAGTTTGCACACAGTGGCTGCCCCACACACAGCCCCCATCCACGTAGTTGATCCTTGCTTGCACTGATTTCTCATCAGCCTGTCAGGTGATTTTCTATGGCCATCTTGGTAGGCATGACAGTACTCAGCAACCATGTTTAATAAGGGATGGATATGATCTAGAAAACAGAAGGGTCAGTGTCAGGAAGACTGTGTCCCTTTAGCACCTAGCCCCTTGTGATGTCACAAGTGTGAATATTGCTTTCACATGTGGAGTTGGCCATGGAATAATTTCATCTGCTTGCCTCACTGAACCATGAAGTGGTATGTGATGTAAGAAAAGACCTGGGGTGGGGGGGGGCGCGTGAAATGAAGAAAAATAATTTGGTCAAATGCAAGAAATAATAAATTCATTTAAATTAAGGTGTCCCTTAATATAAGGGGAGTAAAATCTTTGGCTGGATTGAGACATGGGATTGTGCTAATATTTTTGGACTGAGTCTTTGTAAATTTTGTGTGAATAGCTCAGCGTTGACCACATCTCACAGGATCCAAAGGGATTCAAGAAAATCTTAAATAATTAGTTTGTCCTGTGCAGGTTTCCTGTAAGAACAGCCGCCCCTGCGATCTGTATCCATAATGATGGGCCCACAGTGCCAGCCTGCAGCTGCCTGACACAAAGACACAGGCTGTTTAGCTGCTCCATTCAGCATTGATTCTTCCTTTAAACAGAAATCTGGCACAGAAGGAACTGAGTGGAACTTCGCCATGATCCCAGACCCTCAATTATTCCATCCTTTTTCTCTGCTCACTTCAGGCTGCATGCTATATTCTAGATCGATAGGTTGGCCTGGAATAATGAGAAGGGGTGGGGGTGGATCAATGTGCAATGGAGGCTGCAAATCACTAGGATCCTGAAGAACACACAGCTTTTTATGAAAGAGGTAATGCTTTCTGTTACTCAGCAACGAGGAGTAGTCAAGGAGAATCTGTTTGCCAATGGAATCCAGCCAGTTTGAGTTGGATAAATGCTACTTGGAAGGTGAGGAGAGAGGAACAAACTGTAGGGTGGAGATTGCAATGGAGAAGATAAGAAGGCAGGGTATATGAAAGGAAAGGAGGACAGAAAGGGAGATGAGGAGTGAAAGATGGGACATGAGAATTGGGCAAAGGATGGAATTGAATTTGTTGCCTTTGAAATATTCTACACAGGCACTTTGACCAGTTTATTACTCAAAAACATGTTTACTCAGGTGAAACAAACTAAGAACTGTGGTTCAAACTTAGTTTTATTAAAACACTTGCAAGTTAAAGAAATAACTCTCACACGATAAATTAAGTTAACTTTTCCTCAAACTAGGCTGACTGCCTAAAAAATTGAACCCTCTTTGGTGAACTTGACTGGGCTGTTGGCTTCAATTCACTGAGCTCGTGGATGAATTCAGGATCTTCTTGGTATGAAGGTGGATCTTGCACATCCTAAGGAATATATAAATATTATGGCTGCATTTTTCACAAAAAATGACTGTCATAACGGTGACAAAACTGGAGCGATCCACACCAGTCTGTCAGACCCAAAATCATCCGACATTTAGTCATTTTTTGGGAAAGTGGTGAGTTGTGTGCTGGTTCTGGATGGGGCAGGCCTAAACACACCAGTGAGCCCAGCTGCAAAGTGATCAAGTGCCATTTGGAAAGGTGCCCTGATTTCATAGTACATTTGGAGACCCCCTTCCTCCCCCCATGGACATCGGGACACCCTCTGTCTCCTCATCAACCGCATGTTTCTCTATACCCTGCCTCCCTATCATGGATCATAGGCATCAGGGCATTGGGACCTTCCGTGACCCTTGACATTGCCCCCTTTCATGTTCCACCCCAGGAGCTGGGAAAATCCACTCCAAATGGGCTAAGCATATTTAAATACTACTTTAAATATGCTAATTGGCCTCGCGCCCTTTGTGGGTCTGGTTTGGTTTGCACCAGTAGAAAGGGACCAACTGCAAACTGTTTGCCTTTGGGTGCAAAATCTGTTTTTAGGCCTGCACACAATTTCCCAGGTGTGACGCGATCTGCGCCAAGCGCAATGAGCTGGAAAATCAGCCCCAACATATTTTTCTGTTGTTCTGCTGTGTACCTCTTGATGGATTTCGGATCATAACTATTCTCCCATTGTTAAAGTTGAGCACGTCTATTCAATATGCAAGACAGATTTGGCAGTCCCTATTGGTTTTTGACCTCTGGTAACCTTGGCTCGTCCATATTCCATTTGGTCTTGCTTGCAGAAGCTGTTTAGCTATGTATTAATATAAAAATCCAATTTTATGTTCAGCTTAGTTGCTTAGGCCATTGACCACTTGGCCACAGATTGTAAATTTGACATTGTTGGTTATAGGGACATGTCCACTTTTTAATGTCAACACTTTGACTCATCTAGCAAGAACTCATCAAAGGAGCAATGAGTTAAAAAGCGCCTTATAACTTGTCAATAGACCAGTGCCAGAGACTATTCACTCTAACCATATTACCATGCCTAACCTCCCTATCTCACTTCATCTGTCCCAAAATGGCACCCAGATCTTACTTTGCCTCTTTGGATACACCTGCTCCTAATTTCAGCCATGCTGTGATTCATGTTCAGCTAGACCAATATTTTCAGTCTGTCTGTGCAGTGCTAAATGGAGAGACAGAATGATCTGCAATTAACCATCTATCCCAATGAGAATCAGCACCTTCAGGACATAAGGGGATCTGAAACCCCAGTAAGAGTCAACATCTTCAGAAGAGGAGGAGATAAAATTACTGGAGCAAAAGAAACAAGAAAATATATTGATAAATAGAATGTAATTATGCAATAGCTTTGTGCAAAAGTGATGTCCAATGCTTTCACACAGAAACCACTGGTTTTAATCTTTTCTTGGTTCCTATTATACAGTAGGAAGAGACGAGTATCAACTCATTGTTGCAAGGATCATGGCATTGATTACAGGTACATGTTTGGTAATGATTAACTCTTTTTTACTGCTAAGAATATTTAGAGCATATATAATTCTCAGTTCATAAATAAACCTGTGCTGTTTTTCTTAGCCAAACTGAGGTGTTATAAAATTATCTAATGGTATCTGTGCCCTGGAGTTTGATATCAGCAGAAAGCACTTGCAGCTGGTGTCCTGCCACTCACCTGCCACTCTTATCACCAACACTTTATAATAAGTCATGAGGGATGTTTTCTTTCTCCAATTTTATTCTTTTCATGTCCAGCAAGACACTGACTCCTGTTGGGGTTCCATCACTGCCATTGCACTCTCTCCTCCCCCAGGTTACCAACCCTGACATGGTAACGTCCCCTTTACTATTTCACCCAAATGGTTTTCTGCATTTAGCAAATATAGTGTGTCCCATTAGAGTACTTTGGCAGTAAATAGTTTCTTTGTCACTTACCAATCCTGTCCTTACCAAATGTCCACACCCTGGCTCTTCTCAGCTGGTGTAACCGGATGGCAAACATAAGCAAGAACCTTGGCTGATTGTTTCCTCCTTAACCATTGAATGCTCACACCAATTCAGCACTTCAACTGCTGCCCTAATTGAGGTCAATCAATTCAATACAGGCCAAGGTTTGAAAATGGGGCCTTCTGACACTAATGATCAATGTGTAATATATCTGCTGAGTCACTAGGGGGAAGACTAATTTTGAGATTGCAAAGCCTTTTTTCCTCATGTCACACAAGATATGAAACTTTCCTTCACCCAACACACCTACATTGAGGTATGAAGGTGGTCATTAAAGTGTCTCTTCCTGGAATGTTGACCTGTTTCACTTTTCAGAGGCTGACAGATTTGTTGTATTAAAGTGAAAGGTGATAAAAGGACGCCTTGCCCAATTCCCATCCGTTGAATGGTACAACTCCATGCATGACAGTCTCCAGCAGTTAACTCCTGGAGTAAGCAGAAAAGAATCTTGGACAATTCCATGGCAAAATTCAGGAGATTTCTTACCAGCCCCATGAGGTGGTCAAGCAGTCCAGGAAATCTCCAGTTCATCCAACACACCAGGTTCACTATAACTAAATACAGAACATTAGTCATAACAATCTAACCAACTCACACTGTAATGTCCTTTTCATTTATCAAGTTCCATCTTAATGGACTGGAGTATATTTTGCAATAACATAAACTCAAAGGGACAACCAGCTGAGAAAAGAAATATGAACATCTAAGCTGATTCTTTGCAGGCCTGATCTAAATTGGGTGGGTGTTGGTTACAGAATTGTAGTTCTTTATAGCAATCTTCATAGTCTTCAGTGGGTTAACTGTAAGTCTTTATCGACAAGTCGAATTATTTATAGACAGATTATAGAGTATCTGCTAAGGGCTAACTTCATGCTTAGGTTGTTTTTCTGTTTCTGCTAAACACCACACCAACCCCTGGATCTGGGTCATATGTGCCTTTTAACATCACTGTGTGGATAGTAATGTACTCAGCCCCACATTAACCCTATTTATGACAGACCCTTTTTATACTACAGCCTTGAGTTAAAAATCAATGACCATTTCAAATGTCTTCTCTAAATCCGTATATACAGCAAACTTTGCATGGTGAGTCACAAGGTTCACTGTTTTATGTCAACAAAGGTGTTTTCAACAGAGATTGACTGGAAGTGTTGCAGAAAATAAATGTAACAGTTTACAGAAAGTAGGCTTGGAGCTAGCATGTCCATCACATGCAAACACATCACATGACATCACATGAAACACCAACCGCACCCCATTCACAATAGTCGTATGGAGGGATGTTAAAAAAATTAAAAACATGGCTTGCACCCTCCACATCTCCACATAAATATCATGCCCTAACAAGCCAAAACTGACTGTGCAATAAAGCATGTGAGAAAACTAGTGATTTTCTGTTGTGTCTTCAGATAACTGAGGAGGGGAACCAAGAAATTATCAATCTTGAGAAACTTTCAGCAGCAATTATGATCCAGTTCACTTCAGGATGTGCCTATTCAGACAACTTTCCTGCCTGAGCACAATCTTAAAGAAGTAGATCCCATTAAACATTGCCCGTCTGTATCAGTTAAACAGCCAAAACATGTTTCAAATCATACAAACCTAAAGCAATGCCACAGGAGACTTGTTAGCCGCATTAATACTTCGGGCGTATTTTCACCAAGTGAATGAATCTGTTCTCATCACTATAGATCAAAGTTTACACATTATTCTTGTTTCCTCTGTAAATGATGAACCCCATTACTGGTCATGAAGTCAATGGCCCAATTGTCATATCTTTACATAACTGGGCAAGCATGATTCAAGATTTGGAATTCATTAGCTTTCAAACCATTTGGGAAAGATTAGTAATTGTAAGAATCCTGAGAGAGAGCGTTCTGGCACTTTTTGTTTTTATTACATATTTCTAGTACTATAGTTGCAATTAATCTTCTTAAAAATTCTATTTATTTTTGTGTTGGCTGCATGATTTCCTCAACTTGCACTGTTTATAGAAATGCTTCCAGCAACAATTTTGTTTAAGTTCATGCATTTTTGGCCACAAGCTGCTTGATTCAGGTTGATATTGTACAGTGACTTGGCTGCTGGTAGTTTACAGCTCCATAGTCTATCCAATCTTCTGCTCTCCTCAAATTGCTGATTCTTGCTTCACTCACATTCCTGGTACCTCAGTCAAGTCACCAGAATTAACGTGTGAGCTATGTGCGGTTTCAGCAGGATATTCAGTTGTAGTTATCAAGTAAGTCCTATCTGACATCATCTGACTCCTACATTATTTACTTTCAGGCAGAGGGCACTGGTTAAGAGTTGGGATCTTAGCTAATTTCCCTCTGATTCACTCACAGTATTGAGACCAGTAATGAATTACTCACTGTTATACCCACAGCACTCTAATCACCCAGTCAAGTTATCAAATTGGCTTCCAACAGAGATCTGCTATTTTGCATGTCCTTCTTTTGGAGACACTCCACTGACAAGAAAGAGTCTGTGTCCCAGACCATTTTAAAGGAAGAGGAGGAGTTTATAATTTCAGACTGGCCTGTAGCTGATTCAGACCTGTTCAACACTGGAAAAGGCCATGGTCAGCAGTCTTGAGACATATTTTAATATCTTGGCATTCTGTATAATGGGATTGAATTAATTGTAAGGAGTTTAATCCAGTGAGTGAATGGGAAGAGATTTGTCCATTGTATAATCGCAGCAAATTGTAATTGGTCCATTAAGATTTTTTGATATGGGAGTTATTGGGAATTGTTTGGGAGCAATGGGATTCTGTACAGTTGGAGTGAATGGAAAACGAAATCAATCCATTGGCATCATATACAATGGGATCAAGCCAATTAAATGAGTTTTGTGGATGCTGGTTTTTAAGATTTCCAGCATCCACAGTACTTTTTTTGCTTTTGCATTAGAATGAGTTCTGTATTGATCCTGATCATAGTTAGATCAGTGGAATAAAAAATTCTCCAAATTATTGCATGAGATGGATCTGAACTATATCAGTAAACTGTCTTTTCCAAAGGAAAGTGATTACATTGAATATTTGAAACAAAAATGATATATTCACTTTTCTAAGTTTTAAATTGAATAATAAGCAAGCCCATGTTTTTGAGAAGCATAGCTTTGCTACGAATGTGTCTTGACATCTCATGCTGAGCAGACCTGTAATTTCACATGGCTGCTGCCCTAGTTAACAATATCATTAATCAACTAGCTCAATTTGATGACAAGCACATTTCCCACAAACTACTTCCAGGTTGGTGGCTTACTGGATAAAAGCACAAGCTGTTGTGCTACTGATTCAAACAGAGCAGGAAGGTTCCTGTCCCATCACTGGCCTGTGCAGTGTTAGCTGATCTCAATTGGGGCAGCAGTGGAGATGTAACAGTTAAGAATCCCAAGTTAGCTGGAAGGAAATCATTAGAATTGTCTTTTACTGATCATGTTGAACAATCCATGCTGGAAAGTTCATGTGCCTGGAGCTCAAATAAATATAGGGTCAGATTTGACTGAAATGTTTCACTCCATCTGCTGACAATCAACCTAAATCTAAGTTGGAAAATTGCCACTTCAGAATTCAAGGATTCCCTTAATAATTGGAATTTCAATCTATTGATTGAAATTTCCACCCGCTGAATCAAATTCCCATCCACAGTTGAGTTTTCAATCCATGATCAGAAGGATTACAGAAAGATTCCCTTCTGTAATCAAGATTCCCATTCACCATTTGAGATTCCTGTCTATGATTGAAATTTCCTTCTGGAAACAAGCCCTTTCATCTTTCCTTGATAGCTCTCAACTGAGAAACTGAACATTGTCTTTTTTCACATGGTTCAAAAATTTTGCTGGTAGTGCACCCAGTGTCAATCCAAGAAGCTCCAGTACTGACTCCTGATCTGTGATGGGCTAGCTGATTTCTGCCAGGGCATGGGTCTGGGCTTTTGTTGGTCTCAGTTCCCTTGGGTTAAAGAGGAAAAAAATCTACCAGGATAGTAACTCTTAGTCACCACCCTGTAATATTTGCTGGACAGTGTGCAAAGCTCCCACAAATGTTGGGTGAGAGTAGAATTTTACTGTGCTATGATACAACCAGTAGTCAAGTAGCCTGTCAGCATTTAGTATCTAGTTTTATACATGAAGAATGGCCACTTGGTTGAGGTACCAGAAGCCCCTAGTGATCTTAGAGTTCTTCACCTGAAAGCTATTTTCAGGAGAGGAAAAGATGACATGGGAGCTGGTGGACTCCATTGTGGCTTCCAGTGAGCATGTCTGTAGTAAGTGTTGTTTGATTACAGAATTCCAGCTTAGAGTGGATGGGCTGGATTCTGAGCTTCGCACACTGTGACACATTAGGGAGGGGGTGGTACCTGGCCACTGTGTTCCAGGAGGCAGTCACACCCCTTAGATTAAATACCCTGAATTCGGCCAATGGACAAGGAAAGGAGGATGTGGCTGTGAGTGAGGCAGGTAGAGCGATCCAGGAGGTAGGGTTGCAGGAGCCTCAGTCCCTGAACTTATCTAACAAGTTCGAGATTTTTGTTCCCTGTGTGGATGGGAATGGGTACTGCAGGGAGGATGAGAAAACTGACCACGGCACTGTGGTACAGGGAGCCGTTCAAGTTGGAGGAGAAAAAAGAAATGTAGTTTTAATTGAGATAGTATAGTTAGGGGCAGTGACGTTGTTCTTTGTAACCAGGATTGAGAGTCTCAAAGGTTGTGTTGCCCACCTGGCACTCGGATTCAGGATATGTCATCTGGGCTGCAGAGGAACTTGGAGTGATAGGATAAAGATCGAGTTGTTGTGTTCCAAGTAGGTACCAACAACATAGGTAGAACAGGAACAGACATTCTGCTAGGGAGTGTGAACAGCTAGGAGCTAAATTAAAAAGCAGAACCAAAAAAGTAATAATTTCTGGATTACTACCTGAGCCACAAGCTAATTGGCACAGGATCTAAAAGATTATGGAAGTAAATGCGTGGCTCAAAGATTGGTGTGGGAGAAATGGGTTTGAATTCATGGGACATTGGCACCAGTACTGGGGAAGAGGGGACCTGTTCTAATAGGACAGTCTTCATCTGAATCATGCTGGGACCAGAGTCTTATAATAGTATAACTAGGGCTGTAGATAGGGCTTGAAACTAAATAGTGGGGGGAGGGTCCAGTTCTAGGGAGAATTAGAAAATCAAAGTTAAAGGAGAGGGTAGAAGTTAAGGTTAATAATGAGGACTTTCAAATAATTAAAGGAGCTGAGGGCTCAGGAGAAGTTAGTAAAGTTTCCAGACCATGTAATAGAACAGAGAGTATAGAAGGTGGCAGGAATCTAACCTCAGGCACAGAAAAAAAGGTGACAAGTATGAGAAGGGAAGTGGTCATTGCAGGACTGAGGGTGTTGTACATAAATGCGTGCAGTATATGGAACAAGTGAACAAATGAACTTGTTGCGCACATTGAAATTGGCCGGTGCGATATTGTGGGCATCACAGAGACATGGCTGTAAGGGGATCAGGGCTGGGATTTAAATATCCAAGGATATGTGTCCTATTGAAAGGACAAGCAGATGGGCAAAGGGGACGGTGTTGCATTGTAAGGAATGAAGTTAAATCAATAGCAAGAAACGATATAGGATCAGAAGGCATAGAATCTCTGTGGGTAGAGTTGAGGAATCACAAAGGTAAAAAGATCTTGATTGGAGTTATGTACAGGCCCTCCAGCAGTAGTCAGAATGTGGGGCAGAAAATAAATTAGCAGATAGAAAAGGTATATAAAAAAGGCAAATTAACAATAATCATGAGGGATTTCAATGTGCAGGTGGACTGGGAAAATCAGGTAGGTAGTGGAACCCAAGAAAAGGAGTTTGTGGAATGTCTAAGAGATGGGGTTTTTGGAGCAGCTTGTGACAGAGCCTGCTAGGGACCAGGCAATTCTGGATTTGGTGATGTGTAATGAGGCAGACTTGATTAGGGAACTTAAAGTGAAGGAACCCTTAGGGAGCAGCGACTACAATATGATAGAACTTATCCTGCCGTTTGAGAGGGAGAGGCTGGAATCAGATGTAACAGTATTACAATTAAATAAAGATAACTACAAAGACATGAGGGAAGAGCTGACCAGAATTGATTGGAAAGGGTGTCTAGCAGGGAAGACAGTGGAACAGCAATGGCAGGAGCTTATGAGAGTTATTCAGGAGGCATAACAGAAATTCATCCCAAGGAGAAGGAAACATGCTAAGGGAAGGACGAAGATCCTTAGCAGACAAGGGAAGTCAAGGACAGCATGAAAGCAAAAGAAAAAACATATAAAGTGGCAAGGATTAGTGGGAAGCCAGAGGATTGGAAAGCCTTTAAAAGCAAGAAGAGGGCAACTAAAAAATCAATATGGGGATGAGAAGGTAAAATATGAGTGTAAGCTAGCTAGTAACATAAAAGAAGATAGGAAGAGTTTTTTTTCAACATATAAAAGGTAAGAGAGAGGCAAAAATAGACATTGGACCACTGGAAAATGAAGCTGGAGAAGTAATAATCGGAAACAAAGCAATGGCAGAGGAACTGAATAGTTATTTCGCATCACTCTTCACAGTAGAAGACACCAGCGGGATGCCAGAGCTCTAGGAGAATCAGGCGGCACAGGTGAGTGCAGTGGCCATCACTAAGGAGAAGGTTCTGGGGAAACTGAAAGGTCTGAAGGTGGATGAATCACCTGGACCAGATGGACTACACGCAGCATTCTAAAACAGATAGCTGAGGAAATTGTGGAGGCATCACTGGAGGTAGGGAGCATCCCAGAGGACTGGAAAGTAGATAACGTAACGCCACTGTTTAAGAAAGGAGGGAGGCAGTAGACAGGAAATTAGAGGCCGGTTAGCCTGACTTTGGTCATTGGCAAGATTTTAGACTCCATTATTAAAGATGAGATCGCGGAGTACTTGGAAGAGCATGATAAATTAGGACTGAGTCAGCATGGCTTCGGCAAGGGGAGGTCATGTCTGACAAATCTGTTAGTTATTTGAGGAGGTAACAAGGAAGCTAGTTAAAGGAGAACCGGTGGACGTGATTTATTTAGATTTCCAGATGGCCTTTGACAACGTGCCGCATAGGAGACTGTTAAATAAGTCGAGAGCACACAGTGTTTAGGGTAAGATCGTGGCATGGATGGAGGATTGGCTGACTAGAGAAGGCAAAGAGTGGGGATAAAGGGGTCTTTTTCAGGATAGAAGGCGGTGACTAGTGGTGTGCCTCAGAGGTTGTTGCTAGGACCACAACTTCTCACAATATACGTTAACGATTTGGAAGAAAGAACTGAAGGCGTTGTTGCTAAGTTTGCAGGTGATTAAAGATATGTAGAGGGACAAATAGTATTGAAGAAGCAGGGGGGCTGTAGACGGATTTGGACAGGTTCGGAGATTGGCAAAGAAGTGGCAGGTGGAATACGATGTGGAAAAGTGTGAGTTTATTCTCTTTGGAAGGAGGAATGGAGGCATAGATTATTTTCTAAATGGGGAAATGCTTAGGAAATCAGAAGCATAAAGGGACTTGGGAGTCATTATTCAAGATTCTCTTAAGGTTAATGTGCAGGTTCAGTCAGCAGTTAGGAAGGCAAATGCAGTGTTAGCATTCATGTTGAAAGTGCAAGAATGCAAGGACAGGGATGTACTTCTGAGGCTGTTTAAGACTCTGGTTAGATGCCATTTGGAGTATTGTGAGCAGTTCTAGACCCCATATCTAAGGAGGGATATGCTGGCCTTGCAAAGGGTCCAGAGGAGGTTTGCAAGAATGATCCCTGGAATGAACAGCTTGTCATATGAGGAATGGTTGAGGTCTATACCCGTTGAAGTTTAGAAGGATGAGGGGGGATCTTAATAAAACTGCGAGGCCTGACTAGAGTGGACATGGAGAGGATGTTTCCACTAGTTGGAAAGAGTAGAACCAGAGAGCACAATCTCAGACTAAAGGGACGATCCTATAGAACAGAGATGAGAAGGAATTTCGGAATTTCTTCAGCCAGAGAGTGGTAAATCTATGGAACTCTTTGCTGCAAAAGGCTGTGGAAGCCGGGCCATTGAGTGTCTTTAAGACAGAGATAGAGAGGCCCTTGATTAATAAGGGGATCAGGGGTTATGGGGAAAAGGCAGGAGAATGAGGATGAGAAAAATATCAGCCATGATTGAATGGCAGAGCAGACTTGATGGGCTGAATGGCCTAATTTTGCTCCTATATCTTATGGTCGATAGGGAATTGAGGAGGAAACTGAAAGGTGAAAACTTAAGAGAGTGGGCAGTATTTATAACTGCCTTTCATGTTTCCTGTCCCTTTAAGAGAAATTGGGAAGAGCTAAGTTCTTGTTCTAAACCACAGCCACTGTTATGGCGCCAAAGCTGAAGCTGAGTAAGTTCTGTGGAAATTAGGTGAATTAGGGTGGGTCTGTATCCATACTGCCCCCAGACTAAGTTACTAGGCAACACAGAGTCAGGCATAATAAATCCTGACGTGCAGGAAATGAAGTAATGCACTGGAATGTGCCACTGGCACTCTGTGTGGAGACAGTTTTATTTTTAATCTCATCGCAGTCTTTCTCACTCATAAAACACATACCAGCTCTACTTTTAAGCCTCTTTCATCATTCTATTAAAACCAACCCACACTTCCGAATTTCCAGTAACCAAGCCTACTTTTGACGTCTGAGGACCACCTTCTAGAATTCCCTCAGGAGCCGGGAGCAGCCAGCCTTTCTAAACATTATACATTGATTTTCAAACATATTTCAAGTATTGCTCCATATGCAAATTCCACTGCTTATTTTGGTAATTTTGAAAAAGACAACTCATTCTGCTCACTTCTTTGGGTTTATGCAACTTACCCTTTTCAATTTATTTCTAAATCTGATTCAAGCTTCTACTGTTCTGACTTTCCTGATGGGCTCAGAAGCTCAAACATATGTCCTCGAGGTTTCAAAATCAATCTGTTCAGAAACCAGCCCAAGGAGAATTTTTGTATGCCTGATGAGGGGTGCAAACTCCTTTGCTACTTTTTCAAGAAGGGATATATAGAGAAGGTATTTATTTGAGAAGAGATATATAGCGAGATTAACAGAGACACTGTTAGAGACCCTATACATGTGTCGAACCAACAGATACCGCAAAGTTTCACAATTCAAGGGTGCTGCAAAACTTCTTAAGTGTTTATTGGCCCCACGTGTGCAGGATTAACCATGTCCATGTGAGAATTACAGAATCCAAAGACAGATAATCCCCCCAACTCCCATTACCACCAACATCCAGATCTCATCAACAAGCAAGGCTGTCAGCCAATATTCAAGGAGTAGATTTCTGGATCAAGAATGGAAACAAAAACTGGAATTATTTTAGAAAATAATAGATATCAAGACAAGGAAGCTGGGATGAATGACCGAAGGTGGACCAAATTGCCTTTCTTGCTTATGTCTGTGACCTTCTGAGCTAATGTTCACAGCCCAACTTACCCATTCTTTGCTATACCCCATTGAGAGCCAGTATCTTCAGAGGAGACCTGATCTACATCGAGAATCAACACCTTCACTGGGGAAACTTGAACCCCAGCGGAATCAGCACCCACATTGGAGGGAACCTGAACCCCAGTGAAAATCAGCACCTTTGCTGGGGAGAACCTGAATCCCAATGATAGCACCTTGACTGGGGGAACTCGAACCCCAGCGAAAATCAATACCTTCACTGGGGAGAGTTGAACCCTAGCAAGGATCAACACTTTCACTGGGGAGAATTGATCCCCAGTGAGATTCAGCACCTTCACTGGGATGGGGGGACCTGAACCCAAGCAAGAATCAGCACCTTCAGTAGGAAGAACTTGAACCCAGTGAGAATCACTGCTTCACTGGGGGGGGCAACGTGAACCCCAGCAACAATCAACATCTTCACTAGAGGAAACCTGAACCCCAGTGAGAATCTGCACCTTGAGTGGGAAGAACCTGAACCCCAGCAAAAAACAGCAACTTCACTGAGGGGGACCTGAACCCCAGCACCATAACTGGGGGTGGGGAGGGACCTGAACCCCAGCACTGTAACTGGGGGTAGGGGGGACCTGAACCCCAGCACGAATCAGCACCTTCAGTGTGGGTGACCTGATTCCCAGTGAGAATAAGCACTTTCACTAAGGAAACCTGAACCCCATCCAGAGTCTACTTGATCTGAAAATATTTTGTCCTGTAGTAAATCATTAAATAAATCTATATTCAATAGTTAGTGTTTTTTTTTATGTTCACCTAGACTCCCTCACTTTAAGAGGTCTCACAACACCAGTTTAAAGTCCAACAAGTTTATTTGGTAGCAAACGCCACTATCTTTCGAAGCGCCGCTCCTTCGTCAGGTGAGTGGGAGTTGACTTGGGAGTTGACATCATGACTGTCTCACTTCCCCAGACCATAATTACAGTTTTGAGGAGTGGTGCATTCACAGACATGGTGTTGATTGAACTATGGTTTCATTCCATCTGAGTCAAATTCCAGAACTAAAATTAGATTCTACATGGCCTGTAACACATTTTCTAGTTCACAAGCTACATTGCAGGGTGAAGACAAATGAGTTAACTTTTTGTTTGCCAATCCTCACCTGTGGGAATTTGATTTTGATTTGATTTGATTTATTGTTGTCATATGTATTAGCATACAGTGAAAAGCATTATTTCTCGCACGCTATACAGACAAAGCATACTATTCAGAGGGAAGGAAATGAGAGAGTGCAGAATGTGGTGTTGCAGTCATAGGGCGTAGAAAAAGATCAGCTTAATGCAATTAAGTCTTGCAGCAGCAGAGAAGCTTTCCCGACGGACGAAGATGAAAGCAAGAATGCCAGGGGTCCTTAATTATGCTGGCTGCTTTGCCCAGGCAGCAGGAAGTGTATACAGAGTCGCCAATTCTGTAAGATATTGAATTAAAGCATTGTTAAGAGAGTTTTAAAAAGTTAGAATGAAGTTTGAGAAGCATAGAATGAGAGTAAAAGATAGAAATTGAAGGTATGCTGGACACATCTTGTAAGAAGTCGCCTCGCGAATCACAAAGCTGATTTAATCCCCACTGGTCAGATGTTATTCAAAAGCTTTTTAAAGCAGCCCATAATTCCAGAAAAAAGATTACTCACTGGAATTGACCAATTCAACATTCAATGAACTTGAACGTTGGGAAATAAGGAAGGGCAGGTGAGAGAAGTGTTAGTGAGGGATCACTTTGGGACTAGTGACCATAATTCTATTGTTTTAAGATAGCTATGGAGAATGAGAGGTCTGGCCCAGAAGTTAAAATTCTAAATTGGGGCAAGGCCAATTTTGATGGTATCAGGCAAGAACTTTCAAAGTTAATTGTGGAGTCTGTGGGAAGGCAAAGGGATGTCTGGTAAGTGGCACACTTTCAAAAGTGTGTTAACCAGGGTTCAGTGTAAACACATTCCTCTAAGAATGAAGGGCAAGGCTGGCAGAAGTAGGGAACCCTGGATGGCTCGGGATATTGAGGCCCTGGTCAAGAAGAAGAAAGAGGCACGACATGCATAGGCAGTTGGGATCAAGTAAATTCCTTGATGTGAGGCTCACTGGCCTATAGTGCCCAGGCTTTTCCCTGCAGCCCGTTTTAAATAAAGGCACAACATTTGCCACTCTCCAATCTTCAGGCACCTCACCCGTGACTATTTATGTTCAAATATCTCGGCTAGGGGACCTGCAATTTCCTCCCTAGCCTCCCACAATGTCCTGGGATACACTTTATTAGGTCCTGGGGAGTTATCTACTTGATGCGCTTTAAAACTTCCAGCACCTCCTTCTCTGTAATATGTATATTCTCAAGACATCAATATTTATTTCCCCAAGTTCCCTAGCATCCATGCTTTTCTCAACAGTAAATATGGTGAGAAATATTCATTTAGGATTTCGCCCATCTCTTGTGGATCCACACATAGCTGACCTTGTTATTCCTTAAGTGGCCCTACTCTTTCCCTTATTACTCTTTTGTCCTTTATGTATTTGTAGAAGTGTTGTGGGAAAATCACCACTCAGAGTCAGATTTAAAGATTCAACATGCAGTTTATCAGACAAAGCTTTGGGAGATGCCCTGGACTCTCCACATTCTCGCAGTCACCCTCTCAACTTTAGAATGGAGCTGAGCTTTTATGCTTTTTCAAATAGTGGACAAGTATGGACATTAGCAGTTATCACATTGTTATACATTTCAGAGAATAGATAAGTACGGGCATAAGCAGTTAACACATTGTTATACGTCTATGCCACCACCCTCATCAACAACTGATCTCGTTACAAAAACTCATTGTTTTGGTTCTGCTTTATCTCAAGCTAAGGTGATCATCTGGGCCTCAAGGTCTGATTTATTTCCTGTAGTAAGTCACTAACAGGATTTAACTCATTGTGCAATGTCTGTGCCTAAGTCAGTACATCCTAATGTCTTTTCACAGAGTCCATTTTATGCCAGGTAACCATCTTGTATCTTTTAATTTCGAGTTTATTCCAACAAAGGTTCTTTGGATTCTCCTTTGCCTCATCTATCAAAACAATCTTGTGTCCCCTTTTTGCCCTCCTGATTTCTCTCTTACCTTCCCGCAATTTAGAGTAGAGTTATTTTGAGAGACAGGATCTACAGGCATTTAAAGACGCAAGACTGATTAGGGACAGTCAGCATGGCTTTGTGAGTGGAAAATCATGTCTCACAAATTTGATTGAGTTTTTTTAAAGGGTAACCAAGATGGTAGATGACGGCAGTGCAATTGATATTCTCTACATGGACTTTAATAAGGCCCTTGACAGGGTACCGCATGATAGGTTGTTGCATAATGTTAAATCTCACGGGATCCAAAGTGAAGTATCTAAATGGATACAAAATTCAGCCAGAGGGTGGTTGTAGAGAGTTGTTTTTCAAACTGGAGGCCTGTGACCAGCGATGTGCCTCAGGGATCAGTGCTGGGTCTACTGTTTTTTGTCATTTATATTAATGATTTAGATGAGAATATAGGAGGCATGGTTAGTAAGTTTGCTGCTGACATAGTGGCATAGTGAAGAAAGTTATCTCCAATTGCAATGGGATCTTGATCAGTTGGGCCAGTGGGCTGACAAATGGCAGATGGAGTTTAATTTAGACAAATGCGAGGTGATGCATTTTGGTAGATTGAACTAGGGCAGGACTTACTCAGTTAATAGTAGGGCGCTGGGGAGAGTTACAGAACAAAGAGATCTAGGGGTACATGTGCATAGCTCCCTGAAAGTGGAGTCACAAGTGGACAGAATGGTGAAGAAGACATTCGGCATGTTCGGTTTCATCGGTCAGAACATTGAATACAGGAGTTGGAATGTCTTGTTGAAGTTGTACAAGACATTGGTGAGGCCACACTTGGAATACTGTGTGCAATTCTGGTCAACTTATTATATAAAGGATATTATTAATCTAGAAAGAGTGCAGAAAAGATTTACTAGGATGCTACCAGGTCTTGATGGTTTGGGTTATAAGGAGAGGCTGGATAGACTGGGATTTTTTCCTCTGGAGCATAGGAAGCTGAGGGGTGATCTTATAAAATAATGAGGGACATTGATCAGCTAGATAGTCAATACCTTTTCCCAAAGGTAGGGGAGTCTAACTATAGGGCATAGGAAGCAGGTGTGAGGGGAGAAATACAAAAGTGTCCAGAGGGGCAATTTTTTCACACAGAGGTGGTGAGTGTCTAGAACAAACTGCCGGAAGTAGTAGTAGAGGTGCGTACAATTTTGACTTTTAAAAAGCATTTAGATAGTTACATGGGTACAATGAGTATTGAGAGATATGGGCCAAGTGCGCGCAATTGGGATTTGCTTAGGGGTTAAAAAAAAGGGCGGCATGGACAAGTTGGGCAGAAGGATCCGATTCCATGCTGTAAACCTCTATGACTCTAACAGTGGACCTGTGAGTGTGTCTGGCACTGTATCCTGTATGTAGTAGCCACTAAGTGATCAATGGATTTTTAAAAAATTTATATTCCATCCTTAAAGTTACAAAGCCAATGCCCAGAGTGGACTGGGCAAACCCAAATCCATTCCTTGCTTGCTCCAAAAATCAAATTCAAATTCCAATTATATCCAATTCAAGGTCCCCACAAGAGAGACAAATAAGATCTAAGCTGACAAAATAAGGCATTACACCCCATCTTGGGCTTAGTCTGTTGCTTGATCATAGCTAAAGATTTGGGCTAGCTCACAGTGAACCAGCACACCCCTTACACTTACACTACTAGATTCACCTCTCTACAAATTGCTATTCTAAACACCTTGATGAGAAGGGATGGACACTGTGATGAAACATTAGCAAGAAGAAACAAGAGCAGTGGGAGAGACAAATAGTACAAAAAAAAGGAATAAGTTAGAAATATGGATTTACCAGGAATAAATGTGAGGAAGACTAATCGTTTGGAGTAAATGTGCATAAATGCAGGTAGAATGGTAAATAAGGTCGGTGAGCTACAGGCACATCACCACCTGGTAAACCTCTATGACACTAACTGTGGATCTGTGAGTGTGTCTGGCGCTATAAAATAATGGCAAAAATAAGGACCTGGCCCAAAAAGGGGGAAATTTGTGAACAAAATGTTTTTAACCATAAGATATTCAGGAAAGAAAGAGAAGAAAAAATAGAAGAGAATGTGACAGTATTAATCAAGTAAACTATTATACTACTAGAGAGGGAAGAGATAATTGATAAATTGGTTAGGCCACAGCTGAAATACTTTATGCAAGTCTGGTCATCATACTATAGGAAGGATGTGATTGCACTGGAGGAGATGCAGAGAAGATTCACTAGGATATTGCCTGAGATGGAACATTTAAGTTATAAAGAGGGGTTGGATAGAGACAGGTTGTTTTTGTTGGAGCAGAGAAGACTGAGGGGTTACCTGACCGAGGTGTACAAGATTATGAGGGACATGGACAGGGTAAATAGGGAGAAGCTGTTCCCCTTAGTTGAAGGGTCAGTCACAAGGGGACATCAATTCAAAGTGAACGGTAGATGGTTTAGGGCGGATTTGAGGAAAATCTTTTTCCCCAGAAGTGGTGACAGTCTGGAATGAGCTGCCTTGGAGGGTGGTGGAGGTGGGTTGCCTCACATCCTTTAAATAGGTATTACACCTTATGAGCGCGTGGCATGTCATAACATCCAAGACTATGGGCCAAGTGCTGGTAAATGGGATTAGGCAGGGCCGAAGGGCCTCTTCTGCACTGTATGATTCTGTAAAATTAAAGATAGAGGATCAGATCTGTCTTCATGCCTCTGTCTGATTCTGGTCTCCCTTTCCTGTTTTATGAGATTTTTATAGCCTCCTCAGATGAGTGTTTGGGAATGAGCCACACTTAGCACTGCTGCCCTATCCTATTCCATTGTGAAAATTAACATTTAGAGCCCCTCTATTTTCGTAGAGCTCATTTTATGAGGCGATGTGATTCAAGGCATCTCAGAAGAGCTTTGAACCTCAGAGAAAGCCTGTTGAGGAGTTGGGAAACTTTTGACACGACATTGTTGTTACTAAAGAGGTGGTGCTCGACAGACTGGAGGGACTGATTGTAGACAAGTCCCCAGGACCGGATGGAATGCATCCGAGGGTTCTGAAAGAAATGGCGGAGGTGATAGTGGATGCCTTGGTGGTTATCTTCCAGACGTCGCTGGATTCGGGGAAGTGCCGGAAGATTGGAAAGCGGCTAATGTTACGCCGTTGTTTAAGAAGGGTGCCAGGCAAAAGGCGGGGAATTATAGGCCGGTTAGTTTAACATCTTTTGTAGGTAAAATGTTAGAATCTGTCATCAAGGAGGAAATAGCGAGGCATCTTGAGGGGAATTGCTTGATAGAGCAGACGCAGCACGGTTTCGTTAATGGGAAGCCGTGTCTGACAAATTTATTGGAGTTCTATGAGGATGTGTCTAGGGCGGTGGATAGAGGAGAGCCGGTGGATGTGGTCTTTCTTGATTTTCAGAAGGCGTTTGACAAGGTACCTCACAAGAGGTTATTGCAGAAGGTAAGGGGGCATGGAGTTGGGGGTAGGGTGTTAGCATGGATAGAGGATTGGTTGTCAAATAGGAGGCAGAGAGTGGGGGTTAATGGGTGCTATTCAGATTGGCGGTTGGTGACTAGTGGAGTGCCCCAGGGGTCGGTGCTGGGGCCTCAGCTATTTACCATTTATATAGATGATCTGGAGGAGGGAACCGAGTGTATGGTGTCGAAATTTGCTGATGACACCAAGATTGGGGGAACGGCAAATTGCGCGGAGAGTGTGGAGAGTCTACAGAAGGATCTAGATAGGCTGGGTGAATGGGCCAGGAAATGGCAAATGGAATTTAATGTTGGCAAGTGCGAGGTGGTCCACTTTGGTAGGAATAATGGTAGGAAGGACTGTTTCTTACGTGGCGAAAAACTGCAGCAGGCGACGGTGCAGAGGGACCTTGGGGTCCTTGCGCATGAGTCGCAAAAACCCAGCCTGCAGGTGCAGCAGGTGGTCAGGAAGGCTAATGGGATGCTGGCCTTCATAGCGAGGGGGATTGAATATAAAAGTAGGGAGGTCTTGCTGCGGCTGTACAGGGCATTGGTGAGGCCACAGCTGGAGTACTGTGTGCAGTTTTGGTCGCTGTACTTACGCAAGGATATTTTGGCCTTGGAGGGAGTGCAGAGGAGGTTTACTAGGCTGATACCGGAGTTGAGGGGGTTGAGCTATGAGGAGAGGCTGAATAAACTAGGCTTGTACTCGTTAGAGTTTAGAAGAATGAGGGGAGATCTCATTGAGACATATAAGATGATGAATGGGATGGATAGGATAGAGGTGGGAGAGACTCTTCCCGCTCAGAAAGGACAGTAGGACTAGGGGGCACAGCCTCAAGATAAAGGGGGGGCGGTTTAGAACGGAGTTGAGGAAGAACTTCTTCACTCAAAGGGTGGTGAATCTCTGGAATTCTCTGCCCGTTGAGGTGGTGGAGGCTGCCTCGCTAAATATTTTTAAGACGCGGGTTGATGGGTTTTTGATAAGCGAGGGGATTAAGGGTTATGGGGAGAGGGCGGGGATGTGGAACTGAGCCACAACAGATCAGCCATGATCTTATTGAATGGCGGGGCAGGCTCGAAGGGCTAGATGGCCTACTCCTGCTCCTATTTTTTATGTTCTTATGTTATGTTCTAAAACTTAAAAGGTCTTACCCACTGACATAGTTAGATGCTTTATGATAAGTTGAATATATTTTAATGCAATGATTGATCATAGGGCTCTGTCCTTAAGTGATAAGTGAACATTAAATTGATTAACATTGTATAAGTGTTCACATGCACTAATGTATTTTATACAGTGGACAAAGTTTTCTTCAGCACTCAACAGTATTGAGAATTTGTATGATGGTCAACCCCAATTGCTGTCTCCTTCTGAACCATGATCCTGAATATAGAGTGGCAACAGGACCCTCGCTACCCCCACCAATCACCCCACCCCCTTGGCACTGCCCACTGGACAGTGCCAGTTTGCTCCTTGTGCAGTGGCATAGTATCAGGCTGGCACTGCCCAAGGGGTACCCCCCTTACCCCTGAGATCCTGGGGGCCTCAATTATCTCTCTTCACTCCAGCGGGTTTGGCCACCTGTTCTCCATTGATGGGAAGCAGTTGTAAACCCCGCTAGAGTGAACCACTCCTGGTGGTGGGGTGTGAATGGCCGGAGAATTCTGTCCTATGTTTCAATAACTGGTTAGGTAGTGAAAAGGGATCATGGAATGAGCCAACTTACCTTTTTTTGCATTTTAAGAAACTCCTTTTTTCCAGATCATTCAATACAAATACAAAATACGTTGAAGAAACAGGACCTCTGAGTGAGATGTACTCACTCTCTGTCTCCATCCTGCCTGTAAGTTTGAGCTCTGCCTGTTGTTTCACCGCCCTCATGACATAGGCACATTTTAATGATCAGCCCAGCAGCTACTACCTCAAAACCAGATATAGATTTTCTGTCAACATCTTTAAACCATTTCAACACCCAAAATCAGCCAGTCATTAGCCTACAAGATCTATATATCTCCAACTTTTATTAGACTTTAAAAAGTGCTTAATCGATCCTCCTACTTTATATCTTCTGTGTGCCTGTGTGAATCCTTGAGTGCATGTGCTTGTGAAAGTTGGAGCATTTTTATTATTTTAATTTAGACCAAGTATGAAGCAATATAAACACTTTTTTTTATTTTTGAAGACTATATAATAAACACTCATGGAATTGTCAAGTATCCTTTAAAAAAAACCCTGCTGTGGTCAAATGAGTAGAAAAAGAGCAAACCATTCTACTCCTCCACCCTTGATTATGACAAAATATACAACATCCATTCAAATGCCTCTCAATAAAAGGCATATTCTTACTAAATATTCATAAAACTATCAAAATAAGCAAACATGCAATCAAAAACCAATGCAAAGAAACATAATTGTCTCTGTATTTCATAAACTGTCAATCAAGCAAAGCTCAAAGTTCCCTTCGTAGCTGTGTAAACAACCTCCACAGAGCTGAATCCATTGATGGGATTTGGAGCTCAGTCAAGCATTCATAATTTAGTCACCCCCCCCATCATTTCAGCCTGTTCCTACTACACTGAACTGATTTATTTCTATCTCAACTCTATTTTTTCCTCCTCTTGTCTGGTCATCCCACCTGAATCAGTGATTTCCAAAGTTGTCACTTCAACAGTTTCCAGTTTCCTGCCACAGCCATCTCCTATTCTCTCCACCTCCATCCTCTATAAGGATCATCCAAGAGTTCTCAATTTCTTCCTTGAACCAAGGCTTAATCATTCCTATTCATCATCACTCTCCTCTTCATGGCAAAAGTTTTCTCACATTGAACGACAGCTCTTTTAAATCCACTCATCTTCCAAGTGAAAAGGTTTTGCTATGGGTGAATGGGTCTTAGCCATTCATGCCTTTTTTTGGGTATGTAAAACATCCTTTGTTCCAGTACTACTCAGGTCCTCAACCTCACTTCTTTTCCTGGTATATTGTCAACTGTATTGGTAACGATTCCTGATCTCACCCTAAACTGGAAAATCTAAGACTTATCTTCCAATTTCCACCCTTCTCTTGCCTTCACATGGTCTATCTGCAATTCTTCTCTTTCTTAATTTCTTGGGTAGAATTTTACATCCAGACATCATGGCTGCAATTTTCAATGGGAGGGTCCCACTGCCACTCTGCCATTGCGATCGATGGGGGCTGGAGAGAGGCCAGCATTTGGGGGGGCTGGCAGGGTGGTCAGCTGTGGAGGCTTTGCCAGGGGCTGGAGATCAAGATGGGGTGGGGGTTTGAGGATGACCTGGCAATAGTCTGGGGGGTCGCAATCGGGCCATGTGAGAGGTTAGGGGACAGCATTCTGGGGGTCTGCAATGAAAGGCTAACATTTCGGGGCTGCTGAGCATGTGCAGAAGCTTGCTGATTTCAGCCTCTCCAGTGTGAATAAGCTCCACCCTCTGAAATTTAATAATATTCACGCTCGTGGCCTCTGCAGTGCACAGAGTGCAGAAGTTTCTAGTGTGAACTCCCACTGAAAAACCAACATGAATTAGTCCAGTTTTCCGGCAAATTTTTTTGGGAGAATTCCGGCCCACATCCCAACAGCAGGATTATATGGCAGACTTCTGTACCTGTTTCATACCTTCCTATACAAGTATTTTAAGAGTGGTGAGGGAGGCGTTTGGTGGCCCTCTCACCCATAGGCCAATTAAGCCCCTTAAGTGACCAATTCATGGCTCCTCCTGTCACTGTTGGTATTTTCCCAGTGACCGGAAGGGGCTCTGTCTGGTGAGGCTTGGCACCATTGTTGGAAGCTGGATGTGGGGTCCCTTCTGTTCAGATACTCTGTGCTCAGTGGAGGTCCCAGCAGGTACCTCGTCCTTCCCCCACATCAATCTGTCTGGAACCTGCCAACCCAGCCCCAATGAGAAACCTCCCATTCACTTCAAATCTGTCCCTAGCAACATATAACAGTATGTGCCTGAACCTGTGTGCGTATACCAGAGTGAGTGTGTATGACTGTGACTTTGTATCTGTGCAAGCATGTATTTAAGTGTGAGCCTTGAGTATTTAAGTGGGATAAAGTCTCCCTCACTGCCCTCAGTTTTGGTTTATGGATATCCTATTTTTAAGAATATAATCTGAGTCTCAGTATGTAATGTGAGAGTTGTGATTAAGGCTTTACCTTTGCATTAAAACAACATATAGTCCAGAGGTGTGCCTGGGACTTTCCCACACACCTGCGCTTTTAGAAGGAATAGTAACAGCAACAACGGAACATCAACTTGTAATGAAACATCTCAGGGTGCTTCACAGGAATGATTATCAAACAAAAATTTGAAACTGAGCCACACAGGGAGACACTGGAACAAATGCTTGGTCAAAGAGTTGGGTTTGAAGGAGCAACTTAAAGGCAAGTCAGAAAGACTTCAGGGCAGGAAGGACCTAAGTAGCTGAAAATATGGTGGTGGAATGAAAATTGGAGGCATGCAGACATGTCAGTGGGTATAAGACTGGAAAGGTTGCAAAGGTATGGAAGGGCATGACCATCAAAGGTTTTGAAATAAGAATGGGAACTTTAGGACAAAGCTTCAAAATGGTGATGTTATGAGCATTTGAGTCACGTTCCCCCTGTGATAGTGGAGCAGTACATTTTACAAGAAACAATACAATCCTTATACCTTAACAAAAACAAAAGGGTCTAATTCTTGTAAACAAGTACATTCTGAGACCAAATAGAGGCTAATTATTTTTGCTGAATGAAGACTTTAGTGTCATGTTCACACACTATGAACTTATGAGTTGTAAAATGAAATTGTGAAGTAAAACAAAATGGAATTGAAATGTCAGGTAAACTTTTCTTTTGTGTCAGTTAACATGCAAAGAGCTCTGAGCTAATTTTCATGTCTGGATCATTCTTGACAAAGTCGTTAAATTGCAAATGACCTTTCTGGACATAGCTTTGAGAAATCATTAAAATGTAAATGACTCTTCCTGTAGTTAATGATTGCACTTCTCCAACTAATTAAAAGGCTAGTTCCACAATACAGTTGCAAATTCTTTGACTCCAAATTTGAAATCCAGAAACAGGTGTGAAAAGCTTTATTTTATCAAGATGCTATAAGGATGAATGACACCTGATTCAGTTGTTTGATAATGGCTTAATTAATGGAGACTATGAGGATAGTGGAAAGAGCTCTTCTGGCCACATGACAGAAAGTAGGGACAGAGTTTATGGTCCCCACTGGCAGGTTTGCAGGTGAGTGGAGAACCTGTAAAATTCCTTGCATGGCCTTCCTAATGGGCTCCCACCCACACCAACCTGTATACCAATTTACGCTGGCCCACCCTTGCCCTAATTGAGTCGTTCAAGTGGCCAATTTACAACCGCTTCAGGACCATTGTTTGATTTGATTTGATTTATTATTGTCACATGTATTGGGATACAGTGAAAAGTATTACTTCTTGTGTGATGTGCAGACAAAACATACCATTCATAGATTAATAGGGGAGGAAAAAAGAATAGGGTGCAGAACATAGCTTTGCAGTTACAGATAGGGTGACGACAAAGATTAGCTTAATATATGATAGAATCCTTCAAAAGTTTGGTGACAGCAGGGAAAAAGCTGTTCTTGAGTCTGTTGGTATGTAATCTCAGAATTTTGTATCTTTTTCCTGACGGAAGAGAGTGGAGGTGATTTTTACTGCAGCGGATTGTGAGATTCCAGTGGTGCCCGATGCACAGGATCCATGCTGCGCTACCTGGCCCGCTAGTGCCTCCCAGTGCCAGATTTAGAACACAGAACAGTATAGCACAGTACAGGGTCTTTGGCTGTCGATATTGTGCCGAGTTTTGTCCAAAACCAAGATGAAGCTATCCCACTCCCTATCATTCTGGTGTGCTCCATGTGCCTATCCAATAACCACTTGAAAGTTCCTAAAATGTCCCACTCCACTATCACAGCAGGCAGTCCATTTCCACACCCCAACACTCTCTGAGTAAAGAACCTATCTCAGACCTCTCTCCTATATCTCCCACCATGAACCTTATAGTTATGCCCCCTACTAACAGCTACATCCACCCAAGGAAATAGTCTCTGAACATCCACTCTATCTATCCTCCTCATCATCTTATAAATCTCTATTAAGCTGACTCTCATCTTCCTCCTCTCTAAAGAGAAAAGCCCCAGCTCCCTCAACCTTTCCTCATAAGACCTACTCTCCAAATCAGGCAGCATCCTGGTAAATCTCCTCTGCACTCTCTCCAATGCTTCCACATCCTCCTTATAGTGAGGTGACCAGAACTGCACACAATATTCCAAATGTGGTCTCACCAAGGTCCTGTACAGTTGCAGATAAGCCCACGGCTCTTAAACTCTAATCCCCATTAATAAACGCTAACACACTATAGACCTCCTTCACGGCTTTATCCACGAGTGGCAACCTTCTGAGATCTGTGGATATGAACCCCAAGATCTCTGTTCCTGCACATTCCTCAGAACCCTGCCATTGACCCTGTAATCCACATTCATTTTGTTCTACCAAAATGAATCACCTTACACTTATCAGGGTTAAAGTACATCTCTCATTTTTCGGCCCAGCCAGTTATTTATCCAATCGGCCAAATTTCCTTCTATCCCACACCTCCTTACTTTCTTCATGAGCCAACCATGGGGAACCTTATCAAACGCCTTACTAAAATCCATGTATATGACCTCAACTGCTCTACCTTCATCCACACACTTATTTACCTCCTCAAAGAATTCAATCAGATTTGTGAGGCAAGACTTACCTTTCACTAATCCATGTTGACTATCTCGGATTAAGCTGCATCTTTCCAAATGATCATAAATCCTATCCCTCAGGACCTTTTCCATTAACTTACCGACCACTGAAGTAAGACTGACCGGCCTATAATTACCAGGGTTATTCCTATTTCCTTTCTTGAACAGAGGAACATAATTCACCACTCTCCAGTCCTCTGGCACTATCCCCGTGATGTGGAGATGCCAGCGTTGGACTGGGTAAACACAGTAAGAAGTCTCAGAACACCAGGTTAAAGTCCAACAGGTTTATTTGATAGTAAACGCTACAAGCTTTTGGAACACTGTTCCTTCGTCAGGTGAGTGGAAAGTTCTGATCAGAAACAGGACGTATAAAGGCACACAGAGTTTACAGAATACTGATTAGAATGCGAGTCTTTGCACCTAATCTGCTATTCAAGTCTTAAAGGTGCAGACAATGTGAGTAGAGATAACATTAAGCATAGGTTAAAAAGATATGTATTGTCTCCAGACAGGACAGTAAGTGAGATGTTGCAAATTCAGGCAAATCATGGGGGTTACGGATAGTGTAACATGAACCCAAGATCCCGGGTGAGGCCGTCCTCATGTGTGGAACTTGGAATCAGTTCTGCTCAGCGACGCTGCGCTGTCATGTGTCGTGAAGGCCGCCTTGGAGAACGTTTACCCGAAGATCAGAAGTCGAATGCCCATGACTACTGAAATGTTCCCCAACAGGGAGAGAACAGTCTTGCCTGATGATTGTCGAGCGGTGTTCATTCATCCGTTGTCGTAGTGTCTGCGTGATCTCCCCAATGTACCATGCTTCAGGACATCCTTTCCTGCAGTGTATTAGGTAGACAACGTTGGCCGAGTTGCAAGAGTATGTGCCATGTATCTGGTGGATCCTGCTGTAGTCTATTTTGCTCAACAGGCATTTGATAAGATGTCACATCATAGTTACTACACAAAATAAGTGTACATGGTGCAGGGAGTAATACATTAGCAATAAGAGAGGATTTGCTGGCTAACAGAAAGCAGAGAGTCAACTATTGGTTAAAATCCCTACAGTGCAGAAGGAGGCCATTCAGCCTATTGAACTTGCATCAGCTCTCCAACAGAGCATCCTAACCAGACCTTATCCCCAAAATCCAATGTATTTACCCTGCTAACCCTCCTAACCTACGTACCTTGGATCACTAAGGATCAATTTAGCATGGCCAATCCACCTAACCTGCACATCTTTGGACTTGGGAAGAAATCAGAGAATCTGGAGGAAACCCACTTAGACATTGGGAGAAAATGCAAACTCCACACAGACAATCACCTAAGGTGGGAATCGAACCCGGGTCCCTGGCGCTGTGAGGCAGTTTGTCACCATGTTGACAAACTATAAGTAGTGGAGTGTCACAGGGATTGGTACCGGAGCCTCAACTATTTACCATCTGTTTCAGTGAATGAGATAAAAGGATCAAATGTATGATTGCTATATTTGCTGATAATACATAGATAGGTGGCAGAGGAAATTATGAGGAGGACATATTTTGTTAACAGCCGGAAGTTCCCAACATCATAAGTGGAACAATGTACCACTACAACCTTCTCTCTTTTTGCCTTTATGCACACTGGGGGGCGGGGGAGGTGGGGGGCGGCGGTGGTGGTGGTGGGGGCGGGGAGGGGGGGGGGGCGGCGGTGGGGGGGGAGGGGGGACAGCGGTCGGGGGGGGCGGGGTGGGGGGGGCAGTGATAAACATGTGCAAAATATATTTAAAATACGTTAAAAAAAGATTCAAGTGACTTACCTCTCTTCCCACCGGTTTCCAGTGCGGTCTCGACTGCAAATGTTCTCTGATTCTGGGAGATGCGCGTGCGTTCCTGATGCATGCGCGAATACCACAAAATGGCCATACTATTCTCCAGACCTGACCCGCCCGAAAATTTGTGGGTCATGATGGGAGAATCAGGCGCATGATTATAACAGCATACATGCAAATACTTGCAATTTAGTGGCAGGGAAGTTTTTTGTGATAAAACTTGCCATTGGCAGACTGAACTGCATCAATGAATGGCCTACTAAAGAGACTTATGTTCAAACAGGGAGGCTGTGCATCATTGCCAGGATCCTCCACTGATTGAGACTTCCATTTTTGTCAGACATGAGCGATCATTGAAGCAGAGTGGCCCTATGCTTTAGTGATGCCTCCATGTAGGTTTTCCTCCAGGCTGTTAGGGAACCATACTTTCCACCTTTCCCTAAGGATGGTATAAAAAACACCCTTCCACCAGACTAAGGTGGTGTGGAGAGATGTGACAAAGGAGGTCACCAAGGGGTAACCAGACAAATCTGGCTCCAATGTAGGAAAGGGCCACATCCCCACAAGTGCCTGTATCACATCATCAACAGGAATCTCTCATTGGGTTATCAATAATGTATATGTATCAGTGGACAGCTTTCCCATATTCAGCCTTAGTGTCACATGACAGTTCAGGCTGAATCGTGTGGAATTTTGCCTTTTGTGTTTGCTTGGATGCAACATTTCAAAAACAGGACCATATGTATATGTGTAATGGGGTTGCATGTAGACAAAGGTGTTAGATGTCACTAGAAATGTCACTAATTCTGTACTTTGTCATGCAGAACAAGCAATCCCACAACAGCAGGGGGAGGAGATAGACAGGTGGAAGTATGCTCAACTTTCATTTTCTCACATTAGCAAGGAGAGAGCTCTGACAATAGCTGCAAGAACAGAGGAGGATCTGTGGCAGATGGGGTGGCTGGACCAGCCAGGCATAAGGAGGACAAGGAGCTAGTGATAAGTAGCCACACAGGATGCAAGCAATAAAATGTGAAGCTCTTAACTATACGTTGTCATCAAGGACCAGGCCACAACCAAGATGAGCCAACAGATTCCACCTCACGATTCAAAGCAGCCAGTGCTCCAAAGAGAGCACTGCCATCTTCCTCATTCTCTATCTCTACCACCTCAGACACAACCACATGGTCCATGATAGGTTTACATATAGATTCAGGAACACAGTCTGGTGACTACGACATAACCCAGGAGCTAAGGAAGAGTGTGACAGCTGGGTCCCCTGATGAGTAGAGGATTGCTGAGAACCAGGCCCATCTTGAGCTCCACGTTGATGATGGGTCTCTGATTGCAGCCGTAAGGATCTTGCTGAACATGTAAAAGTTAAGGGAAAATATGATGGAGATGTCAGAAATTATGTGAGATATATGAAGGAGTCCATGTTAGCCATGAATTCTGCCTTATTCCAGGCATTGAAGCACTTGGCTTCATCCATCAAGAGGATTTTGACCACCCTGGTGAGGCAGGTTGAGCATTCAATCCATAAGCACTCTGACTAGCAACTCATCACTCTAGCCCTGACCAGTGAATAGGTGAGAGAGAGAGACAGGGACCTGAACCTATTTCCTGGAGTCTGTTCCCCCAGAGAGGCAGGGAAGTATGGTGCCTTTGCACACTCAGGTGGAGGAGAAGCACATGGCAGTTGTCCTGGCGCCTTCCTCTCAGGATAGCCAGGTTACCGGTAGCTCCTTCATCATTGACCTCAATAGCTCCAGCAATTGAGGCTGAGAGGGCCGCTCCTGCAGAGTGCAGGATATCCTCTATAGACTGGAGCCCTCAAGGCCACACATCTTCAGAAAACACTCACCACAAGCATCCAAGGCTTCACATAAACAGACTGCCTCCACTTCAGCTGATGATTTCAGGCCAAAACCTAGGTGTAACATTAGGAAGAGAAAACTTGAAAACAATATGAGCACAAAGGTGGTGCAAGTGATTTTTTTCCATAAAATTTGCAATTGTAAATACACAAATGACATTTGTGCTCTGCAATTGTTCATCAGATGTAATGGTCATAACACACCTCATGATTCTGATGGTGTGATGACTAAAAAGCAGATGAGGACGCCTACAGTTATCCTGAGTAACAAGTGCTGCATTTTCATACATTCTTTATTAAATATTATATGAATTGTTAATTCTATGGTAATCACTCTATGGAACATGTCTTTAAATGCAGGTATAGCTGGCCTTCCAACTTTACACTCCAGAGGATATTGGTTTACTTAACTCTCAACTGTTGTAAATGAAGCCTATGCAGTCTAAGGCAAAGCACTTGAACTATGGTGCTTTGGGCACCGATGATGCACTTTTACTCCAAAAATGTCCTTGATACTGGCATTCATTGGCAACTGTGTGCTTCCCACATCGTTGTAGTGGCAGAGGATGCAGGTTTAGAGGTAACTCAGTATGGGAAGATGGCAGGGTTAGTTCTAAACCCCAGGAAGGTGAATGAGGTCAGGTAGCGGAGTGATGGTCATGCAGATGCCTCATTGTTGTGCGAGCCTTGTGTGGATCAGGTTGTCCCTGGCATCCCTTATACATCTCTTCGTGACCCTGTATCCATGAAAGGCTAATTTTCATTAATGGTTTCCTCCTCATCTGAAGAAGGCTGATTCACTTTCTCTGCCCTGTGCAGCATCTGTCCATGTTGCAGTACCAGGTTGTGTAGCATACAGCAGCCTACTACTATATGGGAAGAAACTATCTGGGGTGCACGTTGCAGACCCACTCCAGACTTGTCAAAACAATGGAAACCCAATCATGTGCTCCATGATGTCTCTGGTAGAGGCATGAGCTTAATTGTAACACTTTTCTGCGTCACTCCGCAGATGCCTCACTGGTATCATCAATCTTGTAAATAAGCAATAACCCTTGTTACTGAAGATCCATCCACCACCCTAGTCTGGATTTCAAAAAACTCCAAGAGCAATGAATTGTGCAAGATGTATGCATGTGACATCTCCCTGGCAAACGCGCACATTATTTTTCTTGATTGCATTCCAACTGTACATTGATGGAGTGAAATCCTTTATAATTTACAAATGCAGCAGCCTGTTCCCAGAGAGCTTTTATGGTGACATGAATGCAGTCGATTATCCAGCATTGGCACCAAAAGCAATGTCCTTGCAGCCTGGCTATCTTCATTGGTGGTGAAATGGATAAAATCATCGGTACAACAAAACAAGTTCATCTCCTTTATGTACTTACGTGTGACAGTCTGTGAGATGCCACATATGTGATCTGTAGCACGCTGGAAGCTCCTGCTGGCGTAGGAATTGAGAGCTTTGTAACCTTGTGGAGTTCTCACCAAAGCCACTCAGTTCAACATCTTGATAAGCAATCAGTGATCTTACTGAAAATATAAGATTCTGAAGGGAATTGACAGGATGGGGATGCTGAGAGGATGTTTCTCCTCGTGGAAGAGACTAAACTCGGAGACACAGTCACAAATAAGATGTCTTTTTAAGGTGGAGATGATAAGAAATTCATTTGTCATTCATCTCACTACTGTTTACATGATCTTGCTGTGTGTAAAATGGCTACCATGTTTACCTGCAGTTGCATTTGAAAGTAGTTCCTTGTTTGTACAATGCTTTGAGATTTTTCTGAGAGATATTGATGAGTCTGTACTTTGCTAATCTCACTAGATGCTGGTATCTGCGTTGAGTCTTTCAATGCTACAGGATTATCCAGTTCTCCTGTTTACATATATCTGGACATTTCTTTCTTTTGGCTCTCATCCTGCTCATTTTTCACTAGCAGAGTGTTTAGTGACAGGCCATAAGTATTTTAAAGATTGATCTTCACTTAGCACTAAAACAGGCTGCTGAAATTTCGAGAAGATATTCTACATTTGAAACCAGTAAGATGGAAAACATAAATCCATTTGGAGATGCAGTGACATCATGATTACAATTATCATCAGTTCAGCATGACTGCTGAGGGATTTGTGGAGTCTATTAATGAATGACAATTAATGAATTGTCAGTTGCCAATACTTCCGTTCCCACAGATATCTCTTTTGACAATGCACGTTGGGATAGGGTGGTGATGGAGTGTGGGGGTGAGGAGTTTGTAGGTTAAATGCAATTAAAATATAGTGACCCAGAAACTGTTCCATGCAATGACCATTTTTCAGCCCCAATATAGCAGGCAGGAAGCATGCACACATACCAACCAGAATAATGCTCCCTGGTATATAGCTTAAGGACAAGAAATAAGGCTTCCATACCAATGCTGCAAATAGGTGTTGGTCACTTTCCACAGACAAGTAAAAAGTCTAATGCTGCTTTGAGGTTACCTCTTCAAGATGGCACCCTGCAGTAATCTACACCATTGCACATGGGGGGAAAAAAGCATAAGGGATAACCTGCTAGTTCAACCAAGAAAGTGAGTGACTGAACCTGAATGCGGGCAAAAATAGTTCTTATTTCCATATATTAAAGGTATCAATCCTTGTCGCTTCTCCCACCTCCATATCACTTGCAGTCCTGCCTTTAACTCCTGATTTCCTTCCTCAGACCCATAAGCTCATCCTCCTTCAATTTCTTCAGAGTGATACTGAATTCATGATACTAAATCATGAGTGCAGAAAGATGCCATTCGACCATCGAATCAGCACCAACTCCCTAAAAGAGCATCCCACCCAGGCCCTCCTTTCCCTGTAACCCCACACATTTACCACATCTAATTCACCTACCCTACACATCTTTGGACACTAAGGGATAATTTAGGATGGTCAATCCACCTAACCTGCATATCCTTAGATTGTGGAAGGAAACCAGAGCACCCAGAAGAAACTCACGCAGATACGAGGTTAATCTTCTGGTCCTGCCATTGTCAATGGGGTTTCCCATTAAATGTATCCTGCAGTACCCTGAAACCCACAAGCTGCCAGCACCTACAAGATGGAGTACTGGACCCAGTGAGGCATTTTGAAGGGTGGGGGTGGGGACTGCTGTGGTGGTGTTGGAGTAGATGCCAGCAATGACAGTCATCTATCAATCTTTCTCTCTCTAATCCCCACTGTGCAGAATGGATCTGAGACTAATTGATTTAGAGCTGGCCTTCATGGTTGTGGGTAAGGAAGTGGCAACAGCTCAGGAGTTAGAGGGCATGAGGAGGCCACCACAGGAGTAGCCAGTGGCAGGCCCTCAGGAAGGAGGGGAGGGTGCTGCTGCCAAAGGCCAAGAGGTGGGAAAGCAGTCTCTTGAAAGGGTGGCCAGAAGAGGGATGCAGAGGCAAAGGCAGTACCGAGCATGGCATTCATTTGAGGGGCTGTCGGAGGTTATGTGCCATCACTGGCTCAGACTATCCAATGACACGGTCCGGCACCTGTGTGAGGTGTTCACATTACTGGCACCTGAGGGAAGGGGCGGGCCACCCTCTCACTCTAGGTGACTACAGCCCTTAAATTCTATGCAACAGGGTTATTACAGGCATCCAGTGGTGATCTCTGTGGAATATCCCAGGCTTCCGTCCACAGATGCGTTCATCAGATCACAGATGCCTGTATGCCCAGGCAGGCCAATACATCAATTTTGATGTTGGGAGGCCCAGGCTGCAGGCTTCACAGCCATTGCAGGGATGCCCTATGTCTAGAGGGCTGTAGACAGGACACGCATTACCCTGCGGTCCCCGCAAGGTGAGGGGCAACAATTCATCAACCATTACCTGAACATACAGATTGAATGTGACCATCACATGAACATCATGCAGGTCTATGCATGCCACCCAGGGTGTGTCCACAACAGCCTAGTGCTGTGGCAGTCAGACATCCCTGGGCTTTTTGAAGGCCAGCCCAGGCTGCCAGGATGGCTTGTGGGGGACAAGCCTACTGGGTCATGGCAGATGATGCCTGTGCAGAGGCCTAAGACTAAGGCAGAGACTCATTATAGTGAGGCCCACGCTGCCACCCGATCTATAGCAGAATGGTGCATAGGCCCGCTGAAAATGCAGCTCTGCTGCCTAGACTGCTCTGGGGAATGACCCTGTGCATGCCTCATACATCATAATTGTGTGCTGTGTCCTGCACAACATTGCGCGGCAGCGGGGAGACCTGCTTGGAGGCGTGGTGACAGAGCGAAGCGGACGTCCTGCCATATGAGGAACCAGAGAACGGAAGGCATCTGGCAATGGAAGGTGCCTGGCAGGGCAGGGCAGTGAGGGAGGCCTTGATAGCAGCTTGCTTCACATAACTGGTGCTGTGTAGTGTGGGGGCTGCTCCAAACACACTTCCACTACACCCCAGAAGCCACTGCAGCTGCCATTCTCCAATAATCCCAAACTGGCCCCTCAACCCACATGACCCTTCTCCTACCCACCCTCTTTCATCCCACCCCCCTCCCACCCTTCCCCACCCTCTCTCAACCCACCACCCCATCCCTAAGAAACATTACAACCAGTTAAAGGGCCTGGGCTGGCACTGGTAGCAAGACTTTGGTGGAGGATAATGATGACTCGCTATAGAGCACATTGGGATCCTATCCTCCCCCTGGTGCCACTCAAGTGTGACTCCTATCTTCTCTCCAAATGCATAGTGCCACTTCGGCCCACTTAGCAGTAAAGGTTGGGAACACAAGTGTGCGGGGCAATGAGATGGGGGCGCCACTGGCAGGGAGGTTGCATGACTGGGGGTCTTGTTTGACTAAGGGTCTGGTGGATAGTGGGGAAAGTAAGGTAGGCAGTCTGGCCGAGTTTCACGTAACGCAGCAGTCAGTGCCTCAATGCATGGGATTGGGGAACACTCAGCTCTATGAGGGGAGGATCAGAGGCAGATTAGTCACTGCTGTAAGGGTAAAATAACTTGTTTATTGTGCTCTTAACATTTAACAAAACCTAACCTTGACTACTGTTGACCTTCACCCGTGTCCTCTTAGTGAACCTACAATTTTCTAATCTTGTGTGGCCTACTGCTTCTTTTTGATGCTCCCCCAGGATGCATATTGGAGGTGGAGGTGTCCAACGTGATCTATGCCCTGTTATGCCTTTGGTAGCCAACCCTGGGTGGCTGAGACCAGGAAGGCCCCAGCTGACTTGCAGATGACACTGAAGTTTCTGTGCCACCCTGTTCACAGTAAAAAGTCTGACAACACCAGGTTTTAGTCCAACCGATTGTTCACAGTAAAAAGTCTGACAACACCAGGTTTTAGTCCAACCGATTTATTTAAATCGGTTGGACTAAAACCTGGTGTTGTCAGACTTTTTACTGTGTTTACGCCAGTCCAACGCCGGCATACCCACATCATGACCACCCTGTTCATCCAGCTGAGATGCCCCAGAGTGAGGAAAAGGCGAATCGGAAGGTCTCGGGACTTCCAGAGTATTCTGAGTGGAAAACCCTGGCATAGGTTCTAGCCCTTCCTCCTCCCTCAGGGTGCCCAGAGGCCCCAGGGACACTCCATGGGATACCAGGGTAGCTGGACTGAGCTCCAGCATCACCTGGCTTTGCTCGTTCTGGAGGCCCAGATACGTTTGCCTCATGGTCTGTGATCCCTCAGCTCTGGCCCTCTGAGACTGGGCCAAGCTCTGAAGTCCCCCTGCTGCAGCAATGTGAGTGAACCAGGCTCTGGAGCCCCTCAGCATTAGCCCTCTGAGATTGGGCTAAGTCATCGAGGCCCACAGCCACGGCCCGCTGTGCCTCCAGAATAAGACTGTTCCCTTCCTGTTGGCGAACACTTCAGTGGTCACGGGCATTCAGCCTCTGACCTTCGGGTAAGCATTCTCCAAGGCGGCCTTCACGACACACGACAGCGCAGAGTCGCTGAACAGAGACTGATAGCCAAGTTCCGCACACATGAGGACGGTCTCAACAGGGATCTTGGGTTCATGTCGCACTACCTGTAACCCCCGTGACTTGCCTGGGTTTGAAAAACCTCACTTACTGTACTGTCTGGAGACAATACACATCTCTTTAAACTGTGATCAGTGCTCCTTCCATTCACATTATCAGCCACTTCAGGTCTTGAACAGCAGGTTAGGTGTAAGGATTCGCATTCTAATCAGTAATCTCTAAACTGTCTGTGCTTTATATGCTCTGTCTGAGGCCAGAACTCTCCATTCACCTGACGAAGGGGCTAACCCCGAAAGCTTGTGAGTATATTATCAAATAGGTTGGACTAAAACCTGGTGTTGTCAGACTTTTTACTGTGTTTACGCCAGTCCAACGCCGGCATACCCACATCGTGCCTCCAGAATGCCAGCAAGTGTCTCAGCCATGGCCAACAGTGTCTCCAACATGCCCCTGACGCCCATGACCACAAACTAATTGGCCCCTGGATGTTAGTGACATCCTCGGCTGTGGCCCACTGTGTCTCTGCCGTGGCCCACTGTGTCTCCAAGATGGCCTGACCTTGTCATCCATGAGGCCTAATCCCTGACCCAGACATTCCACTGTGGATCCCACCCTTACAGTGTTAGCCTGGTTCCCATGCTGTGTCGGCATCACCTTCTGCAACAGCACTCTGTTTGACTCCTCTAAACAACCTTCCAGTTGAAACATGGTTGCTGACAGCCCATCCATAACTCCCTGGGTTTTCTGATGCATCTCCACCAGTTTTGAGATGAATGAAACCTGAGGCCTGGCATCTGGCTTGGGGCCAGCTCATTCCTCACCTCCAGCAGACTTCCATGTGCATGAGTTCTCGGATGTGCCCGCCTCCACCCAATCAGCAACTGTGATGTACTCACCGGTAAGAGCCTCAGCACTAAAATGACCCACTGCTGTGATAGCCTCTGTGTTGGTGGGTTGTGTGGTTGATGCCTTGCGAAATCACTCATGGTGTCTTCAGAGAAATCTTTGGGGCCTCCCTCTGAAGTGTCATCCAAGGTGTCCTGGGGAGTTTCTTCATGAGTAGCAGTGGGGGGCACATTCAAAGGGTATGGTGCATCAGGATCCAGGACTGTAACAAAGAACACACATTAGGGGAAGGGAGGGAAAGCAACCCACACAGCATAGCACTCACCTCAAAGAAGATTAAGGAAGAGGGTTAAGCAGGTATTTACTTGCATGCCGAATACCGAACTGGTTGTCAGTCACCATTCTAGCTGTTGATTCTTCCCCTGCCAGCTCCAGGGCACGCTGTTCACAGACCATCAGGTGCCACAGCTCAGGCACATTCACCGGTTCTGTGTGCTTTTCTCCTGTGGAGAAGTAAGGGGGATTGAAAGCATGGATATATTGAAATGCATGGGGTGTTATGTGTGCCTGCATTTTGGAGGTTATATTGGTTGTTTCAGGGAAAAGGGTCACCACTGGGAGGGTGCAGATTGAGGGGGGGTGGAGGGGGGGAGGGGTTGGATGCAGTTCTTGGGAGGGTGGAGGTTGCTATTGTTGATGCCCTCCAGGTGTCTGAGCATGGTTTGAAATGGTTAGTCTAGCACATGTGCAGGTTTCAGAATGGGATGCACACTCACCCTTGTTGCCTGAAGAAGGTTGTTCAGTTTCTTCTGACACTGTTCCCCTGACTGAGGTGTCAAGGTCATGGCATTAACTGCATCTGCCACCTCCCCCCACAATGCCTTTGTGGGACGACTTCTTGGGGATGACCCTGAGTGGAGAACAGCAACTGGCACCTCTCCTCCACTGTGTCCAGCAGGACCTGGTCAGCCTCAGAGAATCTTGGGGCAGGTTTCTTTCCAGCTATCTTCCTGACTGGCTGTGTGTCCATTATTGCAGCTTGTATAGCGCTTTGGTTTGGTAGGGGAATGCAGGTGCAGTCAGTTTGGAGCAGTCATGGGCTGTTAGTAAAAACTCCGTGTAAGAAATGTAAAGAGAACCTGGTTTCAGTAGAGGGTTAGCCATCTCCCAAGGTGGTAATTGGCTCTTTCAACAAGGTACTGTACCCAGAGGTTACAATGCTCAAGGCTCTCATTCAACAAGAGGGAATGCTCACAGGCAGGGACAGCACAGTGCTTTTTGTGTCCAAGGCAGCAGTGAGGCCACTATGTGTGAAATGGGGGGAGGGGGGGAGGTGGAAGAAGGAATGGGGTGCCAGAGGTATCCAGATCACTGGAGGAAATGGGGTCATTGTGGGGATGGGGGGGACAGTAATGTCTGTAATGGGGCAGGAGGAGGGGAGGCCATAATGTCCATTGAGAGGAGAAGGAGTGGGGGGAAGCAGCGATGTGCATGGAGGGGGGGAAACGTAGAGGCCAGCAGTGTGCAGGCGTGGTGAGAGGCCAGCGACGAGGACAACGATGTTTGTGCAGGGTTGAACCAGCAACCTCAATGCTGGAAGGTCTTTATAGAGATTTCCCAGAGATGTGTGCGTACATGGGGTCCTGCTCGTCATGCCGATTTTAACCTCTTCAGCCCTGCCTCCTGGCTTTTAATGATAATCATGCTAGTGGCCTCTTTAGTGCATGGAGCGTGAGACATTCATTTCAGGAAACAGGTTGAAAAAAACAGCACAATTTACTCCAATTTCCACATAAATCTGACACTTTTTTGTGGGGAGAATTACACCCAAGATGTGCAACATCAATACCAACATAGATGTGATGGACCAAATGGCCTGTTTCTTTGCTGTAAATTCCATTTAGAGCTACCAATAGGGAATACAAAGACTATGGCCAGAACGTTGTGCTTGCCAAGAAGATGCACAATAAAGATGAATGACCATGGGATGGGGCACAGAGATGTTGGGAGGCTTTCCTGATGTTATCACAATCTTCCGTGAAATTTTGGTTGGCAGGTGTATATGGAAGTTTTGCTGTGAGTGGTTTGGATTGGTTTTGAGATCATTTTTTGGCATTTCTTATGGTGTTTTGGGGAACTCTCATTTTTAAGTATTTGCAAAGGCTTTCTGCAGAAAGACTCTTTCAGTGCACAAATTTGTGCAACTATCTGAAAAAACATAGGGATTGTTCTGAGGGACCCCCTCAGAAAAAAAGGAGAGGGCCAGAAGGGAGAGAAGATGAGTTTTCTTCAGTCACTGTTCCAGAGTCAACCCAATGGACCGAGAGATGTAGCCTTGTGCAAAGTACTGAAAATGCTCTACATAGAAACTCTATGAGTCATTTTTTTAAATGCAAGTTCACTAGCGAATAAAGACTGCTCAATATATATTTTTTAACTACCTTCCCAGTGTTCCTCTTTATATTCTGGAGACTGTTGATTTGTTTCTTTTTCAAACAACCCCAACCATACAGTAAATCATCGCTTCTTTTCAAGTATGCCAGAGACTGCCTGAAATCTCACCTGAAACCCTCTTTTAAAATCACATAGAGAGATGCCACCCTTTTTCAACTTGGTAGTCAGTCACCCACTCTGCCACTACACATTGCAATACGTGCACGGACCCTGGACCTTAGAGGAGTTTACCTGATCTTGTTTTCTGGTAAGGAACACAATATTTATTTTTTACACAATATCTGTTCATTTGACCCTTACCCTCATCCAAGGCCCTGCCTCTCCATGACCAGTGAAGCTGGCTCTATGTTTGCAGGTGATTTCCAGTGCTTTCCTCTACTTGACTTAAGAGAAAAAGATTTTGGAACCCAACACCTGCCTGTCCTTGCTCTTGTGCATTGTGACTCCTCTTGTAAGAACAAAGGTGCTTCATTCCCCCTTCCATGCCAGAAAATCCCAGCCTCCTCACCAAATACACACGTTCAAGTTATCACATTACTGCAGCTCAACCTTATATATATATATGCCAACCATAGTTTATCAAGATATAGGCTTATGTGCCACTTTACACTCTACATTTCACACCAAACAGCACCAACAAATACTACCATCCACAAAGACATCTGTTCAAGATTCCAACTGGACTCAGTACTTACCCTGGCAAAGCACAGAAGTCATTGAACATTTTCTTGCACTGGATCCAGGTCTTATGTACAACATCATGCTGCTGACCAGACCACCTACCTCCGTATAGGCCTTCTTTGTCATGTGCGATGACCTCCTATTACCGTCTCATGATAGCAAAATGTCATGTCAAACACAAACTGCTTCCAGCAAAGCCCGCAATGGAAGGCAGACTGGCATGGGTATTTCCAGACTGGATATTTCCATCCTGCTGACATGGGTTCTAACTGCTGGTGACATACTGCAGACACTTATAGCACAATAACTGAAGTAATGAGCCAAATATTTCATTTAGGAAAGTCTTTAGGCTCCTAAATACCGACTGTCATCCTTCAGGGAACTCCATTTAAACCTCTGACCACACCCTTACTGGCCCCAATGCCTCTCCTCTTTCTAACCTCTGCTGGCAGCATTGAGTCTGTATCAGCAGACATTTCACATAGGCCAGCAATTAATTGGCCAGCCAGCATGAAATTAATATTAGGAGCCGATGGCAGGCATGGAGCAAATTTCATGCTAGTTTCCAGTCCCACCAATTGCGCTTGGGCAACAAGCTAAATATTCAGACCCTATATACTGCATATCGTATCCTCAGGTCATCACAACCAAGGAATTAATGTTCAGTAGGCAAACACAGCAGGGTGTTTGGGGATAATGATGCTGTTTAGATCCTGGAACTTCAAAGAGCCTAAAATGCATGTTTATGAGAAAGCTGTGTGCAGGAATTTGTAACCTCTAATTTTTCTACTTCTATTGCTAATGCTGCACAGTGACTCACAAAGATGTTCAGCAGCAGCATGAGGCCTCGGCTCCTGGGCCTGACCTTCCCTCTACCACCTCTTAACCTCTCGAGGCTTCAGATTCACAGCCACACTGCAAGCTGCGGACATTCCAGTCAACTCTACCATGCGACCTGAATTCAAACTCCAGAACTCGTGGCTAAGCTTACCCTTGTGCCCCACATAATACAGCAGGTAGAATTCAGTCAACATAATTCCCGCACTGATTGCTTCTGTGTCACATTTCACATTAGCTCTATTTTCTCTCCACAGATGCTGTCAGACCTGCTGAGATTTTCCAGCATTTTCTGTTTTTGTTACAGATTCCAGCATCTGCCGTAATTTGCATTTATTTTAATGCAGTCTCACATGGTTGGGAAAGGATTTCCCTCCTATTCTGATTGTTGATGACAATGAACCAAATCCCCCGGCATGTGTTACTTCTGAAAACAAGAAACGCTAATATCGGAGGCAGTGAGACAATTAATGGAGCAGATTCCACTGACATTAGTGGAAAGAAAATCAAGTGGGTGGAATAATGGATGGCCAGTCAGCAAAGGAGAGTTTACTATCCAGCGATAAATATTAAAGCCTTTAAATAGGAGATGCCAGAGCAGTGATCTGATGTGCTCTGGCAGCTGCACCTCTGGTCAATAGGGAGATTTGCTCTGTATCTAACCCATGCTGTACCTGCCCTAGAGCGTACAGTGTCAAGTTCTTATGTTCAAGGGAGTTTTATTTCTATGTGTAACAGATTGGGTGAAACCTGTCTCACTGCCAAACTTGTCTGCCCCATATCAACTTTAGGCCCAAGAAACAAACTAATGGAAATGAATTTTATTCCCAACAATGAGAACTGAACTGTTTAAACTGCTGAGTTTTCTCAGACCAACATTATGCATCAATGAGATTGTAGTGATTTAAATCAACAGCTGGTTCTAAATGGTGAAGGCAGAAACAAGATGTTTGAACAAGAAGCTGCTGACAAGCAGACATCACAGTGCATATGTACAAGTTTGTGCAGGTATTATGTCAGCATCAAATAAGCAAGGTCTGGAAACAGATCCATTGATTTTGAACCTCTTAATTGAGCCTGCGTAACTGCAGCTGAGTCAATGTACTTATGATGATATCATGACCTGCAATAGAGTCAGTGCCTTTGAGGACACTGAGGGGAGATTCTACAATTTAGCAATCTTGGCACACACTGTAAGGGGAGATCTCAACGTCGAAATAAATGAAAATTAAAATGGGATGGGATGTAACTTGGTCTGATAATTCACTATCATCCATTTTACATCATTGCATAGTTATCATCTATCCCAGCGAGTGTGTATCAGAAAATAATATGAAAGCAACCTCAACATTTGAGAACATAAAAAATAAGAGCAGGAGAAAACTGCATGGCTCATAAGTCTGCTCAATCATGGCTAATTTTCCTGCAGTTTTGTATTTAGGGCTGTCTAGTACAATTTTGTCTTTTCAAAAGCATTTAGACAGTTACATGGGTACGTTGGGTATAGAGGGATATGGGCCAAATGTGGGCAATTGGGATTAGCTTAGGGGTTTCAAAAAAGAAAGGGCACCATGGACAAGTTGGCCTGAAGGGCCTGTTTCCATGCTGTAAACCTCTATGCTCTATAATAGCACATCTTCAAACCTCTGGAGAAGAAAATTCCGACGATTCACAATCTTTTGTATGAAAAAATGTTGTCCTCATCTCAGTCCTAAATGATCAGCTCCTTATTGTGAAACTTTGTGTCATTATTTTAGATTTCCCAGCTAAGGAGAACAACATTTCTCTATCTGCCCTGTCAAGGCTCAGCCTGGCACCTTGGCACTGTCGATCGGGCACTGGGCAGTGACAAGGGGCAGGTCCAGAGGAAGCAGTGCATACTGGGCGGGCAGGGCCTATTGGGGGTGATCAGTTGTGGGGGGACCTGCTGCCACTCTGCACTGGATTTGGCAGAGGAGGGAGGGAATGAGCACTGTTGGGGCTGGCCACTGGGGTGGGGGGGAGTCAGGGCTGTCCAGAGGTCTTGTTGGAGCTGGCCATGGGGGGGAATGGCGGGAGAGATTGAGGCTGGTCGCAGCGAGGGACATTGGAGCTGGCCCAGGAGCAGGAGAGTAGGACATCAGGGTTAGCCCAGGGAGGTCTGGTAGGCCAGTGATCACTGGTGGCAGTGGGAGGGAGAAGGTCAGGAAGGCCAGTTATCGGAGGTTGGTAATGTTGACTCCTGTGCATGCACTGACCTCCATTCTGACAGATTGGGCGCGTGCGCAGTGGCCTGCTCAGCACTATGCTTCCTGCCTCTCAGGTGGGAATAGACCCCATCCCCTACTTTCTGGAAAGAATTGCGCTGAGGTACTCTGCTCTCAGAGTGTTGAAGATTTGCTCTGGTAAGTATGCCCAAAAAACAGGCATGAAATGCTCCCGTTTTCCCACCTGTTAGGCCCTTAGTTTTTTTGGGAGAATCCTGGCCCTTGATTTTAAAATTCTCATCATTTGTTTTCAAATCCCTTCAGTGCCTTACCCTTCCCTCTGTAATATCCTCCAGCCTGACATCCTTCTTACATATCTGCAATCATAGAATCTCTGCAGTGCCAAAGGAGGCCATTCGGCCATCATGACTCTCTGACAGTGCATCCCACACACGTCCTATCCCCATAACCTCACGTATTTACCCAGCTAATCCCCCTAACCTAAACACCTTGGGAGGCCATGGGAGGAAACCAGAGCACCTGGAGGAAACCCACGCAGGCATAGAGAGAATGTGTAAACTCCACACAGACAATCACCCAAATCCGAAATTATAACTGGGTCCGTGACGCTGTGAGGGAGCAATGCTCATCATTATGCCAGCATGCCGCCCTTCAGTGACTTCAGCTCTGGCCTCTTGTGCATTCATGATTTTAATCAGCCCACGATTGGCAATTGTGCCTTCAGCTACCTTGGCACTAAGTTCTGGAATTCCCTTGTGAAACCTTTCTGCTTCTCTACCTTTTAGCCCTTCTTTCAGACATTCTTTAAAACTGACCTCTTTGACCAAATCTTTGGTAATCTGCTCTAATATCTCCTTATGTGGCAGAGGTTCAAATTTATTTTTGATAGGACTCCTATGAAGTACCTTGGGACAGTTTGCTACATTCAGAATGCTATATAAATGCAAGTTATTGTAGTTGTTGAAGTAGAAATGTCCTTGGCCTGCTGGAGGATGTTCTGATACAGTGGAGTTTGAATGGCTTGCTGTACCCAAAATGCCATAATTAACAAACACGTCGCATGTCACTCCAGCAGAAGTTTGGCCAACATCAGTCCATGTCACCCTGATAAAAAAATTATTTTATTTGCTCAACTATGTAAAGTTCAAGGATCTGGTACATAGAATTTACCCTCTGTAAATGTATCATATTCTGATGAACCCATCCAGAACACAAATATTTTGAGCCAGAGCATCAAATTTCCCTGATACTGTTAAATGCTGTGGGTTCTCAGTATTTTCATGAGATTAGAGATAAACTCAAGGACTCCTGTTGCTGTGATTTAATCTCCACAGGTTACAAAAGTTGACCCAATGACCCATTTAACAAATATTTGATAAGACTCTCTCCGTGTTCCCACACTAGATAGATCTGAGAGATGGTCACAGGATTGAATCCTTCTAATTCTGTCCCTCAGAAATAAAACATTTAATGAAATGTAACTTTAATCTTTAATAAACAATGTTATTTAGCTGATAGTCTAATTGGATCAAACACTTGGATCATTCCAGCTACATACAAAAACATTTGACCCGAAAGGATGGTTTTTATTCAGCCCCATATCACATCTTTCAGAAATGTTAATCAATTAATCAAATCTGATCCTGTACAGTTAATTTTGTACCTAAACCATGGGGTACCTGATCTGGATGTGTTTCATAGCATGTGTACTCAGAGCTTTACTATGTATCTAACCTGTACACACCTAACCTGGGAGTGTTTAGCTGGGCATGTAGAGGGAGTTTTACCCTGGGGCTAACCTATATTTCCTAATCCTGTATAATTTAATACTGTATATATTAACTCTATATATCTGCTTTAACTGTGATGCCTTTTCACATTGATAATTTAATTAAATAATTCTAGCTTTGTGAAACGTTTCAATGTGAGAAGATATTGAAGAAAGGCATTGGTATTTAAGATATAGTAACCATTGTTGTTTGCTAGTGGTTTAATGTCTGCAAACTCCTCCTTCACTGAGACAGGATATAGGCTGGCCCAATCTGCAATCCCTGTCTCACCTCTCATGTCACTCCATCTCAACTTCCTTTATCTACTGTATATCTCTGTGGCCTGTTCTTTGTTTGTCCCTAAGCTCTAAATGCACCATCTGTCACACTTCTCCTCCGCCCTGTATACTCAGTTTTGCAATTAAAATGCATCATACTGTCTCTGATTCTAACTGATTCTACCCCATAAGATCAGAGCTGGGAATTCCACCCCCCCCCCACCTCTGAAGCTAATCGCCATTTCCTAATTTAACAACACTCACTCTACACCAGAAGTTTTTGAAGGCGCAATAAATTTCACCACAGTCATGGCAGTTCTGTTCCAGAATTTTGCAATATTTACCAGCTTGGGTCTAATATGTGCCCTTTAGTAAATAGATGCAGCCTTGGAGGATATTAAGAATTGAAGTCTTAATTGAATTCAAATGACTTAGATATTGTAAATACTTCGTGCTAGGTTCTTGTGGTTTGTGATGTCGTCTCAACCTGTTAATTACATTACAGCCCAGAGACTCCTTCCTGTTACCATGGTAATTAAGGTAAGTGTCTCACCCAGCCGAGGCTGCAGTGAACAATAAAAATTGGAGCACAGATTGCCAAATTCGATGGTAACATATCAGTAGTCGCATCCAGACAGGGTGGTGTGGGATAGCTGTTGGCACGGAGACAGGCATCAATCACATTTCTGATCTGAAAGATAAAGCACGACACAAAAATACCAAATGGCTAAAGGCCACAGACAGTTCTGTAGCCACACCCAATGGGTGCCATTCATCCCCACCAGAGAAACATACTCCCTTTGTTTCAAAGCATGGAGCAGGGAGGTCAAGAAACCCACTTAAATATATTTCTACTGAAAATAATTATTTGATATTAAAAGAAAAAATATAAGCGGGGCCAATGTAGAGTGAACGAGGAGTGAATAAGGAATGAACATAAGTGAACCAGGAGCAAACAAAGACTAATCAAGGAATAGCGGTTCCAGCTCAAGTATTTAATAGATCAGTAATTCTTCCTGATTCTCATTGAATTTTGCTATTTTCCTCTTCTACGTCTCTGTCTTTCTCTCTCTGACCAGGATCTCACATTTGTCAGAGTTGTCATGGTGGTGAAAGCACGTGACATGTTGCCCATTCATGCCAAATCCTGTGTTCCCACTAGGATTAAGTAACAGCAATCCAATTGGCATGAGTGCCAGCAATAAATTGAAGAAGGCAGCAACAGGGGTGGGCACTCAGCAAGGAGCAGCTATCCTAACGTGATTTAAAGAGCTATCAATAGCATCAAGGCAAAGGAGGGGCTGCATTAGAAGATCAGCATGCAGTGGAGGGGCTATCAGTAAAAATCTGCTGCAGACAAAGTGGCTGCTGCTATGTTTGCTAATCTCAATCCTTCTGAGCTGCTCACCATGACTTCCATTTATCCAGCCACCTCATCCCTCCACCTCACCATCCCCACAGACCCACACCTTCACTAGTATTGATGAAGGAACAGCAATAGCACTGCATGCCAAAAACAACAGCCGAGACAAGATCATAGATGGCTCTATGATTTGCTGATAACTCTCAGCATGCCCTCTTTCAGGCTTTGGTGAAAAGGTAGGAGGTTTCTCTTCTGTGGGATAGGAAGAGCAGCCATTACTATCAGATTAAGCAACCCAGCTGGAAGTGGCAGAAGAGGTTTGTAATTGTAGGGTCTTCCACTGGACCTTGCTACAGTGCTGGAAATGTTGGAAGACCTTTTCCATTCTGCGAGTTGAAGGTAATTAGGTCTGGTCTGTGAGAACTGCAATCATATCCTGGGGCTGACATAATTGGCCTCCAATAATCACAGCCATCTTCCTTTGTGCTAGGTATGACTCCAGTTTATTTTATTTATTAGTTTATTTACTAGTCACAGGTAGGCTTACATTAACACTGCAATGAAGATACTGTGAAAATCCCCTAGTCGCCACACTCTAGTGCCTGTTCGGGTACATTGAGGGAGAATTTAGCACATCCTTTGGACTGTGGGAGGAAACCAAAGCACTCAGAGGAAACCCATGCAGACATGGGGAGAATGTGCAGACTCCACACAGACAGTGACTCAATCTGGGAATCGAACCCGGATCCCAGCGCTGGAAGGCAGCAGTGCCAACCATTGTGCCACTATGCGCCCCCCCCACTATCTCCTGGGGCTGCTTCATGCAATACTTGGTCAAATGTTGTCATAATGTCAAGGGCAGTCACTCTCACCTCACCTCTAGAATTCAGCTATTCTTATCATATTGAACTAAGGCTATAACGAGGTTTGGAACTGTGCGACAGAATCAAAATGAAATATCTGTCATGTCAACAGTAAGTAACAGTTGATAACACTGTTGACCGATAACTTTTTCTACTTTGCCAGATGCATGCCAATGTTGTAATAGGTATGGCTAGTTTTGGAGTACATATCTTCAGCATTGCAATTAGGATCATTTCTGTATCCAATGCACTCACCCATTTCTTGCTAAATTGAATTGTCTGAAGACTTGCCTCTGTGATAGTAGGAACCTAAGGATGAGGCTGAGATGGATCATCAGCTTGACACTTTTGGCTGAAAATAGCCGCAAAAGTTTACAGATTTGTCTTTGTACTTGCTTGCTGGACCCTGCTAGCACTGAGGACAAAGATATTCATGGAGCTCCCTTCTACCAGTTATTTAATTGTTCACCAACATTCAAAATTGTATGTGGCTGATAGCTTTCACTGCCCATCTGTGCAATTTCTGCCATTTAGACAATGTTAAAATCACTCCTGAAATATAGAGACATTCAGTAAGGAAGCTCATCTGATCTCACCCCTTGATAAAATAATTGTTTAATTCTCACTTTGGTCAGATTGGTCACCCAGGTGATGTTGTCTTGGCCAGGTTAAATGAGGACTCCAAGCACCTGCAGAAATGAACTGGAGCAAAGTTAGTATTTTCAGGAGAGAGAAATTATTGAAGTATAATAACACAGAAATCTGTGGAATCAATCAACAAAGTCTTATGTGTTTAACAGAAGTATAGGCTGAGTACAAGTAATTTAAACATCCTGTCAGTTGTTCACACACTTAAGCACAGAAAAATTCCTTACCCTTCCCCACTGAGTGTTAGTTTAGACATTGCAGTTCTCTGATTGCAGACTGACTGTCCCTTTCCTGCAGCACTATTCCTCATCCCAAACTGACTACTCCTTCTCAGAACTATTCCCCATCCCAGAGTGACTGCACCCCAGCACCATTCCCCATTGCAGATTTACTGCTCCCCTGCTCAGAACCATTCCCCACTGCAGAATGACTACATCCCAATCCCTTCAGCACCATTCCTTATCCCAGACTGACTGACACCCCCTCCACTCAGCACCATTCCCAGACCAGACTAAGTACCCCTCTCCCTGAGCACTATTCCCCAATCAATAACTGTGGGGTGGCACAGTGGTTAGCACTGCTGCCTCACAGCTCCAGAGACTTGGGTTCGATGTCTGGCTTGGGTCACTATCTGTGTGGAATTCGCACATTGTCCCCATGTCTGAGTGGGTTTCCTCCAGGTGCTCCGGTTTCCTCCTACAGTCCAAAGATGTGTGGATTTGATCAATTGGCCATGCTAAATTGCCCCTTAGTGTTCTGGGATGCATAAATTAGAGGGATTAGCAGGGTAAATATATGGAGTTACTGCAATAGGGCCTGGGTGGGATTGCTGTCAGTGCAGATTCCATGGGCTGAATGGCCTCCTTCTGCACTGTAAGGTTTCTCTGAAGTCTATAACTGCCCCCTCAATCAACACTATTTTCCAGCCACACTGACTGCTTCCTCTCTGAGCAGTGACGTTGACTCAGACTAACTGCCCCCTCCTTCAATACTATTCCAGGTCCCAGACTGACAGCTCCACCCCTTAGCACCATCCCCATCCCAGACTGACTCTCATCACCCCAGCACCATTCCCCATCCCAGACTAGAAATCATAGTACAGAAAGAGGCCATTTGGCCCATTGAGTCTACACCGACCACAATCCCACCCAGGTCCTACCCCTATATCCATACATATTTTATCCACTAATCCTCTGACCTATGCATCTATGGTCAATTTAGCATAGCCAATCAACCTAACCCGCAAATCTTTGGACTGTGGGAGGAAACCAGAGCACCCAGAGGAAACCCGGAAGCACTGCTGCTTCCCTGGAGCTGTGAAGCAGCAGTGCTAACCACTGTGCTACCATGCCACCTGACTGACTGCCCTAGTGCCCCAGCACCATTCCCCATCCCAGACTGACTACCCCAGTCCCCCAACATCATTCCCCATCGCAGACGGAGTGCCCCAGCCCCTCAGCACCATTCCTCAACCCAGACTGTCTGCCATTTCACTACCACCCTCATCCCTGATCAGCACCAATCGCCATCCCAGACTGACTGCTACCCCCTCAGCATCTTTTTCCACCTAGACTGACTGGTCCCCTCTCCTCAGCACTTCCTCATCTCAGCTGACTGCCCCCTACCCCAGTACCATTCCTTGATCGTTTACTTTCTTCTGCCCTTCCCCAAATCAGTTCTCAATCAAGTATTTTAGAGACTTGTTCCAGTATCTGTGACGTAGACAGAATCTCAGAAGCTGTCATTGGATATCTGACTCACTCACTATGTGGGTGGACAAGTCATGCAGGAAACAATGCTCAGCAGAGCCAAAATTATGGGTTTGAGAACAGGAGTCGGTTTGAGAAGCTGTTCAGAAATATTCAGGTTCAGTTTCATCTTGAATAAACAACTGATTTCCATTAACCAATTGAGAACTGCAACATTCAGAACTTCAATGAAATCCTTCACACTGAAATTAAGCTCAATGTTCTTTATCTTTAAAGGAAAGTGCCGAGGCTGGTGTGAGACTTCTCCTGTGAAACTGCCAATCTCAGGACCCTAGTGACTAAAAATGTCAGTACAATCAGTGCCTTAGTGTATAAAATGCAGTGAGTTTGCCTTGAATCACTTACATTGAGTCAGCTGTGGCTCGGTGAATTGTTCTCTTGCCTCTGAATTGAAACAATGTGCATTTAAGTTCCACTCCAGGGACATGAGCACAAAATCTAGACCAACATTTGTTGACAATCCCAGTGCAGTACAGAGAGTACATGTTGGTGAAAAAGCAATTTTTTCGATAAGAAATTAGAGACCACACCTGCCCTCTAAAGTGAATGGTACAATTAGAGGAAGAGCATGGGAGTTCTCCCTGAACTAAAATAAACTAGACATTCAACTCTATGCAAAAAATTGCATGCTTCCTGCATAATAACAATGACTACACTTACAAAGTCATTCATTAGTATGAAATACTTAGGGGTATTCTCAGGATGTGGTAAGATTATGTATCTAAATGTTAGTTCTTCTTATTCATCCTCTACATACTTCAAGTATATTGCCCCCACAAAAGGTTTAATTTTTAAGACAAATCTTAATAGTTCATTGGGTGAGTGGGTCACCCAGTGTCACACCAAGCAATGCAGGTTCCAGCTGTGGCCTGTGCTGAGTAATGTGATCTCAGCAAGCAGGCCAAATGGGCAACTCCAATTGGTCTCAGTGTTTTTGGCTGGGGGTGATAAAATGACTGAGGGGTTCTGCTTTGATTAACTAAGCGGTGGAAAGGAAGTATGTTTGTGTATGCATGCATATCAATGAGGACAGGATCAGGTTCAACTGTGATGCATTCTGCACTCAAATAGTTTGCCTGCATTCTCTAGAGCTCATAAAAAGAAAGAATTTGCATTTATGCAACACCTTTCACAATGTCTCAAAAGGTTTTTAGCCAATTAAGTATTTTTGAAATGTAGTCACTGCTACAATGTAAGAAAAGCAACAGAAATTTGTGCGCAGCAATATCCCACAAAGAGCAGTAGATGAGTGACTAGTTTGTTTTAATTAGGTTATAATGCTTCTTCAAGATCTTCTGTATCCAACTAGAGGGGAGATACAACCTCAGCTTAACATTCCATCTAAAAGGAAGCATTTCTTCAAGACAGCGTTTTGTGCCGGCCTTATGAGGACCAGGATTTGAACAGTAAGAAAGTAGCAGAAATAAGAGTAGAATCAGAAAATTCCTTTTAATGATTATGGTATTGATATTGAGGAACTGTATTAAAGAGCATTGTACATTTATCCAATGAGTTAACAGAGGAATACTGGTATTTGTGATTATGTTGAAGGTGAAAGACATTTATGTTTGTCTTGGAATTATTTGAGCACTTCCAAGCACATGCACTAACTTAAGCAGAACTGTAACAAAGAGAAGCTGCCACTAAAATGTCCAATACAATCTTGCTTGCTATCTTAATCATAAAATCATAGGCTCCCCACAGTGCTGAAGAAGCCACTCGACCCTTCAAGTTTGCATGGACTCTCTGACTGAGTACCTTACCCAGGCCCTCTTCCCAGCCCTATCCCTATAACCTCACACATTTCCCATGACTAATCCATCTAAACTGCAAATCTTGAGACATGAAGGGGCAATTTAGCATAGCTAATCCACCGAACCTGCATATCTTTGGATTGGCACTATGTGATCTCATGATTCACATTCTCAGCCTCAAACTCCCCACATGATTCTTGCACAGCATAAAATACAATTACAAGATCTTACACCCAAACTCTCAGACATCATTTGGGCACTGAACTAAGTCATAGTCCATGCAGAATGCCGGAGTAAATCCACGCAGACATGAGGAGAACATACAAATTCCACACAGTCACCAAAGGCCAGAATTGAACCTGGGAGCTGGGAGGTAGCAGTGCTAATTATTGTGTCACTGTACCGCCCATCTTGAATCTACAGGTGTTGCCACCTTGGAAAGCCTTCCTCTATCCTTCTCTCCCTCTACTTCCTGGCCTTCTTAACCTTTCCTCCAATTGCCTCAACTATCCTCACTTCCTCTTTTTCTCCTCTCTCTCCTCCATTCCTTCGTTCACCTACCCTCCCCTCATCTTTCCATGACTTTCCTCAGTACCCTTAACCCTTCCTCCCCTCAGCTCCCTCCTCACCACACACTCATCAGATTGGAATGGATATTGAAAAAACTCCACTTGTTACACAGGCTAAATCAGATGATTTAGCACCTCCACCATCAGTACTCTGTCAATGGTAGTGGTTTAGAGGAACGGAAAGGGTTAATTCTGGTCAATTTACACACGCTTAACAAGTCCTTGATGATGTTGTGGCAGTGTTCGGAAGCAGGAGAAGTGCCAGCAAAAGCGCAAACCTTATCTTAGAGTGGAGCAATAATTGCTTCTCCCTCAGGGCGGACTTTGAAATTTATGACTGACAATCACAGTTAAAGAACTGCACAATATCCTGATGACAGCTGGGAGGATCTGGTTCTGACACGTGCCAGGGTTACATTCCATTGCCTTCGCTCAGCCAGGCCCTGTATGATCTGTGGCAGAGAAATGGGTTTAGTATAGCTCAGAGGTGTGATATCAAATCAGGAAACATGACAATTGAAAACAAAAAATACATAATATGCAGAAGTTATGTAACATGCCTCTTAGCTTCAGGAAGAGTAAAATCAAGGGTCACGATTCTAGGGGAGAGAAATTAATTGGGAAGTTGTTCAGATTCAGAATAATTTGGGCTCATAATGGATAAATTGCATGGACTATGACTTAATTCAGTGCCCAAATGATGTCTGAGAGTCTGGGTGTAAGACCTTATAGTTGTATATACTCAATGCTGAGCAAGAATCATTTGGGGAGTTTGAGACTGAGAGTGTGAATCATGAGATCACAGAGTGCCAGCCCACTAAATCTGCTATTTCACAAGAATCTCTTGGATCCTAATTACAAGTCCTCCTTCATTTAATAGCCTAGCCACTGCCTAACAAAGGCCCCAGAAGCATCTGTTGCAAAGGTCAGCTAGTGGAGCATGTTAAAAACATCATGTTTCATAAAGGATGAGGGTGAAAATTTGTTCTAACAGCAAGTCAGGCACAAAACACAGTTCAGCTTTTCACACTCTGGTAAATAATGATCCACATCCTGAGGACCCCTATAAATAATCATATATTTCCCAAGGATCCCTGTAAATAATGACACTTCCTGATGTAAATAATGATACACTTTCCAAGGACTTCCTGTAAACCAGCAACATTGAAGTTAGTGAGAGCTAGGAGAAAATCTCTCCATTAGTCAAGGTCATACCTTGCACAAAGAAAAATGGCTGTGATTGCTGAGGTCAATTATTTCAACTGCAGGACACTGCTGCAGAAATTCTTCAGGCTAGTGTCCTAGGCCTAACCAACTTGCTGCTTTATCAATCACCTTCCCTCCATCATAAGGTCAGAAGTGGGGATGTTTGCTAATGACTGCACAATGTTCAGCACCATTTGCGACTCCTCAGATGTTGAAGTAGTCCATGTCCATATGTACCAATATCTGGAGGATATTCAGGTTTGAGCTGATAAGTGGCAGAGAAGACTGACACCACACAAGTATTTCAATGACCATCTCTAACAAGAAAGAGTCTAACCATCTTCCCTTGACATTAAACGGCATTATCTTCACTGAAGCCCCCAACACCAACATTCTGGAGTTGCCATTGACCAGAAACTGAACTGGTCTAGCTTGATAAACATGGTGGTTATGAGAGCAGGTCAGAAGATATGAATTCTGACATGAGTAACTCGCCTCCTGACTCCCCGAAGCCTGTCCAAGGCTCAAGTTAGTCGTGCAATGTCTCCACTTGTCTGGATGGGTATGGCTCCAACACTCAGGAAGGTCAACACCATCCAGGACAAAGCATCCTGCTTTATTAACATTACCTTCCACCATCACCTTACGCATTCATTCCCTCCACCACCAACACATGGTGACAATAGTATGTACCATATACAAGATTCACTGCAGTCACTTGTGAAGGCACTTTCAACAGCATCATACAAACCCGTTTCCACCTAAAAGGACAAGGGTAATTGACGCACAGAAACACAACTACCTGCAGTTCCATTCCAAGCCACATATAATCCTAACATGGAACAATAAAGCCTTACCTTCACTGTTGCTAGGTCAAAATCCTAGAACTGCCTTCCTACTTTACACTGTGAGTGTACCAACATCAGATGGAGAGCAGTGGGTCAAGAAAGCAGTCACCACTGCCTTCTTAAGGTCAATTAGAGATGAACAACAAATCCAGGCCTTGCCATCAGCACTCACATCCCATTTTAAAATGGGATTTTTAAATATTTATTGAGAACCCTTGAAAATAAAAACACACTTCCTGAGGACACCTCTAAATAAGACAGCCCTGTGTCTATGCAATTAATGGAGTGTAGGTGATATGGCAATAAGCTGTTCTTATGGCTGTCTCAGCCTAAAACTGAATAGATATAGAAGCTTGGCTTTAATCCAAGACCTTGAGCCCACAATGATTTTGCAAACACAGATAGCTGCACATCTGTTCAGCTAGTCCCTGTAAAGCCCATACTTGGCATTGCCTAACTTGAATCTTAGCAGACAGATGCATTGTGAAATGATTTAACTGCATAAGTGAATGTTGCATTTTCTTCAACTTATTCTTCTTACATGTCACCTTCACTTGGCTTTTCTGTGTTCTTCTAAATTTCTACTGGGGCACAATTCCATGCTAACTGTCCTCCAGCATATCATCAAATACCCACCTGCATGTTGAAACCCAGAAAGTAAAGTATTAGTAAGTTATTCATTTGTAAAGGACATCATCGCCAGATCTGATTAGGTCCACATTCACTTAATACACACTTTCCAACTCTGAATAACAATCACAATGTGAATGCTTTCCATCTTTTGGAGGGGACATTAAACTAAGGCCCTGTATATTCAGGCAGATGTAAAAGATCCCATGGCATTATGTTGAAGAAAAGTTAGTGAGTTATTCCCTGGTATTTATCCATCGATTAACATTGCTAAAAGAGATTATCTGGTGATTAACACATTGCTGTTTGTGAGAGCTTGCCGTGCATAGATTGACTGCTTCCTCTCCTGCATTACACCAATTATTGCACTTTAAATGTACTTAATTGGTTGTGAAACATTTTCAGATTTCCTGAGGTCATGAAAGACACTCTATAAATTAAAGTATTTTCTATTTTTTCTTGCTCAGGGGTACAGAGGCTAACATTAGTGCCTTGCCCAGCCATTCTTCAAATTACTTAAGATGACCCCCAGAATTGACTACACCCTATTCAAAGCTCATTCAGGGAATCAACTGGTTTTGTGGCCAATACTCACCAGCCATTTCTAGTACCTGAACTGGTAAAGTAGATGTAACGGGGATATTCTTCAATTCTATGACTGTAACAGACAGCCATACTTCCTGTTCATTCAAGTTTTATTCATTCACAGGACGCAGGCATCACTGGTTAGGCCAGCATTTATTGTCCACCCTTAATTGCCTTTGAGGAGGTTGTGGTGACTTTCTTTCTCGAATCACTGCAGTCCCTATGGTGTAAGTACAGATGTAAGTTGGGGTAACAACTATTTCATCCTGATCATCCAGCCTCCACTCACGTCCAACATTGTTTGGAAGAATGGGATTGGGAAATGTCTTCGCTCTGACAGATGTTTAACTGGGACTGTCCACCGCAGATATCCTATTCTGCAAATGCTTGTAAAACTATATTCTACATAAATACATATTTATATTAAATATAGTATAAATACAATGGGATAGAATATCCATGAGGATTCTTCCAATTGCAATGAAAGATCAGTGGAAACCACGAAGAGACAATGTGAAATTACCGAATCTCTGGTGAAATTTTACCCCACTGTATATAAAGACAGTGTACAGCTATAAATACAGGATACAAATACAGTAGTTTCTGTAAGTATTGTATATTATGTAAATACTGTAAACAACCAACATTCAAATACTTTACATTCACTGGATATTGCACACAAAACCATGAATAATTTTGCAAATAAAGTTAGACATTGTATTTTCTGCTTTTTAGCATTTGAATGTTCACTTGGAGCCGGATTTTCCGACCTGCCATTCTCTAGTCCCGCTGCTGTGAATGGAGGTTCAGCAGAGCATCACATTCTGCTTTCTCGCTGGCAGCCGTAACAGGGTGTGTGAGACTGAAGAATTACAGCTTAAGTCTTAAAGCTAACTAAAGTACAAGAGAGAGAATCTGGACCAGCAAAGACCCAACAACCAGCAGGCCACATGCTCCAGAACTAGGTCTGGGTTTCTGTAATTTCACACTGTCTCGCCACTGATCTTTCATTGTAGTTGGAAGAATCCTAGTGGATTTTCTATCCTATTGTATTGATATTTAATATAAAAATGTATTTATGTAGAATGCAGTTTTATAAGCATTTGCAGGATAGTATATCTGTGGTGGACAGTCCCAGTTGAACATCTGTCAGAGCGAAGACATTTCCCAATCACATATGAGTACCCGAGGCAGCCACCTAAAGCTAATATGAAGCCTCTTGCATACACTGGTTAATATCTGTTTTAGAATTCCTCTAGAAAACTGTTCTGCCTGATGCAGAATAGACCCACAATCATTTTAAAGCAGTATTAACTAAATATAACTGATCAGACTTTAACCCTATATTGTATTTCTTCCTGTAGTTACTATAAATGCCTTATCTTTAAATGCATCTTATAAATGCATTATACATAAATGCAATATAAAACAAATTATATAAATACACTATATATAAATTCATTATTTATAAAGGCACTACTTGTATAAATAATACTACATATGAATGTTATGGATGTTTTTTTGTTTCACTTTTCTGTTGTGGTGATTGTGTGCTTTCTATAGAATTCCCTGATTTTTAGTCAATTGATTCTAGAGCTTCTGCATTGTCACATTTTAGGTCTCACTAGTTCCCATGTGGGATAAAGAATGACCCCTAATTTATACAGTAGTCTGGAGGTGCTTCAGAGTAGATACTTCAGGATGAATTTCAGGATGTTGGTTTACAACAGGTTACCGTTTCTTTGTGTTTAATATAAAATGCATAATTTCAACTGGAGTTAAAATCCCAGTTTCAGTTACAGCTTGTACATCGAATGATAACTCCATGTTTACTGCAGATTTAAGTCCCTTTGTAATTGAGGATAAAACGCAGTCCCAAGGTTCCACCTAGTGCTTATATTCTTGTATTACAGGTTTCTATTCAACACAGAACGAGAGAAAATTGTTATGAAGTTGGAAAACTGGAGGCCGCAATGTGAGATTAACCTTCCCCTGTTTATAGCAAAACTACCAGGACACAAACTTTGTGCTGCCCACTAATTTAACTGAGTATGCTGTATGGTTGCATACTTTGGCTGAGATTTTCCACTCTCATCAACATTTGGCAGGTTCGGCAACGGGAATGAAAAATATCTCAAGGCCAAAGTCGCATTTTAGGTCAGCATGAAAGCTTGCTACAATTATCTCCTCCCCCTATCAGTGGCAGTCTGTGCTTCCCACCATTCAGCTTTGGAAACATTATAATAATACATTTGAATTTTATTATTAGGCCTGTACGTTGGATTCATACCGCCCCATAAAAAAATCCACCAGCAATGGCATTGTTCTGGGAAATTCACCACTTCGGACTTGGAGGTTCAACCACCAAACAGTTTTATTCAGACAAAGCTTTGGGAGAAGTGCTGGCACTCTGTAGTATAGGCAGTCACCTTCTCAACTATACAATGGTAGTTGAACATCTTTTATACTTTTTAGATAATAGTACGGACATTTAGCCGTTAGCACATCATTACAAGTTGAGTAGACAGGTACGGACATCGACAGTTAACACATCGTTATACACGGACAAGTATGGACATTGACAGTTATCACATCATTGTACATGGAGTAGATACATTTATGCACTTATGTCCTCTGTCAATGGCTGATCTTGTTATTTACATTTATGCATTTATGTCCCCATCAGTGGCTGATCTCATTATCAAACTCATTGTCCTGGGTCTGCTTTTATCTCAAGTTTACGGTGCCTCAAGATCTGACCTGGCAGTAATTTAAACACTACCAGTTTTAACTCTCTGTATAATGTCTGTGCCCAAAGTCAGTACCTCTTAATGTCCCTTCCCAGAGTCCATTTTGTGTGCCAGGTAACCATTTTGTGTCCTTTACTTTGATTTCACTCCAACAACTCCCCCTTTTGGTCAGGATTATTATTTACTAATCCACAGACCAACAACAGCAGCATTGTTCACAGGTAGATGTTCATCTTCTCCTTTCCTTCCTTGTAGTCCTTGGTTTCTTCAGAGGTTCCCATCATTTATTCTTCCACGATGATTATGCTAGCTCCTGGCCCAATTCAAGTCATCATTACTTTGTAACAGACATTAAGGCATCCGACATTTAGATAGCAGGCAATTATTATTGCAATGAGAATGATCAGTCCATGTGTTAAATAGGATCCCCCCACTAGCCGTTCGAGCCAGCTACTCCCTTTCTTGAGTCCTTGTCTAAAGTCACCAAGCTGTTTTCTCATGTTATTAATAACTTGGGTGATGTTATAGGATTCATCTGTGACATGTGTTATACATTTGTCTCCTGTTATTGTGCATACATAACCTGCTGGGCTAACTGATAGTCTACTGCATATTGGGTCTGCTGTATCCCAGTGATGATCCCAGTGTGCCCAGGGTTTCCCAATCAGCACAGAATTCTTTGCTGATGACCCGGATAACTATCTTTCTCCAGATATGCCCCTTCTGAGGGCATGGAACAGTGAATGGTTCTGTTGTTCCTACTGTAAAAAGGGTTGGGAGGGGTGGTGTTGCTGTTGTATAAGTGCCGTTGAAGAGGAATACAAATTTTTTCTTAGCCCGGTAGCTTTAATGTCCTGATTATTGGTTTGTGTATACTGCCAATTGCTCGGTTTACTTGACTCCCCGTTTGATCCCACCACTTGGTAAGTATCAAATGGGTATGTCCATTCGGCTAAGCTGACATGAGTCCTATTACACTGTCCACAAATGAGCTGCCTCCCCTACATTCAGGCAACTCTGCTCGTTACAGGTACAAGTAAAGTGACCTCTATTTACCTGACAATGCTGATGGACATTCTGCGTCTATACGCAGGAATCATTCTTGGGGACCAAGACATATACACACCCCCATCCCTGCCCCATAAAACAAGGCGGGTAGCTTGTATTATCCAGGCCACCTCCCACCCCCTGGAGCCCCATGCACACAGGATCTGTAGGAATTACAAGTTCCACACATCTTCCCTGTATACCTTTTTTATATTTGCCACTTTGTCCATTACAGGGTGCATCTGAGGTATTTGCCGTGTATAGAACATAGAACGTAGAACATTACAGCGCAGAACAGGCCCTTCGGCCCATGATGTTGCGCCAACCAATTTAAAAAGCAATGACCCACTAACCTAAACCAATCCCTTTCCATCCATAAACCTATCCACGGATCTCTTAAACGCCCCCAAACTAGATGCATCTACAACTGCAGCAGGCAGGGCATTCCAATCCCTCACCACCCTCTGGGTAAAGAACCTACCTCTGACATCCGTCCTATAACCACCACCCCTTAATTTAAAGCTATGCCCCCTCGTGCTAGCTTTCCCCATCCGAGGAAAAAGGCTATCACTGTCCACCCTATCTAAACCTCTGTAAGCATGGGGTGCCCACCAAGGGGTGACCACAGATAGGGCTTCCACAGATTGGGCTAACGGGTAACATACAGTTCGATTCCCATATAAATGTATATGAGCCTTGTAGAATAGGTTATCCTCTAGCCCAGTCAAGTTCACAGTTGCAACAACACAAAGTAATACAATTACATCCACGATCTTATACATGTTCGCAACAAGCAAGTATCAATCTCATTACTTTAAGTTAACAATTCTCCGAAAGTTATATTGCCAACCCAAACACGTCAGTTACTCTTGCTTGTAGTCATCACCTGTTTTGGGGAAAGCACTCTGGTCACTTTAATTCATTCATTCATTTTTTTGTGTAATTTCAACTGGGTCCAATGTTTCCATGCACCTTTCCCTCTTATGTCCAGACAGGCACAGGTGTCTCCACTAATTATAACTTCATATGGCCCCTTCCATTTTGGTGCAAACAGTGGTTTTTCAAGTAATGTTTTTAGTCGGACACAACTTCCCACTGTTAGCACGTCAGGGAGCATTTCAAGCTCCCTCTGTGCGTCTCTTTCTTCCTGATTACTTTTTATTAATTTTTGCATCCCTTTTAGCTGGGCAATTAGTTCCAAAACATATCTTTTGATTTTATCTTTTAGTGGACCTACATCGGTCCCACCTGTTATGGTGCTTTCTGGTAATTGCATCGGCCTTCCTGTCATTAGTTCAGAAGGGGTTAATCCGGTCGTCCTTTTTGTGAAAGCACTTAGCCTCATTAATATAGTGGGCAATACTTCTGTCTACATTTTTCCTGACATTTGTATGGCTTTGGCCTGCGCATTCTTAAGGGTTCTGTTCATACATTCCACCATTCCAGAACTCTGTGGGTGGTAAGGGACGTGAAATTTTTGTTTTATTCCCATCAATTGGCACACTGTTTTTACTACATTTCCGGTGAAGTGCGTCCCTTGATCCGAATTGATTTGTTGGGGTACTCCCCATCTAAGGATTATCTCCTCTGCCAATATTCTAGCCACCATGGTAGCAGTACAATTTTTAGTAGGCTACGCTTCTACTCACCTGGTGAATGGTGTATAATAACCAGACAATAGGTTTTGCTGTGGGATTGTGGTAGTGGCCTTGTGAAATCTATTTGCAAATGTTCCCAGGCCTCCTTTGGTTGGGGCTGGTGTCCCATCTTAATTTTTGTGGGTCAACCAGGGTTATGTTGCGCATACGTCACGCATCGGTAACAATACTGGGCTACGTCCCTGCCTATTCCTTTCCACCACCATTCTTTTCCTATACTAGTTGCCATGGCCTCTCTTCCTGCATGTGAGAGTCCATGGTATATTTCCAACAGTGCCATTACCATATCATTTTGTCTCCAAACGTCATCAGCCCCTTTGCTCGCTTTCTGTGCTTCCCACTTCCCCTTTTCCTCCTTCAAGGTATCCTCATATTAAGCCCTGAATATCTATTTCATTTCTTGCCTGTCCCGTTACTGCTATTGGCAGCTCACCAACTGCCTCGTGCTCTAAAGCTAATTGTGCTGCTCTATCTGCGGCTTGGTTCCCTTTGAAATTTAACCAATCTGGGTTATCTCTTCCCGGTTCTTTCTGGTGCGCTTTAGTTATTATTACTGTGGCTTCTCAGGTTTCTCACTAGCTTTTAGCAATGCTTCAATCCTTTGTTGGTGTTTAATAGGAGTTCCTCCCATGGTTACGAACCCCCTTCTGCCCCATGCCGTCATATAGTCATGTATTACCCCAAATACATACCTACTCTCTGTCATTTACCGCTGCCCACCCTGTCAGGGTGATCCTTCCACATATTTGCATGAACCATCTACAAAAAGGGCCTCCTTAGCTGTTGTTAAAGATACATCCTTTATCTTACCTTCTTCTGCGTACATATCTATATCCCCACAATTGTGTGGCTCTCCTTGTGTCTAAAATTCCTTCTGCTGGGTTATTTCCTGTGTCCCTTATTATTATAACTGATTTGCTTGGAGATAGGAGGACAGCTTCTCATGTTTGAGACAGACCTTAACTTTCTCATGTTCAGCATTTCCACTAAGATGTGTTTGGTGTGGAGGATTATATTCCCTGTCATTATTATTGGCTCGCTAACCTTTACGGCCCAGGTGGCGCAATCTAAGGCGGCTATGCACCTTGGCAGTCCAGTGACTACCAGCACTTTTGCTGTTGAATAATAACCGATGGGTCTCTTTTTATCACCATGATCTTGTGCTACCACTGCGGAATAGAACCTTCCTTCATTACTACAATGTCTGTGGAAGTCTTTACTGGAATCTGGTAATCCTAGTCCAGGGGCTGATATCAGTTCTGTTTTTAATTTGTTCTAAGCCTCTTCTTGCTTGGGTCCCCATTCTATGGGATTTGAAGCTGTTTTTCCCCCTTTGACTAGTCTTTGTATGGGTTCTGCCAATTTTGCGAATCCCGGGATAAAACTTCGGCTATAGTTAAACAGTCCCAGCACCTTCCTGACTCCTCTGTGGTGACGGGCCATGGCATTTGTTGTACTACCTTCTTTTGGTCTGTTGGCATTTCTTTAAGCCCTTGGGATATTAGGTGTCCTAGGTACAGGACTTGTGTTTTCCCGATTTGTGCCTTTTTAGGGCTCGTCTTTAACCCTGCGGTTTTTGGTTCGTTTAATACTAGGATAGTGTTTCCTGATGTCCTGACTTAGATTCTGAAGCTATTAAGATATCATTTACATATTGTAGGATCGTGCTACCCTCTGGCAGTTCTACCCTGTTTAGGATGTCACTCATTACTCGATGGAAGATAGCAGGGCTATTATGGAATCCCTGCAGTAGGTGAGTCCAAGTGTACTGTTTGTCTCCCACTGTAAAGGCAAATTTGTCTTGGGATTCAGGATCCAAGGGTAGGGACCAGAATACATTGGCTATATCTAGTACCGTAAATACTTTATGCTCCGGTGGCAGTCCATTCAGGATTGTCGAGGGGCTTGCTACAATGGGGTGCAACTTAGACGTGACTTTATTGAGTCCGCTGTAATCTATCGGGTAACCATTGGGTTTGCTCACTGGGGAGTTAGTGGTACTCATGGTTTCCCTCAGAATTCCTTTTTCCACCAACCCTTTAACCATCTCCACTACAGCTGCGTCTGCTTCTGGTTTTATTGGGTGCTGTTGGTGGGGCTTATACTCCGGTCCAGGTATCTTTATAGAGTCCGTTTTCGTTAAGCCAGTATCTAATTTTGTTTTAGCCCATACTTGGGAGCAGAGGCACAGATGGCTCCAAATCCTCCTGTCTCTAATTCCCAATCTCTGGTGGCGGATGTGGCCACCTTAATAGTTTCAAGGTGACTTGTGAGTTTCCCTATAGTTTTCCAACCATACCATTTTGGCCAGATTAATTCTCCCTTTCTACAGTCTACCAAAATCTCATATTCTTTCATTAAATCATTTCTCATACCCTCATTATTTTTACACACATAGAATGGCTTGCCTGCAGAAGGCAGAGAATGGTTGTGGATGGGTCTTTTTCTGCATGGAGGTCGGTCACCAGTGGAGTGCCCCAGGGATCTGTTCTAGGACCCTTGCTGTTTGTCATTTTCATAAATGACCTGGATGAGGAAATGGAGGGATGGGTTAGTAAGTTCGCCAACGATACGAAGGTTGGTGGTGTTGTGGATAGTGTGGAGGGATATCAGAAGTTGCAGTGTGACATAGATAGGATGCAAGACTGGGCAGAGAAGTGGCAGATGGACTTCAACACAGATAAATGTGTAGTGGCCCATTTTGGCAGGACCAATGGGATGCAGGAGTACAATATCAAAGGTAGGAGTCTTAGCAGTGTAGAGGAGCAGAAGGATCTTGGGGTCTGGGTCCATAGGACTCTTAAATCGGCCTCGCAGGTGGAGAATGTGGTCAAGAAAGCGTATGGTGTACTGGCCTTCATTAATCGAGGGATTGAGTTTAAGAGTCAGGAGGTAATGCTGCAACTCTATAAGACCCTTGTCAGACCCCACTTGGAGTACTGTGCGCAGTTCTGGTCGCCTCACTACAGGAAGGATGTGGAAGCTATTGAGAGGGTGCAGAGGAGATTTACAAGGATGTTGCCTGGATTGGGAGGCATGCCTTATGAAGATAGGTTGAGGGAGCTTGGTCTCTTCTCCCTGGAGAGACGAAGGTTGAGAGGCGACCTGATAGAGGTTTATAAAATGTTGAGAGGAATGGATAGGGTGGATTCTCGGAGGCTATTTCCCAGGGCTGAAATGGTCGCTATGAGAGGACACAGGTTTAAGGTGCTGGGGAGCAAGTACAGAGGAGATGTTAGGGGTAAGTATTTCACTCAGAGGGTGGTGAGTGAGTGGAATCGGCTGCTATCGGTGGCGGTAGAGGCGAACTCACTGGGGTCTTTTAAAAGACTTCTGGATGAGTATATGGGATCTAATGGGATTGGGAGTTACAGATAGTTTTATGGCTTGGTAGGTATAAATGTGATTGGCGCAACTTGTGGGCCAAAGGGTCTGTTTGTGCTGTAGTGTTCTATGTTCTATGAATCTCATTGGCGTATGCAAATTATTTATTTCTACTAATGTGGTCTCGCTCAGGTGGGTGTTTTGTTCCCTCCTATCCCTGTTAGGTAGATCATTCTACTTGTAGTGGGTAAGGGTAGGTCGGTGACAGATATGGATGCTCCTGTGTCCACCAGCATCTCACATTGCCTGCCCCCTACTAGTGCAGATACATAAATCCTTCCCTCCTTCTTACCGTTATGAATGGGGGCTGCGGACTGTCAATCTTGCTGACCTTGGAGGTTCCTTAGTTCCTCCAATTCTGCTGTGGTCATGGATCAGGTCAGGGGTCTTCCATGTTTGTCCCAACATACTGCTTCTGTGTGTCCATTTTTATTACAGTGATTACAATTTTTCCCACTTCTTCCAAATTTGCTTCCTTACCTTAAGATCCTGTAATCCCTTGCAAAGTGTCCTTGTCTGCCACAATTATGACAGGTCAGTTTGGACTTAGTTCTGCTCCCACCACTGTAAGCAGCTACTCTTTCTTGCCTTATTCTTGTCTGGGATTTCTCCTCTCTGCCTCCCAGTACACCACTAGCCCATCATTACGCTGGGACATAATCACTCCCATTTTTAGGATGGTATGGTGAGCACTAGAGAGCCCATTCTTGAAAGCCTGGATGAATGCTCGATCCCCATGGCATGGGTTCCTTATACCTGAACATTGTGTAGCACTTGAAACAATCGTTCCCCGTACTCAGAAGCTCCTTACCCTTTAGCTACTTGGCCATTGCAATTCTGCTCCAGTTAGTATGAGCAATTCCTAAAAATCTCTGGACTTCTGTTTTAAAACTGGGTGAAGGGTGCTTGTTGGGCATCTATTTCTGCTGTTAGGGTGACTACATGCATCCAACATCCTCCACTATAATCTGTGTTGGGGGAGTGGCGGGTCCTCCTGCTACCTGCCTCCACTTATCTGCTGGACATGCTGCCCTGACCAGTTGGTGTATATCCCTCAGGTGTAGTTGGTGTCCTACCACACTGTATCTAATTCTTCCCAGAACTTAGTGTTTGCACTTCTAGGTTGTAGTTTACCCTGGGAAACCATTATCTGCTGTCATTCACCTGGGGTGAATAGTTTATAATTTGCTGTTGGTTGTGCATCTGTTCCCCCTCGGGTTACTGGCGCTAAGTTGTGTTCTAGCGCTTCCCATTTCTCTGGAAGGGCAGTTGGTCCCTGTCGCGTGGACTCATAAGGGGGTAGAGGAACAGTTTCCCTCCCCATTGATTCTCCTCTAACACTTGGTTTCATTTCTCCAATTCCCTTATTCTATTCTAACTTTGTAATCTTTTTGTTTTCACTACACTTTTTGGTGGAAGCGATTATTTGCTCAATTAGTCCCACTAATTGATGTACTAATAATACCCCTGCCTTCTTTGTCTTATCTCTCTTTTCCCCATCTATCCATTTTCTCAGCTGATCTAAGATCTGAGAAGCATCCCAGCCATCCATTTGCATCCTCTTTATTAACGCGTGTCTGTCTATCATGTATATTTCAATAAGAGATCCTGCATGTCCCCTCTTAACTTCTTTATCTGCCATCTCGCAGACTTCACTACCCCAAGTCACTATTGCCTCCTTGGCAATGTGTTTCATACACTGTATGGCTACGATTACTTCCTAGCAATGTGTTTTTCCACCATCAGGGGCTTCACTACCCCCAGCCACGATTACTACCTCAGCATCGTTTTTCTCCATGGTTAAAGGTTTCTATTTATACTGACGGTCACTATTACCACCTCGGCAACGAGTTTCTCCACCAGAGTCCAGCTCTAGGTCAGAGTGATCAGCTCCTTTTCTGCACTGCTTTACAACATTGACAGTCCAGTACCCAACTATACAAACTTTCATGCAAACAGGTGGCAAACTCTGCATTTATTCGCCACTACAGAGTTTGATGTTAATCGATCTTTGCCACTCGTGCTTCATGATCCTAAGTGCCCTTGATGCCTCTACACCCACTTCAGGGTCCTGACCTTCGCATGGGGAATTTCCCCTCTTAACAACTAGTCTAAGGCTGCGCATTTGAGACAGGCACTTCCTTGTCCTCCAGTTGGTCAGCACAAGTAACAGTCAATCAATACTTATTACTATACCATCAACAATCAGTACTTATCTCTATAATACCCCTTAATTTTTACCCCTTTTGAACTGTATTGTTGACTCCGTCTGACTCCCATAGATTCAACGATCTCTACCCTGGTTTGCCGATCACGGCCAATTGATCGAACTTAGCACCAATAGTGAGATCCTGCCCGACTACACCGATTTGTTGTGGGAAATTCACCAGTTTGGAGTCAGACGTGGTGGTTCAACAAACAGTTTTATTTGGACAAAGCTTTGGGAGAAGCGCTGGCACTCCACAGTACAGACAGTCACCTTCTCAACTACACAATGGTAGTTGAACATCTTTTCTACTTTTTAGATAATAGACAGTATGGTCATTTAGCCGTTAGCACATTGTTACAAGTTGAGTAGACAGGTACGGACATCGACAGTTAACACACCATTATATACAGGCAAGTACGGACATTGACAGTTATCTCATCGTTGTACATGGAGTAGATACATTTATGCAGTTATGTCTTCTGTCAATGGCTCATCTTGTTACATACATTTATGCATTTACGTCCCCATCAGTGAAAGACAGTATGCAGTTAAAAACATTCTTTGGTTGATGAACAGGTATTGGGAGAGAGATGGTCAGAGAATTCCAACCTCTCTTTGACATTACATTACATGCGCACAACAGATATACGTTTCTAAAGATTTGATCCTCCCACCCAACCTGTTGTCCAAGCTGTACGGTCCAATTACATTAATATGCTTTAAATACTTTGGTCAATATCTTTCTAGCTTCTAGCAGAGTTAGGAATTCATCAGTCAACCAAAGTAGGTTCTTCCCCCTGTTACCTAGTAACCTTACCTCCGCAAATCTGGAAGGTTCAAGGGTTGCTCCGAGCACCTGCAGTCCTTGGAATAAGAAGGGAATCATCTTACCTGTCTGTTTTCTGTCCTTTATATCAGTGGAGGCTGAATATGTCTATTCATAAAGCTAGCAGCTGAATCTTTCTATTAATTTCAAAAGCCTTGGTTGCTTGTAACTGCCTGGTTTGTTCCTGATAATAGGGTATATGCGCTATGCTTCATTGTTCCAAAAGAATGCGGTCTCTCTAATTAAACTTATTTCCCATTATGCTAAGGGGGAAATTGCTTAATGGCCAAAACTCACAAGAAAAAATACAGTTTAAATCTATAATACTTGTTCAAAAATTATTATATATGTGCTTATACAGACAAAACCTTTATATAACAGATAAGTGAAGCACAGTGTTATACCTTTGATATCTATAAGACACACTGTGGTCCCTATTTTAAACTAATCTACTTTTTTAAAAAAGTCTTCATATCAGGAGTTTCTGTATCCCCTGCTACAGTGTGTGCTGTGATTGTTCCCCACTATCGAGGTCTGTGAATTCCCATCTCTGTGCTGTTGTCAGAGCTGGACTCAAAGATCTGGCTGGTAGACTCACTGCGCTGTTTCCCACATGTGCCTGCAAAAGAAAGGACTTCACTACTGCGTGGCAGGGGCCTTTAGAAACAGGGGACATGACTCACAATATTGTTATCTGTTGGAAAATGCAATGCTGGATCTTTACTTGGTTTATCACCGCTGACCCTATCTTCAGCACAGGAGTGGTCAACATCCTCCTCAGTTAGCTGGATGACAATGTCCTTTTAGTCCATGAGAACCTTGAGTTTAGGCATCCTCTACCCATCTGAGATCTCTCCCTCTTATTGTGTGCCAGCTTCTCCTGCATGAAACCAGATACAATGCAGGTAAAGCACATGCCAGAGCAGATGATAAGGATGCCTGATATAGTAACTGGAAGAATTGGCAACCATCAGTTAGAGTATAACAAATTACAATAGTTCATTTACAAGCAGTTAAATATACTGTTAACACTTCCAGCTCTAGGATCTACTCTGAGTGCAAAAGCTTGTCTCCCCAGCAAGATCCTGTGCTTGTTCCATATGATCCTCCTGGGGTATGCCTCTTAAAAGTGGTCGGCTACTACATCCTCCCCCTTTAAGTCCCTTATTATACAATATATAAATAGTTCATACAATTTTCAAAACACTGATACTGAGAAACACTTTTAATACAGTTCATCAAAAACTCAGTCTGTCAGGGAATTTTCTCTTTCTCTGGGAGCTATATAGCTTAGCTGGTTGAATTTCCAGTGTGGAGTTTCGGTTGAACTTAAGACCATAAGACATAGGAGCAGAATTAGGCCACTTGGCCCATCGGGACTGCTTTGCCACTCAATCATGGCTGATATTTTTCTATCTCCATTGTCCTATCTTTTCCCCATAACCTCTGATCCCCTTATTAATCAAGAACATATCTATTTCTGTCTTAAAGACATTCAATGATCTGGCCTCTGCGGCAAAGAGTTCCACAGATTCACCGCTGGCTGAAGAAATTCCTCCTCATCTCTTTTAAAGGATCGCCCCTTTATCCTAAGGTTGTGTCCTCTGGTTCTAGTTTTTCCTACTAGCAGAAACATCCTTTCCACGTCCACTCTATCCAGGCCTCACAGCATCCTGTGAGTTTCAATAAGGTTTCTTCTCACCCTTCTAAATTCCAACAAGCATAGACCCAGAGTCCTCAGCCGTTCCTCATACGACAAGCTGTTCGTTCCAGGCATCATTCTTGTAAACCTGCACATCCTTCCTTAGATATGCGCCTCAAAACTGCTCACAATTCTTCAAATGGAATCTGACCAGAGCCTTATACAGGCTCAGAAATACATCCCTGCTCTTGTATTCTAGCCCTCTCGACATGGATGCTAATATTGCATTTGTCTTCCTAACTGCCAATTGAACCTGCACGTTAACCTTCACTACGACTCTCCTGTGAAATTTGTGTTTCACTTTCCTCAGTTTCAATGGAAACAGCACTTTGGCCTGCCATTGGCTGATCAACCACTCCATCCCTTGGACAAACAACAACACTAGTTGGTGGCACAATTGGATCAGGCAGTAATACTGGCCCTTGGGATAGCTTCCGTCTCTGCAAATGATCAACATGTTTCTTTGCAAATTTGTCCTGCATTTTCACATCATAAGACAGTGGCCCTATCCTGACTGCCACAACTCCTGACACCTAATTTAGTCCGCTTCCAAAATCTTTACAAAAACTGGATCATCCATCTCAAATATTCTTTTCACTTTTGACAAATTATGATTCCTTTTTGACAACTCTGTCTTGTCTCCACCATCCCTGTCAAATTCAGAACTACCAGACCCAACCTAGTCCTTAAACGTCGACCCATTAGCAGCTTGGCTGGGGCTATTCCAGTAATAGAATGGAGGTGGTGGGGGGGAGAAGCTAGCAGAAAATGTGGCACTTTAGTTTCTAATGGAGCAGGTGTTTCCTTCTTCATACCAGCCTTAAATGTTTGCGCTATGCATTCAGCCGTTTAATGAGGGATGAAGGCGCTATATGGATATGTTTTATCCCATTGAAGGCCATGAACATTGAGACCATTAATGGGTCAACTTAATCTATGTGCACTCTCATCCATGGCTGACCTGGCTATTCCCAAGGGTGCGAGGGAGTAGTAGCAAATAACTTCTGCTGTACCTGGTAATGGTCACATTGATTTACTATCCCTTCTTATATCAGCATCAATGCTAGGCCAGCAAATGTAGCTCCTTGTTCATATTTTCAACTTCGATACATCCGGATGGGCATTTTTCAATCTTCTAGCAATAACTCTCTTCCTGGTTTGGGGACAATGATTCCAATTCACCAAAGGATGACACCATCCTCGCAACTAAGCTAATTGTTTCTGAGCTAAAAAGGCTTCATTTCTTCTGAAGCTGTCTTATTTGTCAACCATGCAATATCATATACTTAATCTTCAACAACAAAGGGTCCCTATTAGTCCACTACTTGACTTGCTGCTCTGTGACAGGCAAGGAGTCCAAAAAGTTTAAGGCCTTTACAATCTCTTGTGATACTAGATGGCGTGCTTTCTGGTAACAGGTGTCTGCATTGGCTATGTGAGTCCCTGACTGATGTTCGAAGGTATGTGTGTAGGCCAACAAGAACAGTGCTCTCCATTGTACACAAGCAGAAGCAATTGATGGAATCATTTTGTCTTCCCTGAAAGTCCCTAAAAGTGATCTGTGATGATAGTAAAATGTCTCCTGTACATGTACTCTCGTCATCCATTGTATGGGATAACACAGCCCCAGCTCCATACAGTGATATATGGCACATAAGTACTATCTTCTTAGAGGGATCAAAATGCACTATTAAACATGAAGATTGAAGTGGTTACTTAACTTAGTTAAAAGCCTCTTTTTGTTCCAACACCATCTCTGGTGCTTCTTTAACAGTACATGCAATGATGCTAGTAATGTTGATGGATTTAGGAATAACCACCCGTAGTAACTAACCATCCCAAGAAAGGATCTAAGTTCTGATGGGCCAGTGCCTTTTAAACATTCTCACTTTGTCCTTCATTGGTGTAACCCTTGAGTATCCACCAGATAACCAAGAAAAGCCATTTCATTCACTTGGAAAGTGTACTTTTCTCTTCTTAGGAACACTCCTACCTCCTGAAATCTCCTCAAAATGTGCTTAGCAGTGTGCACTGTTATTAGCACGTCATTCAAATAAACAACAACTCTGAGCAAACCCCATAGCAAACTTTCCATAGTTCACTGGAGGATGGTGCAAGCTGACAAAACCATGAATGGTAGATGTATACCATTTTGAGTATTTATGGAGACATAGTCTCTTGATGCATCGCCCAGTTCCAATTGTTGGTAAGTGTGGATAATGTCCAATTTGGTTTATGACCAAGTCCTAGTCAACTTCTCATACACATTCTCTATTTTGGGTTTATCCAGCACATTTATCTTAATGAAATATGCCAAGATCCTTCTGGCAAATGCAGTGAATCTTGGTAATGACGTAGATATGCAGTCAAAATTCATGTCAGGGTCAGTTGCCAACAGTCTGGTTCAGTTCAGACAATTGGCAGAGAAAGATATGTAGTCGGTGGCTAGGGAGTGAGGTTTGTGGTGAGAACTGAAGACAATGGCATCGGTCCTTAGAAAATTTATTTGGAGAAAATTTCAGCTCATCAAATACTGGATATCAAGCAAGTAGTCTGATAATTTCAAGACAGCGGGAGAATCTAGAGAGGTGGTGGTGAGCTAGAGCTGGGTGTCATCAGAGTAAACAGTGGAAACTGAGGCTGTGTCTTCACATGATTCTTCCAAGGGACAACATGTAGATGAGAAAGAAGAAGAGCGAGGGTAGATCAATGGGCAACACAGGAGGTAACAGTTTAGATACAGAAAGAGTATCCATTGCAGGTGATACTCTGCCTATGATAGATAGATAAGAATGGACCAAGTCAGTGCAGTCCCACCCAACTGGGTGACAGTGGTGAGACATTGAAGTACAATGTGGTCACCCATGTCTAAAGTTGTAGACTGTTTGAAAAGTGCAAAAATGCTAATTTACCTTTGTTACAGTTACATTTGATGTTGATTGTGACTTTGGTAAGACCTGTTTCTGTTCCTGTGACTGGGTGCAAGTCGGATTATAGGTATTCAGATTTGGTGTTCTGAGAGACATGGGCACAGATTTAGGAGGCAACAGTACACTCAAGGACATTGGAGAGGAAAGTGAAGTTGGAAATGGGACAAGAGATTGCAACAATGGAAGGATCAATGATTTGTTTTGGAGGAGAGGAATAATGAAGGCAGCTTTGAAGAATGTGGGATAATATCTGAGAAGAGAGAACAATTAATTGGCCATTAGTTTAGTAGGAATAGGTTGAGGGAGCAGGAGGTTGGGTCACATGGACAAGATGAACTTAGAGAAGTCATGAAGGGAAGTAACTGAAAAACTTAAGGAACTTGTGAATACAAGATAAGGGGAAACATGAGGGAAGGTTTGGCCCGGTGGGATAGTGAAGAGAGGCCTAGTTTATGTAATCTTGCTCAAATTTTAATGCCTGGTGTTCGGGTAATGTTCTAATGAATGTGCATTGCACTCTTTGAAGAGCAATATATTCTTTCTCAGGTACGGTGCCCAGAAATGTAATCGGAAGTCCTTATATGTTGGCGGGGGAGAGGGGGATTCTCCCAGCCCACTGCTCTGTCTCAGGCTGGGAGACATCAGCAGAGGCCATTTACTGGGCTCCCCGCCGGATGACCTGGCCTCTGTCCATCTCCGGCTCCAAAATTTTTGGAATCATCCAGAAATTGGCGTAGAGCTAATTTAAATATTTAAATTTGAATTTCTGTTTCATCTAGCGTGTCCTCCACCCCATGGCCAGGAGTGATTAGCTCCAGCAGGGTTAAAAACTGCTCCCCACTAATGGGGAACAGGTGGCTGACCCTGCTGGAGGGAACAGGTGCCATGGAGGCCCCCCCCAGAAGGTCAAGGGTAAGGGGGGTGCAGCCATGGCAGTGCCAGCCTGATCCTTAGCACTGCCCAAGGGGCGAAATGGCAGTGTCCAAGGGCATCCTGGCACTGCCCACCAGACATCAAGCATTGCCAAGGGGGTCCAATTGGGGGTGAACAAAACAAAGAACAAAGAACAACCCAGCACGGGAAACAAGCCCTTCGGCCCAACGAGCCCGCGCCGCCACATCCTCCTACACCTATTCTACCCTGCGTGCCTACGAGTGGAACCCCTAACTTAGCCAGATTCAGGGGAGAATAGTGTCAATTTGGTAAACCAATCAGCCTAAGAGCACATCTTTGGGGTGTGGGAGGAAACCGGAGCGCCCGGAGGAAACCCACGCAACCACAGGGAGAATGCGCAAACTCCCACAGACACAGGCCCAAGTCCATGTATCTGCACAGCTAGCAGTGCTAGTCACTGAGCTGTTGTGGCGCCCGTCTACCGGTCCAGGATCAAGCACACACACCGACACGAAGTACTAGGCCACTCCCGGAACCTCCAAGAGCAGCCCACGCACGACCCACCTTGTGCATGCCCCTCGTTTGACAAGGTGGACCTCCACCTGCGGAATAAAAAGACAAAAACGTTAACATACAAGTCTGCATTTCCGGTGTCTCCCGAGGCTCTGACCCTATTTAATACCCCTTACTATAACCCTCCATCCTCGTTTCACTCATGTATCTATCTAAGTAAACCTTAAACGAGTCCAACATTCCCGCCTCCACCACCCTACTCGGTAGCGCGTTCCATACCCCCACGACCCTCTGCGTGAAGAACCTTCCTCTCACATCCAAATTATACTTCTCCCCCCTCACCCTTAGATCATGACCTCTCGTAATTGTACCTAGTCTAGGGAGCAGTCTCTCACTATTGACTCTATCTATTCCCTTCAGTATCTTATATACCTCTATCATGTCTCCCCTCAATCTCCGTCTTTCCAAGGAGAAAAGTCCCAGTTTCTCCAACCTTTCCTCGTAACTCAGTCCCTCCATGCCAGGCAACATCCTGGTAAACCTCCTCTGCACCATCTCCAGAGTCTCCACATCCTTCCGGTAGTAAGGTGACCAGAACTGGACGCAGTACTCCAAATGTGGTCTAACCAACGTTCTGTACAACTGAAGCATTAGACGGCAGCTCCTATACTCTATAACCCTTCCTATAAAGGCTAGCATTCCATAAGCTTTCCTCACAACCTTCTCCACTTGTGTTACAACCTTCACAGACTTGTGAACCTGCACTCCCAGGTCCCTCTGTATTTCTATACTCCTAATCGGTCTACCTTTTATCACGTAGTTCCTCTCTGCATTATTCCTTCCAAAATGCATCACCTCGCATTTGTCAGGATTAAATTCCATCTGCCACCTATCTGCCCAATACACCAACCTATCTATATCCTGTTGTATCACCTGACATTCCGCTTCAGTATCCGCCAACCCTGCCATCTTGGTGTCATCCGCAAACTTGCTGATCACACCACTTACGCTCTCTTCCAAATCGTTTATGTATACTACAAAGAGGAGAGGTCCCAGTACTGAGCCCTGCGGCACACCACTGGTCACTGGCCTCCAGCCTGAAAAGGTCCCCTCAACAACTACCCTCTGTCTCCTATTACCCAGCCAGTTCTCAATCCACCTAGCTACCTGTCCTTGTATCCCATGCACCTTAACCTTTTCTACCAGCCTACCATGAGGGACTTTGTCAAACGCCTTACTGAAATCCATATAATTGACATCAACGGCTCTCCCATCGTCAACCGTTTTTGTCACCTCCTCAAAGAATTCTACCAGATTCGTGAGGCAAGACCTCCCTCTAACAAAGCTATGTTGCGTATCCCTAATCAGATTGCAATGCTCCAAATGCTCATACATCCTACCCGTAAGTATTTTTTCCATTAATTTCCCTACCACCGATGTCAAACTCACCGGTCTATAATTTCCAGGGTTATCCCTACTACCTTTTTTAAACAGGGTGGTGCCTATAGGGGTCAATCGATGGGAGTGGAGGACCTGCTGCCATTCTGCATAGGGATCAGTGGCAGAGGAAGGGAAGGCATTGATCAGGGCTGGCCAACAGGTGTGGGAGAAGGTGACATCTTCCTGCCAGGGGGTGGGGGTCGGGGAGACTGGGGCTGACCAGGGGTGGGGAACATCAGGGTTGGTCCGGAGACATCTGGGAGACCAGTGATTCAGGGGGAGGGGTGTCAGAGATGTATCGATGCAGAGTCATGGGGTTGACCTGCAATCAGGCTGACCAGCAATTGAGAGGCCAGCAGCATGGGGCCACTGTGCATGCACAAATCTTGTAATCCTCTGAGAGAAGAAATGTCTCCTCATTTCTGTCCTAAAGAGTGACTCCTTACTCTGAGACTATGCCCTCTGGTCCTAGATTCTCCCACAAGGAGAACAACCTCTCAGCATCAAGCTTGTCAAACCCCTGAGAATCATGTATGTCTCAATAAGGTCACCTCTCATACTTCTAAACTTCAATGAGTACAGTCGCACCTATTCAACCTTTCCTCATAAGAAAATCCTTCCATGCCTGTGATCAACTTAGTGAACATCTCTGGACTGCCTTCAATGCCAATATATCATTCCTTAGAAAAGGCGACCAAAACTGTTCACAGTATTGCAGGTGTGGTCTAATTAGTGCTTTGTATAGTATTAGCAAGACTTCCCTATTTTTGTTTGATTTGATTTATTATTATCACATTTATTGGTGTACAGTCATAGAGTCATAGAAGTTTACAGCATGGAAACAGGCCCTTCTGCCCAACTTGTCCATGCTGCCTTTTTTTTAAACCCCTAAACAAATCCCAATTGCCCACATTTGGCCCATATCCCTCTATACACATCTTATTCATGTAGCTATCTAAATGCTTTTTAAAAGACAAAATTGTACCTGCTTCTACTATTACCTATAAAGCTGCAACATGACTTGCCAATTTTTAAACTCAGTGCCCTGGCCGATGAAGGCAAGCGTGCCGTATGCCTTCTTGACTACTTTCTCCACCTGCATTGTCACTTTCAATGACCTGTGTATCTATACACCGAGATTCCTTTGCCTATCAATAGTCTTAAGGGTTCTGCCATTTACGGTATATTTCCTATCTGTATTAGATCTTCCAAAATGCATTATCTCACATTTGTTCAGATTAAACTCCATCTGCCATCTCTCCATCCAAGTCTCCAATTGATCTATACCTGCTGTATCCTCAGGTGGCCCTCATTGCTATCCGCAAATCCACCAACCTTTGTGTCGTCTGCAAACTTACTAATGAATCCAGTTATATTTTCCTCCAAATCATTTATATATATTACAAACAGCAAAGGTCCCAGCACTGATCCCTGAGGAACACTATTTGTCACAGCCCTCCATTCAGAAGCACATCCTTCCTCTGCTACACTCTGTCTTCTTTGACCAAGCCAGTTTTGTATCCACCTTGCTAGCTCTCCTCTGATCCCATGCGAGTTCATCTTCTGCACCACTCTGCCATGAGGGACCTTGTCAGAGGCCTTACTGAAGTCCATGTAGACAATATCCACTGCCCAACCCTCATCAATCATCTTCGTCACTTCCTCGAAAAACTCAATCAAGTTTGTGAGACACAACATCCCCTTCACAAAATCATGTTGCCTCTCTCTAAAAAGTCTACTTATTTCCAAGTGGGAATAAATCCTGTCGAAGAATCCTCGCCAATAATTTGCCTACCACTGATGTAAGGCTCACCGGCCTGTAATTACCTGGATTATTCTTGCTACCCTTCTTAAACAAAGGAACAACTGGCAATACTCCAATCCTCTGGGACCTTCCATGTAGCCAATGAGGATACAAAGATTTCTCTCAAGGCCCCAGCAATTTCCTCCCTTGCCTGTCTCAGTATTCTGGGTATATCCCATCAGACCCTGGGGATTTGTCTACTTTAATGTTTCTCAAGAACCCCAATACCTCCTCCTTTTAGTTTGAGCCAACATGACTCAAACTATCTACACACCCTTTCCCAGACTCATCATCCAGCCTTCTCTTTGGTCAATACTGACACAAAGTACTCATTTAATACCTCACCCATTTCCTCTGGCTCCACGCATAGATTCTTTCCCTTGTCCTTGAGTGGGCCAACCCTCTCCCTGGCTACCCTCTTGCTCTTTATATAAGTATAAAAGGTTTGGGATTTTCCTTAATCCTGATGGCCAATGCTTTTTCATGACCCCCTTTAGCTCTTCTTACTCCTTGCTTAAATTTCTTTCTACTTTCTTTGTATTCCAAACTTGCTTCGTGTGTTCCTAGCTCCTAGCTTTGACAAATGCTTCCTTTTTCTCTTCCCTTTGACTCGGCTCACCATATCTCTCGTTATCCAAGGTTCCCAAAACTTGCCGTATTTATCCTTCATCCTCACAGGAATGTGTCGGTCCTGGATCCCTATCAACTTACACTTGAAAGCCTCCCACATGCCAGATGTTGTTTTGTCCACAAACATCTGCCCCCAGTCTACATTCTTCAGTTTCTGTCTAATACTGTTGTAATTAGCCTTCCCCCAATTTAGCACCTTAACTTGAGGACTACACTTATCTTTATCCATCAGTACCTTAAAGCTTACTAAATTGTGGTCACTGTTCCCGAACTGCTCCCCTACTGAAACATCGACCACCTGGCCGGGCTCATTCCCCAATACCAGGTCCAGTATGGCCTCTTCCCTAGTTGGACTATCTACATACTGTTTCAGGAAGCACTCTTGGATGCTCCTTACAAACTCTGCCCCATCCATGCCCCTAGCACTAAGTGAGTCCCAGTCAATATTAAAATTAAAATCTACCACCTTAACAACCCTATTACTTTTACGCCTGGCCAAAATCTGCCTACATATTTGTTCCTCAGTCTCCCACTGGCAGTTGAGCGGCCTATGGTAAACCCCCAACATTGTGACGACACCTTTCCTATTTCTGAGCTCTACCCAAAATGCCTCACTGGATGAGCCCTCCAAGGTGTCCTCCTGGAGTACAGCTGTGATATTCTCCTTAACCAGTAATGCAAGTCCCCCACCCCTTTTACATCCCCCTTTATCACGCCTGAAACATCTGTATCCTGGAACATAAAGCTTCCAATCCTGCCCTTCCCTTAACCAAGTTTCTGTAATGGCAACTACATCATAGTTTCTAGTATTAATCCAAGTTCTAAGTTCAACTGCCTTACCTGTTACACTTCTCGCATTGGAACACATGCACTTCAGTCCACCAGAACCCCTCTGATTAGCAATCCCACCCTGCCTGCTGTTTTTCTGAGTCTTACTGGCCCTACTCTGTGTTCCACCTTCAATTAATTCATCTTTGCTTTGATTCCTCCCCCCTGCCAAACTAGTTTAAATCCTCCCATGTGACATTAGGAAACCTCCCAGCCAGAATACTTGTGCCCGTCTAGTTTAGATGCAACCCGTCCTTCTTGTACAGGCTCCATCTGCCCCAGAAGAGGCTCCAATGGCCCAGATATCTGAAACCCTCCCTCCTACACCAGCTGTTTAGCCACGTGTTGAGCTGCACTATCTTCCTATTCCTAGCCTCACTAGCACGTGGAACAGGGAGTAATCCTGAGACTACAACCCCAGAGGTCCTGCTTTTTATCTTTCTATGTAACTCCAAAACTGCTGCAGCAGGACCTCATCACTCTTCCTGCCTATGTCGTTAGTACCAAAATGTACCATGATCTCTGGCTGTTCACCCTCTGCCTTCAAAATGCTTTTTGTCTGTTCAGAGACATCCTGGACCCTGCCACCAGGGAGGCAACATACCATCCTGGAGTCTCTTTCACGTCCACAGAAACACCTATTTGCACCCCTAACTATAGAGTCTCTTATAACCATTGCTTTCGTCCTCTTTGTCCCCCCCTGCTTAACAACAGAGACAGCTGTGGTGCCACTGCTTTGGCTGATGCTGCTGGTATCCCCTGTTAGCCCATCTCCCTCAATAGTATCCAAAATGGTGTACTTGTTAGAGATGGAGATGACCATGGGGGATTCCTGCACTGACTGCCTGACCCTTCTGGCAGCCACCCATCTATCAGCCTGCACCTTTGGTGTGACCATGTCTCTACAGCTCCTATCTATGACGCTTTCTGCCTCCTTCATGCTTCAAAGTGCATCCAACTGCTGTTCCAAGCTATCCATGTGTTCTCTAAGAAGCTGCAATTGGGTGCACTTCCTGCAGATATAGTCATCTGAGACACTGGAAGTGTCACAGATCTCCCACATCTCACAGGTGCAGCATTTAACCCCACTGATTGACATTTCGAGCACCAATTAAATTATTTGAAAAAATGCATAAAACTCTTCCCTTCACTTTTACCTTCTCACAGTGGCCTTCTTTTTGTTTCAAAAATATATTTTGTTCATTAAAAAACTCTCAAATAAACCAAAACGACATATCCAAAAATTACAAACAGTGCAAAAAAACTAGTCATTTTTACAGTACTATACAATGCTTATTTACACAACATTATATTTTTTACATTTCAGTACTTGGAACTAAATAGATACATCAAATTTTACTGTGTGCTTTTGTTTTTCAGATTAGCACACAGTTATGCAGGCCGAGGGTATTCTGCAGCTGCTCCAAGCTTGAGCGTGTCCCTCAGCACATAGTACCTTGGAACGTGCCAGTCTGCAACACTTGGTCGAGGACAAATCTTTAAACTGGAAGATCAGCAGGTTTTGGGCGAACCAAAGTGCATTCTTCACCGACCTGATGACCCTCGAGCAGCAGTTGATATTTGTCTCGGTGTGCGTCACTAGAAACAGCCCATAGAGCACAGAGTTCTGCTTCACCGAGCTGCTCGGGACAAACCTCCAGCAACACTGTCCTGGAAGGCATGGCAGTAAACATCATGCTGAACAGTGTGAGTGCGAGCACACAGCCCTGTTTGACGCCGTTGGTGACTGGGAATGCCTTAGAAGATTCTCCGCTGTCCAGTACTCTGGCCATCATGGAACTGGTGTACCATCTGAATGAATCTGGGAGGGGCAGCCGAACTTTGACATGATCCTCCACACGCCTTGTCAGCTGACAGTGTCAAAGGCTTTCACGAAGTCAACAAAGGTTGTGTAGAACTCGCAATTCTGCTCCTGACACTTCTCCTGAAGTTGGCGCGTGGCAAAAATCATGTCAATAGTCCGATGACCTTTGTGGAAGCCACACTGTGACTCTGGAAGCAGACCCAGATCCAGATGAGTGACCAAACGATTTAGCAGGACTCTTGTGAGGGTTTTTCCTGCAATGGAAAGCAGTGAGATTCCTTGGTGGTTGTCGCATACTTGCCGATTCCCTTCTTCTTGCAGAGGTGTATGATGGAAGCATCTTTAAGTTCCTAAGAAATGGATCCTTGCTTCCAAAAGGACTGCAACAACTCAGTGAACTTTTCAATAAGTTCAGGACCAGCAGCTTTGTAGATCTCTGCAGGTATGGCATCTTCCCCTAGGGTTTTGCCACTGGATAGCTGGCTGACAGCTTTCATTACTTCAGCTACTACCGATGGGTCATCCATGGCGCTGTTGGTATCGACCTGGGGAATCCTGTCTATTGCCTTATCGTTAATAGATGACGATCGGTTGAAGACAGCTTCAAAGTGTTTAGCCCATCTCTGCAGGATCAGAGCCCTCTCTGTAATGAGAGTTGTACCATCTGTACTCAGAATGGGGGAGCTCCCGAGAGATTGATGTCCATAGAGAGTATTGAGGGCTTCATATAACCATTTCAAATCGTTTCTGTCATCTTATCCCTGTATTTCATCTGCCTTGGCGCTCAGCCAGGCATCCTGCATTTTACACAGTTTATTCTGCAATGGTAAAAACGTTTTTCTTGGCAGCTGATGATGGGTTGTTCTGACAGGCCCGATGAAGACAGTTCTTTTAAACAAGTAGAGCCTGTATCTCCTCATCATTCTCATCGAACCAGTCATGCTGCTTGCGGGTAGAGGGCCCAAGCATCTTCAGTGCAGATGAATGGACAGCATCTCTGAAGTGTTCCCAGTCGTCCTCAGTGCTGCCTGCAAGCTGTAGGTCAGCAAATTTGGTTTCTAAGTCTTCAACCAGTGCTGAAGCTGTGCTGGGGTTCTTTAGCTTGGCCACGTTGATTCTTTTCATAACCTTATTTCCTTGTGGTCGCCTCTTGGGTCTGATGTGGAGCCTCATTTTGGAGATAATGAGCCTGTGATCTATCCAACAGTCAGCACCACACATGGCTTAGGTTACTCTGACGTCCTGCCTGTTTTTTCTCCTGACAATGATATTGTTGATAAGATGCCAATGCTTAGAGCGGGGGTGCATCCAGGAGGTCTTGTTATGGGTCGGCAGACGGAAGATTGTGTTGGTGATGAGAAGGTCATGTGCTGCAGTGTTTTATTTTGTTTGTTCGACCGCAAGATGGGATCCCCACCAGCCGTGGTAAACTGGCCAGGGTGTAATGAAGCAGGCAATGTTTAGGGCACCTTTCCTAGCCCCTTCCTCATTCTACGCAGGTGAGCAGTGCATTCCTGAAGAGGGCTGCTCAGTCGCCCAGGTAGATGCCAAGTTTCACTGCTGCTTTCATCAGTGGAAAACGACCATTAGGCTTGAGCCACCTGAGTGCAGGTCCGTGACTAGAGCTCCCAGTGTATCCACACCTGCTGCTTCGTCGTTCACCCAATGCCACGGGACTTCAAAGGTTGAACAGGATGACGATGATGATGATGATGATGATGATGGTGTCGAGACTAGCACTTGACTTGGATTAAAGTGAGGAAGAGTTGCGCAGCGTCAGCCTCACTCTCGCTTCCTAATTCCCATCTGGATGCAGTGACAATACAAGAATCAAGAAGGCTGGAGGTGGGACTAGGCGCAGTGGATGACCGGGACATTTTCTGTGTCTTGTCCTGCTCTTCGCTTTCCACGAAGCTTGCAGAGACCGCCTTCTTAACTGTTGGACCTTCCATTGGTCTCATCCGCTCAATCCACTGGAGTCTGTCTTCACATGCTTAAATATTCATCTCCCTATCTCACCGAGAGTTAAGACCCATCAGCTACCTCACCTGGTTTAGCCAGCTTGTCAAAGTCGTTGCCCGGGTGTGGCCACTGTTGCATGCAAACAGCTACGCGAAGCCACAGGTGAGAGCTGAGTGCCAGGTGGAGACCAAAGATGGCCAAGTGCCCTGAAAAGGACACAACATGTTCCCCCATCAGAGGTACTACCTCTCCCTGACAGCCCATATACCTACTTTATCGACTATGTCATTGTCAGGAGAAAAGACAGGCAGGATGTCAGAGTGACCAAGACCATGTGTGGTGCTGCCTGTTGGACAGATCACAGGCTCATTGTCTCCAAAATGAGGCTCTGCATCAGACCCAAGAGGCGACCACAAGGAAGCAAGTTTATGAAAAGAATCAATGTGGCCAAGCTAAAGAACCCCAGCATAGCTTCAGCACTGGTTGAAGACTTAGAAACCAAATTTGCTGCCCTACACCTCGTAGGCAGTGCTGAGGATGACTGGGAATGCGTCAGGGATGCTGTCCATTCATCTGCACTGAAGATGCTCAGACCCTCTACCCACAAGCAGCATGACTGGTTCGATGAGAGTAATGAGGAGATACAGGCTCTACTTGTTGAAAAGCACCGTCTTCATCGGGCCTGTCAGAACGACCCATCATAAGCTGCCAAGAGAAACGCCTGTTCTCAGGACAGTCCAGAACAAACTGCATAAAATGCAGGATGCCTGGCTGAGCGCCAAGGCAGATGAAATACAGGGATATGCTGAAAGAAACAATTTGAAACAGTTCTATGAAGCCCTCAACACTCTCTACGGGCCTCAATCTCTTGGGAGTTCCCCCCTTCTGAGTACAGATGGTACAACTTTCATTACAGAGAGGGCTCAGATCCTGCAGAGATGAGCTGAACACTTTGAAGCTGTCCTCAACCGACCATCATCTATTAACGATGAGGCGACATGCAGGATTCCCCAGGTCAATATCAATGGCGCCATGGATGACCCACCGGTAATAGCCGAAGTCACAAAAGCTGTCAGCCAGCTATCCAGTGGCAAAGCCCCAGGGACGGGTGCCATACCCACAGAGATCTACAAAGCTGCTGGTCCTGTACTTATCGAGAAGCTCACAGAATTGTTCCAGTCCTTTTGGAAGCAAGGATCTGTTCCTTAGGAACTTAAAGATGTTTCCATCGTACACCTCTACAAGAGGAAGGGCAATCGGCAAGTATGCAATAACCACCAAGGAATCTCGCTGCTCTCCGTTGCAGGAAAAACCCTCGCAAGAGTCCTGCTAAATTGTCTGGTCACTCATCTGGAGCTGGGCCTGCTTCCAGAGTCACAGTGTGGCTTCCGCAAAGGTGGCAGGACTATTGCATGATTTTTGCTGTGTGCCAACTTCAGGAGAAGTGCCAGGAGCAGAATCATGAGCTCTACACAACCTTTGCTGACCTCGCGAAAGCCTTTGACACTGTCAGCTGACAAGGCCTGTTGAGGATCATGTCAAAGTTTGGCTGCTCCCCAAATTCATTCGTAGGGTACGCCAGTTCCATGAGGGCCAGAGGACTGGATGGCGGAGAATCCTCGAAGACATTCCCTGTCACCAACCGTATCAAACAGGGCCGTGTGCTTGCACTCACACTGTTCAGCATGATGTTTACTGCCATGCTGAATGACGCCTTCCAGGACAGTGTTTCTGGAATCAGCCTCAAGTACAGAGTAGATGGGAAGCTCTTCAACCTGAGGAGACTTCAAGCTATTACCAAAGTGAAGGAGACTGTTCTGAGAGACTTCCTCTATGCCGATGACTGCGCCCTGTATATCGGCTCAGAAAGAAGTCTCGTAACACCAGGTTAAAATCCAACAGGTTTATTTGGTAGCAAATGCCACTAGCTTTCAGGGTCTGCCCCTTCGTCAGGTGAGTGGGGAGTTCTGATCACAACAGGGATGTAAAGACACACACTCAGTTTACAGAATGCTGATCAGAATGTGAGTCTTTACAGCTAATCAAGTCTTAAAGGTGCAGATAATGTGAGTGAAGATAGCATTAAGCATAGATTAAAAAGATGTGTATTGTCTCCAGACAGAACAGTAAGTGAGATGTTACAGATAGTGTGACATGAACCCAAGATCCCAGTTGAAGCCATCCTCATGTGTGTGGAACTTGGTTATCAGTCTCTGCTCAGCGACTCTGCGCAGTCATGTGTCGCGAAGGCTGCCTTGTAGAACGCTTACCCAAAGATCAGATGTCGAACGCCTGTGACAGCTGTAGTGTTCACCAGCAAGAAGAGAACAGTCTTGCCTGGTGATCGTTGAGCGGTGTTCATTCTTCCATTGTCGTAGCATCTGCATGGTCTCCCCAATGCATCCTGAAACCCACTGTACAAAGAAATCCCAGCTTTTGTCGCGACACTATAGACGTCCTACAGAAACTCAGCACACATGGAGCAGTTGAACCAGGAGCACTCCTTGTCACAATGGATGTCTCTGCACTCTACACCAGCATCCCCCATGACGATGGCATTGCTGCAACTGCCTTAGTACTCAACGCCGACAATTGCCAGTTTCCAGATGCAATTTTGCAACTCATCCACTTCATCCTGGACCACAGTGGGCCCGATTTTACCAATCAGAACCTAAGGTCCGAATCCGGGCGTAATATGGATCCAAGCCCGAAATCCTCGTTCCAGCGCGCCCATACACTTCTTGCCGGCTCCAATCTGATTGGCGCTATGGGCAGGGCTTAGCACTGCCAGAATGATCGGAGCTCTGAAATGCGCATGCGCAGTTCGAAAGAAAATCTGAAACAGCATGTCTGGGCACAGACCCCACCCTGGATCAGACCCCCCTGGGAGGCAATCCCCCCCCACCCCCTGGCAGACCCCCCTCCGGATCAGACCCTCCTGGGAGGAACGCCCCCCCCAGCAGACCCCTCCCCCAGGATCAGACCCACCTGGGATGCAGGCCCCCCCGGCAGACCCCCCCCCCCCGATCAGACTCCCCTGGGAGGCAGGCCCGCCCGGCAGACATGCCCCCCCCGCTACAATTGGACCCCCTCTTGGGAAGCAGGCCCCCCCTCAGCAGAGCACATCCCCAACCTACCTCAATCGCTGCTCTCCCTCCACCATCCTTCCGACCTGCAGTCGTTCGAGAGCCTGCAACACCTTCCTGGCCTTCCGCTGGCATCCGCCAGAGGAGAGGGGGCAGGCTCAGATGGATCTCTGGATCTGGGGAGCGGTGGTGGAGGATGGACTTGGGAGAATCGCGCAAACAGAAAATAATGTAGCATCCCCTTTGTGCTGCCTAATTATCTATGGGAAAGGTAATTAAACTAGTGTCCTAGTGAGCAAATAGTGACCTGTATGTCCCTGTAGCCATGAGCCAGGTGCTCAAATGTTCAGAGTCATGTGGTGAACTTGGAAGATCTGTCCCCGACGTGGAACTTGGTTGGAAATAAGATTCAAGGAGATTACTAAATCTGGTAAATCAACCATAGTGAAAAGAAGTTTGTATTGGCAATTCTTCTCTCACATTCCATGGCAGATGTGCCCCTACTTATGAATGTGATTTACATGGGCAACATTGGGTTCAGCTAGTCTGCCTTGGGAGCAGCCTTGGATCCTTTCTTTCATCTTGTTTTCATCTGAACATTGCACGAAATTAGAGGAATTCCCTTTGGAAGATAATGTCAAAATGATAATCTCAGAAACTAAAAACCAGACAGTCAAAAGTTTGGGAAAATATTTCAAAATATATATCCCCCCAGCCATTCTCTCATTCTGTTAAAAGATGCTACATTATTTTCAGTTTGTGAGATTCTCCCAAGTCCATCCCCTCGCAACCAGAGATCCATCTGAGAACCCGCCCCCCCTTCTCCAGCAGACGCCAGCGGAAGGCCAGGAAGGTGCTATATGTTCCAAAGGACTGCAGGTCAGAAGGATGGTGGAGGAAGAGCAGCGATCGAGGTAGGTTGGGGATGTGCTCTGCTGAGGGGGTCCTGCCTTCGGGGGGGGGTGGCATCTAATCGCAGGGTGGGGGGCGGGTCTGCCAGTGGGGCCTGCCTCCGGGGGGCAGGGTCTGATCGGGGGTGGGGGGGGTGGTTTGCCGGGGTGGTTAATGGGGGGTCTGCGAAGGATGGTCGAGGAGGATGGGCTTTGGAGTTTCCCCTGCAGAATAGAAATCGGCTTCAGATTTTTATTTTGCAGGTTGATAACAGGACAAATTTAATGCATTTAAATCATTGGGCCACGCAATTCAGGCGCAGACTGGACCCGCGCCCAAATTGGGTGTTGGTAAAGTCGCGATCTGCTCGGATTCAGGTGCAGATTGTGTTGAAGGCCCGACGCCTGAATTTACCGCCGAAAACGGGGGTGAATTTTTGGCAAAATCGGGCCCAATGTTTTCACATTCAACAACCAGTTCTTCATCCAGACACACAGAACAGCCATGGGGACCAAATTTGCACCTCAGTATGCCAACATCTTCATGCAAAGGCTCGAACAAGACTTCTTCACCGCACAGGACCTTCAACTGATGCTATACACTAGATACATCAATGACATTTTCTTCCTTTGGACTCATGGACTCACGAAACAACTATATGATAACATCAACAAGTTCCATCCCACCATCAGACTCACCATGGCCTACTCCCCAGAATTAGTTGCATTCTTGAACACACCATCTCCATTAGGGATGGTCACCTCAGCACCTCACTGTACCGCAAGCCCACGGATAACCTCACGATGCTCGACTTCTCCAGCTTCCATCCTAAACACGTTAAAGAAGCCATCCCCTACAGACAAGCCCTCCGTATACACAGGATCTGCTCAGATGAGGAGGATCACAACAGACACTGAAAGATGCCCTTATAAGAACTGGATATGGCGCTCGACTCATCGATCCACAGTTCCGACGTGCGACAGCAAGAAACCACACCGACCTCCTCAGAAGACAAACACAGGGCACAGAGGATAGAGTACCCTTCGTCATCCAGTACTTCCCCAGAACGGAGAAGCCACGACATCTTCTCTGGAGTCTTCAACATGTCATTGATGAAGACGATCATCTCGCCAAGGCCATCCCCACACCCCCACTTCTTGCTTCTCCACGAAGGACAGGTGCTGCGGTACAGTCCAACTACTTGGAGCATTCCATGGCAGTGTGGCCAGACCCATCCTCCACAACACTTGGGACAGGTAGAACCTCAAAAGGTAGTTGCACTTGCTGTTCGTGTACTGAGAATCTACACACAGTTTGATGCAGCCACAGACAAAGGTGGACATCAGGATGAGGACGGCATTGGGAACATTTCCCCCTCCATTTTCTGGAGATTTGTGTATCGCTGCCGGAGGGACCTGCCTCCCGGGGGGTCTGTTCGGGGTTGGGCGGGTCTGCCGGGGTGGCTAGCGGGGGGTCTGCGAAGGGTGTTCAAGGAGGATGGGCTTTGGAGGCTCCCCTGCAGAATAGGAATCGGCTTTGGATTTATATTCTACACATAGATAACAGCGCAGATCTGGAACGGACCCGAAGACAGTTAAGTGGGATTTGGCGGTAGTGTTGGGCGCGCGATTCATTAAATCGATTTAAATGCAGGCTAATGCATTTAAATCGTCAGGCTGCCTGATTGGGGCGCGACCTGGATCCACACCCAAATCAGGTGTCGATAAAGGCGCGATCTGCTCGGATTCGGGTGCAGGTCACGTTGCAGGCCCAACACCCGAATTTACCACGATTTTGCACCCGAAAACTGGCACGAATTTTTGGTAAAATCAGGTCCCAACAGTAGTCGATATCTGGGACTCGTTGCCAGGGGAGGTAATGGAAGCAGATACGGTAGTGACTTTTAAGGATGTTTTGACAAATACATGAATAAGATGGGAATAGAGGGATATGGTCCCTGGAAGGATAGGGGGTTTTAGTTAAGTCAGGCAGCATGGTCGGTGCAGGCTTGGAGGGTCAAAGGGCCTGTTGTTGTGCTGTAATTTTCTTTGTTCTTTGTACCTCTGGCAGCTTGTTCCAGACACTCACCACCCTCTGTGTGAAAAAAGTACCCCTCTGGACACTTTTGTATCTCTCCCCTCTCACCTTAAACCCATGTCCTCTAGTTTTACACTCCCCTACCTTTGGGAAAAGATATTGACTATCTACCTTATCTATGCCCCTCATTATGTTATAGACCTCTATAAGGTCACCCCTCAGTCTCCTATGCTCCAGAGAAAAAAGTCCCAATCTATCCAGCCTCTCCTTATAACTCATACCATCAAGTCCCAGTAGCATCCTAGTAAACCTTGTCTGCTCCTCCACTAGGCTTCCTGAAGTTGGCGATTATCTCCTTTGGTTTACTGACATTGAGGGAGAGCTTATTGTCCTTGTATCATTCCACCAGACTGTATATTCCATTCCCTTTGAAATAAAGGCTAACATTCCATTTGCCTTCCCAATTATCTGCTGAACTTAATGCTTTTCATGATTTATGCTTGAGGACCTTCAAATCCCTCTGAACTGCAGATTTCTGCAGTCTTTATCCATTTAAGTAATATTTAGTTCCTTTATTATTCCTACCAATGTGCATAACTTCACATTTTTCGACATTATATTCCATCTGCCAAGTTTTTACCCACTTGTCTAACCTGTCTATATTCCTCTGTGGACTCTTTGTGTCATCTCACCACTTGCCTTCCCCTCCCCCTATCTTTGTGTCATCCACAAATTTGGCAATAGTACATTCACTTCCCTCATCCAAGTAATTAATATTGTAAATAATTGTGGCCCTAGCACTGATTCCTGTGGCACTAGTTACAGGTTGCCATCCTGAAAATGCCCTTCTTCTCCCAACTCTCTGTCTTCTATTAGTTAGCTAATTCTCTATCCATGTGAATATACTGCCTCCAAAGCCATGGGCTATTTTTAAGTATCGATTTGTGCAGTACCTTTTCAAACATTTGTTAAAATCCAAGAATATAACATCTACTGGTCCCATTTTATCTATCCTGCTTGTTACCACCTCAGAGAATTCTCATAAATTTGTCAGACATGATTTCCCCTTCATGAAGCAATGCTGACTCTGCCTGATTATGATATGCATTTCTAAATGCTCTGCAGTTACATCCTTCATAATGGATAACGACAGATAGTAAGCTTACTGGCATACAGCTACTCATTTTTTGTGTCTCCCTCCCTTTTTGAATAAGGGTATTATGTTTTATAGTTTTCCAAATCTCTTGGACTTTTCCAGAATTCAAAGATTCTTCAATGGTTCTACCAGTAGATCCACTAGCTGTATACCTACATCCTTTAACATCCAAGAATGCAACTCATCAGGTCCAAGGGACTTATCGGCCTTTAGCCCCATCAGCTCGTTAGTACTTTTTCTCTAGTTCTCTAGTGATAGTTACTATATTTATTATCAACCCTCCCACCCCATTTTGTCGCTTGGTCATTTCGTATTTTTGTGATGTCAGTAGTGTCTTCTACTGTGAATACTGACACAAAGTATTTAGGTAATTCCTTTGCCATTTCCTGATTCCCCATTATTATTTTCCCAGTTTTGTTCTCTAAAGCAGTCCAAGTCTACATTGGCCTCTTTCTTCCTTTTTATCTATTTAAAGAAGCTCTTACTGTCCATTTTTATATTACTTGTGAGTTTACTGTAATTATTTTTCTTCTTCCTCTTTATTTATTTTGGTCATCTTTTGTTAGCTTTTAAAACTTTCCTAACCCTCTATCTTACCATTATTATTTGCCTCTTCGTATGTTTTTTCTTTCAATTTAATACTATCCTTAACTTCCTTGGTTAAGTATGATTGATTTATTCCCTTCCTAGAATCCGTCTTCGTCACTGGGATACATCTTTGTTTGAGTCAAGATCGATTGTCATAAAAAAAATCACCATTTCTGCTAAACACCTTTCCCAGTCCACTCAAGCCAACTCTGTCCTCATTCCTTAGTAATTACCCTTATTTAAGTTTAGCACAATTGTTTCTGATTCAAGTTCTCACTCTGAAACTGAATGCTAAATTCTACGAAGTCATGGTCACTTTCTGCTAGGGGGTCATTTTTTAGTTCATTTATTAGTGTCACAAGTAAGCTTACATTAACACTGCAATGAAGTTACCGTGAAAATCCCCTAGTCACCATAATCTGGCACCTGTTCAGGTTACACTGAGGGAGAATTTAGCAAGGCCAATGCACCCTAACTAGCATGTCTTTCAGACTGAGGGGGGAAGCTGGAACACCTGGAGGAAACCCATGCAGACACAGGGAGAATGTGCAGATTCTGCACAGACAGTAACCCAAGGTGAGTATCAAACCCAGGTCCCTGGTGCTGCGAGGCAGCAGTGCTAACCCACTGTGCCACCGTGCTGCCCCACTTCTACTCTGGGGTTGTTTATTAAACTTTCCTTATTACACATTACCAGATGCAAAATAGAACATAAGAACATAAGAAATAGGAGCAGGAGTAGGCCACCTAGCCCCTCAAGCCTGCCCCACCATTCACTAAGTTCATGGCTGATCTGATAGTGGTTCAGTTCCACTTACCCGCCTGCTCCCCATAACCCTTAATTCCCTTATTGGTCAAAAATCTATCTATCTGTGACTTGCCTCTACTGCTTCAATAGGCAGAGAATTCCAAAGATTCACCACCCTCTGGGGGAAGAAGTTCCTCCTCAACTCTGTTCTAAATTGATTCCCCCTTACTTTGAGGCTGTGCCCTCTAGTTCTTGTTTCCATTCTAAATGGAAATAATCTCTCTGCTTCTACCCTGTCTAGCCCCTTCATTATCTTATATGTCTCTATAAGATCTCCCCTCAGCCTTCTAAACTCCAATAAGTACAGGTCCAGTCTACTCAATCTCTCCTCATAAGCTAACTCCCTCATCTCTGGAATCAACCTGGTGAACCTTCTCTTCACCCCCTTCAAAGCTAATATATCCTTTCTTAAATAAGGGGACCAAAATTGCACACAGTACTCGAGGTATGGCCTCACCATTACCTTGTACAATTGCAGCAAGACCTCCCTGCTTTTATACTCCATCCCTCTCGCGATAAAGGCCAACATTTCATTTGCCTTCTTGATCACCTGCTGCACCTGCAAACTGAGTTTTGTGATTCGTGCACAAGGACTCCCAGGTCCCTCTGCACAGTAGCATGTTGTAATTTTTCACCATTTAAACAATAGTCTATTTTACTATTATTCCTTCCAAAGTGGATAACCTCACACTTGCCAATGTTATACTCCATCTGCCAGATCCTTGCCCACTCACTTGGCCTATCCAAACCTCTCTGCAGACTTTCTGTGTCCTCCACGTAATTTGCCTTCCCACTCATCTTTATGTCATCCACAAACTTTGTCACCCTACACTGAGTCCTCTCCTCCAGATCGTCTATGTATATGGTAAACAGTTGAGGCCCCAGCACCGATCCCCACGGCACGCCACTAGTCACCAACTGCCAACTGGAAAAACATCCATTTATTCCAACTCTCTGCTTTCTGTTAGATAGCCAATCCTCAATCCACGCTAACACTTTACCCCCAACTCTGTGTACTTTTTGCAACATTTTGTGAGGCACCTTTATCGAATGCCATCTGGAAATCTAAAAACACCACATCTACCAGTTCCCCTCTGTCAACCGCACCCATTACATCTTCATAAAAATCCAGTAAATTCATCAAACATGATTTTCCCTTCATGAATCCATGCTGCATCTCATTGATTGAACCATTCTTTTCCAGGTGTCCTGCTATTTCTTCCTTAATGATAGATTCTAGCATTTTTCCAACTACAGATGTTAAGCTAACTAGCCTGTAGTTACCTGCCTTTTGTCTACCTCCTTTTTTAAACAGTGGCATTACATTAGCTGTTTTCCAATCAGCTGGCACCTCCCCAGAGTCCAGCGAATTTTGATAAATCACAACTAATGCATCTGCTATTACTTCTGCCGTTTCTTTTAGTACCCTGGGATGCATTCCATCTGGATCCAGGGACTTGCCTACCTTTAGTCCATTAGCCTATCCAGAACTACCTCTTTAGTAATAGTGATCATTTTAAAGTCCTCACCCCCTACAGTCCCATGACTGTCAATTATCAGTGTGCTATTTGTGTCCTCCACTGTGAAGACCGACACAAAAAGCTTGTTTAAGGCCTCGGATATTTCCTCATTTCCCATTATTAAATCCCCCTTCTCATCTCCTAAGGGTCCAACATTTACTTTAGCCACTCTTTTCTGTTTTATATATTTGTAACAACTTTTACTATCAGTTTTTATATTTTGTGCTTGTTTACTTTCATAATCTATCTTTCCTTTCTTTATCGCTTTCTTAGTAGTTCTTTGTTGTTCTTTAAAGCTTTCCCAATCTTCTAGTTCCCCACTAATTTTGGCCACTCTGTATTCATTGGTTTTTAATTTGCTACTCTCCTTTATTTCCTTAGCTATCCATGGCTGGTTATCCCTTTTCTTACATTCCTTCTTTTTCACTGGAATATATTTTTGCTGAGAAAAATCTCCTTAAAAATCCTTCACTGTTCCTCAGCTGTCCCACCAGCTAGTCTGCACTCCCAGTTTATGTTAGCCAACTCCACCCTCATCCTATTGTACTCCCCCTTATTCAAGCAGATTTAGGACCCTACTTTCTCAACCTTCATTTGTATTAGAAATTCAACCATATTGTGATCACTCATTCCAAGAGGATCCCTCACAAAGAGATCATTAATTTTACCTATCTCATTACACAGGACCAGATCCAAGATATCTCACTGCCTTGTAGGTTCTGTAACATACTGTTCGAGGAAACTATCCCGACAGCATTCTAAGAACTCTTCCTCAAGTCCACCGCGTCCGACTTGAGTTAACCAATCAATCTGGAGGTTAAAATCCCCCATGATTATTGCTGTTCCGTGTTTACACACATCTGTTATTTGTTTGTTTATAGCCCGCCCCACCTCAAAGTTATTATTTGGGGGCCTATAGACCACACTCACCAGTGACATTTTCCCCTTACTATTCCTTATCTCCACACACAATGATTGCACATTTTGCTCCTTAGAGCCTAAATCGTCTCTCACTACCGCCCTGATGTTATCCTTAATTAACAGAGCTACCCCGCCTCCTTTTCCTTCCTGTCTATCCTTCTGAAATGTCTGATACCCCTGGATATTGAGTTCCCAGTCCCTGTCACCCTGCAACCACGTTTCTGTAATGGCCACTAAATCATACCCATTTGTACTGATTTGTGCCATCAACTCATTCACTTTGTTTCGAATGCTATGTGCATTCAGGTAAAGTGTCTTTATGTTAGTCTTTCTTATCTGGACCCAGTTTGTTAGTGCTTTCTTTTGTTTGCACGCTCAGTCCTTTCCTGTCGCAGACTGCTTATCCTTCCCCAGACCACCTCCCTGCACTGTGTTGATCACCCCCCTTTTCATGCTTGTCACCTTTTTCACTCTGCCTGAGGTTAAATTCCTGCCACCTTCTATACACTCTGTCCTATTACATGGTCTGGAAATGTTACTAGCATCTCCTGAGCCCTCGACTGCTTTAACTAGCTGAAAGTCCTCATCATTAACCTGCACTCCTACCCTCTCCTTTACCTTTGATTTTGTACTTCTCCATACCACTGAACATTCCCCCCCCCTCAACTATTTAGTTTAAAGCCCTATCTTCAGCCCTAATTCTACGTTTTGCCAGGACTCTGGTCCCAGCATGATTCAAACGAAGACCATCCCATCGGAACAGGTCCCATCTTCCCCAAAACTGGTGCCAATGTCCCATGAATTCAAACCCATTCCTCCCACACCAATCTTTGAGCCACGCAGTTACCTCCTTAATCTTATTGACCCTGTGCTAATTCGTTCATGACTCAGGTAGTAATCCAGAGATTATAACTTTTTTTGGTTCTGCTTTTTAATTTAGCTCCTAGCTTTTCATATTCCCTTAGTAGAACCTTTGTTCCTGTTCTACCTGTGTCATTGGCACCAACGTGGACCACGACAACTGGATTTTTACCCTCCCACTCCAAGTTCCTCCGCAGTCCAGATGAGATATTCTGGACCAGCAGGCAACACAATCTTCGGGATTCTCGATCCTAGTCACAGAGAACGGTGTCAATGCCCCTAACTACACTATCCCCAATTATGACTGCATTTCTTTTTTCTCCCTCCACTTGAATGGCTCCCTGTACCACGGTGCCATGGTCAGTTTGCTCATCCTCCTTGCAGTCCCCGTTCCCATCCACACTGGGAGCAAGAATCTTGAACCTGTTGGACAGGTTCAAGGACTGAGGCTCCTGGAATTCTACCTCCTGGATCCCTCTTCCTGCCTCACTCACAGCCACATCCACTTGTCCCTGACCACTGGCTGAATTAGTTAGTCTAAGGGGTGTGACTGTCTCCTGAAACCCAGCATCCAGGTAACTCTCCCCCTCCCTGAAGTGTCACAGTGTCCGAAGCTCAAAATCCAGCTCATCACCCCTGAGTCGGAGTTCCTCAAGCAACCAACACTTGCTGCAGACATGCTCACTGGGAATCACATTGGAGTCCACCAGCTCCCAGCAGGAACAGCACATCACATGACCCCTCCATCCTTATTTACTTAGTTTTTAAGTTTTTATAAACTAAGAACTAAACGTACCTTGCCTCACCCATTTCCGTCTAAGCCCATTGAGCCAAGGCCCTTCAGCTCTCACTCTACTACCTGCTCACTCTGCTGCCCACTACCGACGCTGCCCGCTGTCTAATGTGGCCTTCTTTTTAAACCTCGCGCACTAAAAAACCCTTCCCAGGTCACCCCTTGGCCCACTTCCGCTTTACTGTTAAAGTAACTTGCAAAAAAGAGAAACCCTGTGAAAAGCTAAAAAATAGTCAATCGCTTACCTTCACACTCCCACCACAAATCGATCCTCCTCTCTGCTTGCTCGATGAACAACAAAAAATAGCCTGATTTTTGTAATACATTTCCAAGTCAGAATGGTATGTGACTTAGAAGGGAGCTTGGAATTGGCAGTGTTCCCATGAGCCTGCTGCCCTTGTCCTTCTAGGTGGCAGTATTCATGGATTTGGGAAGTTCTGTCCAGGAAAAAAAATAGTTGAGGCCTAAGCACAGATCCTTATAGAACAGACTAGAACTAGGGGACACAATTCAAAAATAAGGGGTTTCCCATTTAATGAGGAGAAGTATTTTCCCTTAGAGAGTCACAAGTCTGTGGAATGCCCTTCCCCAGAGAATGGTGGAGGCAGGGTCATTGAGTATTTTTAAGGCTGAGTTAGATTCCTGATAGACAATTGACTCAAAGGGTAGAGAGGGTAGAAAGAAAAATGGAGTTGAGGTGACAATCAGATCAGCCATGATCTTATTGAATGGGAGAGCAGTCTCAAGGGACTAAATGGCCTTCTTGTGCTCCTAATTCATATGCTTGTAGTCTGACACCACAAGTAACTTCCTTCCAAGTCAAGTATAAACTCATTATTGCTCCTTAAGAGCTTTTGTTCACCTGTGGTAATGCCCTGTTTGTAGCTCCGAGTCAAATTTTGTTTGAGAACTCTCCTGTGAAGTGCCTAGTGTCACGACTACTTTAAAGGCAGGAAATAAATGCATGTTGTTGTTATGTTTTTATTCTGTACCATTCAGCACCAGATACATTTTCCATTACGTTGAAGTCTAATTAAATACACGGTCAAAATTTTCCAGCTGTCCCTACCAGGGGGATCTTCCATTCCCACCAATAGCGACCTCCACTGCAGATTCCCCAATGGTGAAGAATGCAAATGACAAGAAAACCTGTTGACAGCAGCGAGACTGGAAATCCCACCGCCAGCCAATGGCAGGCTGCTTCCACCACAGGGTTGTAGAAAATCCCATCCATAATTCCTGTTGGTTCCTTTTGCAGCAACAACTATTGTCCTTCCCCATTAATCATACTTCTCTGAAACTGAAGAATCTGCAATCAATGTAATGTTTTTAATTAAATTTCCCTTAGCAGGTGGTAAACTTCATACTGAAACTGGATGTTGCTGTAGGGTGAACCTCAGTTCAAAGTTCCAACGGTCACCACTTTAAAATTGGATTAGATTTCCCCGCTTAACAAACACTAGCTAAAGCTAAAGGCTGAGAGTTAAAATTACTACAGTACAAGGGAAAATCAATTACAATGCTACATTTGTTGTGGTGATGTGATACAGTTCATTCAGAAAGTCCAAATTGCTGTGGCACATGCACTTTCACATGCACATTGTAGTCTGGAGATATGGATAACAATGGTAGAAACACCAGCATCCTTTCCATCACATAACTGACCAAGAATCTCTCCCGTTCTTCCCACCAGACATTGGAGTATGTTGAAAAGATTTGGCTGGGTTTCAACACATCTTCCTTGTTCATCAAGTCGAGGAGTGGGAATCAAACCTGGAGCTTCTTGCTCAGAGGCTGGGACATTCCCTACTATGTTAGAAGATATCCGTTCTTTTACCCTTTGGAACAAACAGATAAATTAACTAATGAATTTACAGCCCCTTAAAGGGGCACTTTAAGAAAGGACAAAATTTTAAATGAAACTTAATAAATCAAATTATACCATGTTTTTGGAGCAGATGCAATTCAATCCCTGCAGCATTCACCAGATCTCAAGCATACCAGTGGACACCACACATGCTGCTTCTGCAGGGCACTGGGTTATGAATGTAGCTGCAGAATAATGGCAGGGAGTCAGGCCTAATGACCCTCCCCATGGCCATTACCTGGATCTGTTAATGACCACCTGGGCCAGGCACAAGAACAGAACCATGATCTGCTCAAACTCCTCTGTACCAGGTAGCCAAAGATCAGGAGCATGGGGCTGTAGTGCGACCAAAACCTGAGAAACAGCCCCTTCAGATAATCAAACAGGGGCTGCAACTTCTGGCAATCTATATAAGCATGGAACATAGAGTCCTCAAGGGCACAGAAAGTACAGACAACCTGGAAGTCCATGAACCATTTTAACCCACAGTTGCATGGGCTTATGACAAATGACCAAAGGTTTGGTAAAAGAGGTAGGTTTTAAGGAATATCTAAAGGAGGAAAATGAGTTAGACAGATGAGAGCGGTCAGGGAGGTATGCCAGAGCTAAGGCAATTGAAGATGCAGCCTCGAACAATGGAGTGACTAAAATCACTTTTGTTTTAGATGTTTGTGGGAAATGGACATTGCTCCCCATGGTTCTGTGATTGATGGGAAGGAAGGGGATGCTAAGGAGAGGAGCAGTGATGGGGAGGGAGGCAGTGGTGGGAATGGAGGGAAGGGATGATAGGGCTGAAGAGGTATTGGGAAGGGCAGTTAAAAGAGTTGTGGACCAGAGAGAACAGGGAAAAATAATTCTCCCTCATTGACTAAAATTCCTGCCTGTCCTCCCCTAATAATTGCTCCATTGATCACATGGTTCTGATTACCTCCCCACTGCAACCCTCATGAACACTACCCCAATACTACCCCTGCTCCTGTCCACTCACACTTCACACACTACTCCCTCATCCTGTGCGTTTCCTCAGCAGCTGCCACTCACAAAGATGCTTATGTCACACTCCTATTTATTGACTACAGCTCTGCTTTCAACACCATTATTCCTATAAAACTCATCTCTAAACTTCATGGCCTCAGGCTCAGCTCCTCTCTCTGTGACTAGATCCCAGACTTCCTGTTGGAGAGAAAATCCAAGTAGGTTAAAGAAATTTCAAATAATCAGGGATTTAAGTCACAAACAAAATACTAGCAATAAGTGAAATGACTTCAGATCGGACTAACAGTTTAACAGAGAAACTGCCTGCATGAAGGCACATAAGAATGACATTTGAACAACTATTTCTGATTTAAACATGAATTTTGGCATTTTAAATGTATTAACTGTATTTTATAAAATTAATTGTGCACTTTAGCCAAAAGCAGGGATGATGGGATGAAGCCTTAGCCAATAGAGCCACATTTTTTGGATACAATGAAACCTCAGAATGTGCAAGTTCTTATCAGTGAAAGTAAGGTTTTCAGGGCTACTTATGAATAGAGTTTTTCACACTATCCAGATAAGGTTTGTCCCTTCTCAGACGTGAGAATGTGCATCAGTTTTGTTTGGCCAGGGATGTTGCAGGAGTTGGTGAACCCTTAACTGACCTATGTATCTGATGTGTCAGGCGTGACTAGGTAACAGAAGAAGAAACATCAGCAATAGGGGGAGGAAGCATCCAGATTCTATGCACCAATGAAATCCCCTGCTGTCAGAGGATAGAGTGCAATTAGCTAAAGTATGTGACAAGTGTTATTATTGATTGATTTATATTGAACATGATTTGATCATAACTAATGGAAGGCTGGAAAATTTGACATGAAAAATGTATAATTCATCAGTCTGGGCATTGTAACCTCAGAGTGGTACTGAAATGCTCAGAGCCTTTTCTTATAGTGAGGCATTGACTGCCCACTGCTCATTCTCCCATTGATTGTTGATTAATAAAAATTTAAACCAGGACACTGGCTTTTCTGAATATTTCTATTGGATGAAGTTTTGGCAATACCTAGCCTCCAGAGAACTCTGCAGCACCTCCTAACGCACAGACCGCAATCAGTAAGGACAGGCAAAGACACCTCCTCCACGATTATCCTCAACACTGGTGCCCCACAAGACTGTGTCCTCAGCTCCTTATTCTACTCCTTATACACTCATGACTGTGTGACCAAATTCTGCTCCAAATCCATTTTCAAGTTTGCTGATGACACCACCGTAGTGGGTCAGATCTCAAACAATGATGAGACAAATTACAGAAAGGAAATAGAAAATCTGATTAAATGATGCGATGACAGTAATCTCTCCCTCAATGTCAGTAAAATGAAGGAAATAATGATCAACTTCAGGAAGTTTAATGGAGGACATGCTCCTGGCTACATTAACAGGGATGAAGTGAAAATGGTCAAGAGCTTCAGTTTCCAGATCACCAACAACCTATCCTAGTCCCTCCATGCTGATGCTATAGTTAAGAAAGCCCACCAACACCTCTACTTTCTCAGGAGGCTAAGGAAATTCAGGATGTCTGCTATGACTCTCACCAATTTTTACAGATGCACCACAAAAAACATCCTTCCTGGATGTATCACAGCTTGGTATGGCTCCTGCTCTGATCAAGACTGCAAGAAACTACAAAGGGTAATAAGAACATAAGAACTAGGAGTCGGAGTAGATCGTCTGGTCCCTTGAGCCTGCCCCACCATTCAATAAGATTATGGCTGATCTTTTCATGGACTCAACTCCACTTACCCACCCTCTCACAATAATCCTTAATTCCTATACTGTTCAAATATTTTATCTATTTTTGCCTTAAAAACATTCAACAAGATAGCTTCATCTGCTTCACTGAGCAGTGAATTCCAGATTCACAAGCCTTTGGATGAAGAAGTTCCTCCTCAACTCAGTCCTAAATCTGCTCCCCCTTATTTTGAGACTATGCCCCCTAGTTCTAGTGAACGTAGCCCAGTCCATCACTCAAACCAGCCTCCGAGCCATTGACTTTATCTATAGTTCTTGCTGCCTCAGAAAAACAGCTGGCATGATCAAGGACCCCATGCACCCCAGACATACTCTCTTCTACCTTCTTTCGTCGGGATAAAGATACAAACGTCTGAGATCATCTATCAACCGACTCAAGAACAGCTTCTTCCCTGCTCCCATCAGACTTTTGAATGTACCTACCTTATATTAAATTGACCTTTTTCTACACACTAGCTATGACTGTAACACTTATGTTCTGCACCTTCTTTCCTTTACCCCATGTGCTCTATGAACAGTATGTTTTGTGTGTATAGTGCACAAGAAACAATACTTTTCACTGTATACCAATACATGTGACAATAATAAGTCAAATCAAATCAAGAACTCCCCCACAACAGCACAGCAGCACAGTGGTTAGCATTGCTGCCTCATGGCACTAAAGCTCTGAGATTGATTCCTAGCTTGGGTCACTGTCTGTGCAGAGTCTGCACATTCTCCCATGTCTATGTGGGGTTCCTCCAGATGCTCTGGTTTCCACCCACAATCGGAAAGAAGTGCTGGTTAGGTGCATTGACCATACTCAATTCTCCCTTGGTGTACCTGAACAGGTGCCAGAGTGTGGTGACTAGGGAATTTTCACAGTAACTTCATTGCAGTATTAATGTAAGCCTACTTGTCACAATAATAAACAAAATAAAGTACTCACTGCCCATATCCTTTCACTGCCCCCCAATTATGTCTATCACTGCTCAGCTTCCCCATCAACTTCTCTCTGTTTTGTTTTGCTTGCTGCTGCTCATTGCTGTACTCTCCCTCTTTTAATTCTGTTCTGAAGAAGTCATATTGGACTCAAAACATTAGCTGGAATGCTACCGCCCCGGCGGGATTTTACGGTTTCGGCCAAGCAAGACTGTAAAATCCTGCCCATTAACCCTTTATCTCTCCATAAACGCTGTCAGACCTTCTGAGTTTTTCTAGAATGTTCTGCTTTTTATTATTAGTTCTGCGGGTCTTTAATGCTGGGGTTTGCTCTCAGCTCTGTGATTGGTAGATTTGGGATTTATTATCCACACACAGGCTTCGTAACAAGGGAGGTTTTTGGGTCTGAGCTCTGCCTTTCCATTGGTGGTGACTAAGACTGCACCTGCCTCTTGTGTTAGTATTAATCCCCTGTTAGGGCCTGAGGCTGGCTGCAGGAGCACTCATTGCACTGTGATTGTATAATGCGGGAAAGGGAGACAGAGAGATGGAGAGACAATGAGTGACTGAAGAAAGGAAACATGCAGGAGGAGGAGGGGCAGGGCAGAGCTCCCCACCCCAGGAACAGGATGTAAGAAGCAGCCTAGCCGGAGGTAATTACAGCCAGCCTCAGATTGAGCTTTTGTGCGCAGATTATTGAGAAACATGAGCAGCCTATACTGGTGAGGAGGATGGGTGATGGGGTTCCTGTTACTGTACAGCTTGTCTCTCCCTGTCACATGCTGAGATTGCCGTAGGATGAGGGAGGCTGACGGACGAATGGGGCTTTTGTTAACTCTAGGCAGTTTGCAGTCGCCTTTTATTCAAGGCAAACAAATCAGAAATTTGAAACAATGAGAGAATGTGGGGTCTGTCAGGACTGATCAGAAACAGCAAGAACAATCTGAGGGCGACTGCAAAAAAACGGAAAGTAAATCAAGGTGTGAAATGCTGCTGTTTGAGGATTTACATTAATAAATTACATGAATTATTACAGGGAGATTTTTTTAAACAGTGAGTTATTGATTCTATCAATTGTACTGTGAATTCTCAGTTACAATTATTTTGTTTTAAAGGCATGGCTTAAATTGAAAGAGAGCTTTGCAGATTGCTTGTGTGACGTTCTATTGCAGCAGTGTTGCTGTGTGAATGGACCTATAGAGTAGCTCGATCGTGCCCTGCTCTGTCTCTGGTCTCCCTCACGCAGCGATACAGCAGCAATGTGGCAGCTCTTCCCAGGGCAGTCAGCTGTGGGAGTTGTTCATATTTTAGGCCTCAACTAGACCGTTGTGTTATTGGGCTCCTGATTCTTTACTGGTGATGTGTCAGCTGCGATACTAAAAACAATCTGAATGTTCAAATTAAACAAATGAGACTGCAGGTATACAGTATATACGATGTACAAATAGTTAAAGCAGTGTGGCTACAATGTGCATGTGGATCATAACCACCGTATCTACATATCATGGAATCCCTTATGTATTTGTGTGTGAGTGCACGAGTATGTGTGATATTGAGACTAAGTGAATTTGTGACTGAATGTGTTTGTGAACATGAGTGCGACTAATGTGTATGTGAGAGTGAGTGGGCATAAGAAAGTGAATGAAAGGATTCATGTGTGTGAGTGTGAACACGAGAATATAAGTGTGTATCCTGAGTCCAAAACGCTGTATCTGTGAGCTGGACCAAGGTCAGAGAGCAGCTTTGCATCCTTATTTCTTGTCCCTTGTGCTGTTCTGCACTCCCCTCTGTCCCACACTCATCCACATCATTCCACTCCTTGTACTCAGCTCCCACCCCCACAACTTTCTCCCCTCTGGTTCACACTCCCGGATACCATTCCCCACCCTCACACTCAACCCCCCCCCCCCCACCGCATTCTCCTCTCCCCTGTACTGCCTCTGCTTCACACTCCTCTATCTGCCTTCTGCTCTGCGCTCCATCCCCACCTGTAACTCACCTGTGTGCTGCATCCCCACCACCACACATTCTCTCCCTCAATCAATCATTTCTGCACTTTGCTGTCATTTTGGGTTCACTTGATGCCTATGCTCAAGTCTCTGAGTCCTCATCAGAGACAGAGTTTGTTTCCTTTTTTTAAGCTGCTTTTGACCTCCTTCTGTCACAGATTCCCATATTTCATTGGCAGATCCGCTGAGGCTCATAGATTGGGTAAATGTTTTATGTGTTGAGATTTCACTCTAAAGGTGTATACTGAGCTAGCTCATCTCAGTCCAGCTGGGATGATATGATTGTCCAAGTTTGGAAGCATGGGACCGCCTTTGTCCTTGATTCACTGTTGAATGGTTTCAGTGGAATCCTCAATAGAAAATGCATCAGGCCCCAATCTTCAACAGTGAGAGGAGAGCAGAGGGTCCTCAACTGAAAGGTTAACTGTCTTCACAGATGTTGCCTCACTTATGGATACTGTTTCCAGTACCTGCAACATTTCCACTTGTGAATTGAGAAGATCAGTTTTCATTTTTAATGGGGGAGGGGTGGGACAGGAATCTCTGTTCGGTGACATTCCTATTAAACCATTAACCAGGTAAATGTTGCTGTCTTGTTTTGCCTTTGATGACTGAAGGATTCTTATCATTTGAAGAATACCTTGGTGCTGGTACCATGCTAACTGAGCATCTTGGAACTAAATTAATAGTGGAGGGACCCTGTCTGGTGGCCAGGAGAGCTTCTCAGCATCTCCCCAGTGACATCAGGTTCAACAAGGAGCAACAAACTCCAAATGATGTCACCAACAATCCTTATTCAACCTGAACAAAATTGAAGAGGATTATTGGACACAGAGCATTTGCCATCTGCAGTGACTCCAGGGCTAAGTGCACTGTCATATCAGTGGCTAAGACAACAAAGCAATCCTCAGCTTTAATTCTGAATCTGCTTGGGGAACATGAGTGGGCTTTAATTTATCACAGCATTTCTGAGGTAGGAAAGGAGTACTGTTTGTGATGGTTCCTCTTCCTGATCTCTGTCCATAAAATCACAGAATCCCTACAGTGCGGAAGGAGGCCATTTGGCCCATCGAGTCTGCACTGACAACAATCCTACCAAGGCCCTAATCCCGTAACCCCACTAATCTGTCTAACCTGTGTGTTCCCCGACACACAGGGGCAATTTAACATTGCCAATGCACCTAACCGACACATCCTTGGACTGTGGGAGGAAACTGGAGTACCCGGAGGAAACCTACGCGAACGTGCAGACTCTGCACAGACAATGATCCAAGCCGGGAATCGAACCCTGATCCCTGGAGCTGTGAGGCAGCAATGCTAACCACTGTTCCACTGTATCTCTTTCCAATGAATTAAATAGAATTTATATCACAGAATCAGGCCCTTCAGTGTACACATACCACATTAATTTCCTCCCACCTAATTTCATTTAAGGCAATATCTTTTTATTCCTTTTTTTATATGCTTATCCATCTTCCTCATAAATTGATCCAATATATGATGGTCAATACCGCAGTCTAACAACTCTAGTTTAAGGCACTTTCTGGAATTTCCGAATGGATTTATTAGTGATTATTGTATATTTATGGTCCCTAATTTGGTCTTCCCAAAGGTGGAAACATTTTCTTTTTTGTCTATCCTATGTCCCCCTTTGTCATTTAAAGACCTTGATCAGCTTACTCCTCAGTCTTCTCTTTTTAGAGAGCAGTGACACAGCTGGAAAATGCATGATGAGGGGAGGTTCCCCTCTTCAATCCCTCCAAATCAGCAGGACTGCAGCATAGGCTATGGAAACTGTCAGATGATGTAGCTTGGATTGTTGAGCAGTTTATGAATGAATTACCATGTACATAACCCACAGATCTCTATCTTTTCTCTGCAGAAAGAAGCTAATTGGAAGGAAGGTATCAGGACGACACAATGACCTCCCCAAACGCAACCACCCCCAGTGATGCACTGTTTCCAAATCCAACTTCTCAGGCAAACTGGTGTCCCCCTGCTTGTGCTTTCCCCCATTCCACCGCCCAACACATCAGCCACCGTGCCAACAATTACAAGCGGCATCCCAAAAGAAGGAAGTTCATCCGGCCTTCCCCCCCTCCTCCCCCCAATACTCCAATTCCCATTGAGCTCATTGATTTCAGTGAGATCCCGCCGCGACATTCCTTCTTGGAACTGCTTTTCAATGGATGTATTCTGTTTGGGATTGAGTTCAGCTATGCAATGGAGACAGCCTATGTCACTCCTATCCTCCTACAGATGGGCTTGCCAGATGAACTGTACAGCATGGTTTGGTTCATCAGTCCCATATTAGGTATGGTACATTTTTTCAGTGTATATTCAGAGGTGTTATGTATTGTGCCTGCAGCACAATCTGTTTTAATCCTTATATGGTGGACAAATAACTGCGAGTAGACAGCTTGTTAGTCCAACCAATATTTATTTAAATCCACACAATCAATAATCACCCACCCAATCAATGATAAGTTAGCTTACAGGAAAATACTAAAGTTCAAGTCCAATACAAGATCTTGACTTAACTTTGCATGACCAAGCAGATACTGGCTTTTATCTGTGCACTGGTCTCAGTAGTCGTCTGCATTTTTGGTCGCCGCACTTGCGCAAGGATATTTTGGCCTTGGAGGGAGTGCAGAGGAGATTCACTAGGCTGATACCGGAGATGAGGGGGTTGGACTATGAAGAGAGACTAAATAGACTGGGTCTGTACTCATTGGAGTTTAGAAGGATGAGGGGGGATCTTAGAGACATATAAGATAATGAAAGGGATGGATAGGATAGAGGTAGAGAGATTCTTCCTGCTCAAAGGACAACAGGTCTAGAGGGCACAGCCTCAAGGTAAGGGGGAGCAGTTTAGAACGGAGTTGAGGAGGAACTTCTTCACTCAAAGGGTGGTGAATCTCTGAAATTCTCTGCCCGTTGAAGTGGTGGAGGCTACCTCGCTAAATATATTTAAGACACGGGTAGATAGGTTTTTGGTAGGCAAGGGAATTAAGGGTTATGGGGAGAAAGCGGGAAAGTGGAACTGAGCCACTTCAGATCAGCCATGATCTTATTGAATGGCGGGGCAGGCCCGAAGGGCTAGATGGCCTACTCCTGCTCCTGCTTCTTATGTTCTTATGTATTGTCTGCTCCTTTGGTATGGTCTGGTACTCTGGCTTTGTTCCTTCCTTCCTTCTCGGATGTGCTGACTCTCCTCGTGCTGGTCATCGCTGGCGATGTTCATGTTGTTGTAGCTCATTCGTGGGGTCAGAGGGAGAGAGATTCCTGGTTGCGCAGCACCCTTTATAACCTGTTGGGTTTCATGCCCCTTTTGGCCATTGCCAATCAATCAATCAGGACTTGATCGATAAAACCCAATCGGGTGATACCACACCAATCTCTGGGTGTGTCCCCAACAGCCATGTCTGTAGGTGCTGGTGGCACATAGAGTTAACACCTTCTCCCCAAAACAAGGGGCCATGGTGCCCTCATGTCTGGTAAACAATCCAGTGTGACCAGAAAGTCTCTTTCATCCTGGAGATGAAACAACTGTGTGACCAGAAAATCTCTTCCATCCTAGAAATGACCCATATCCTGTTTATTCACTCATCAGGATTATAGCCTGTTTGTCTCTGTCTTTAGGTTGCAGCCTGTCATTTTAGTTCTCGCCCTGTTGTCCCAGAGTGCTTTACAAATCGCCATTTTAGATGGCCCATTTGGCCACATATGTATAGTTACTCAGTGGAGTCTCGCTCTGACGTTGGACTAGCCACAGTGGGAAGAACATATGACTCAGTCTGGACAAATGCTGTGTACTGAGGAGGCAATATATCCCCTAAAAATAAAGACTTCTGGTACCCAGGAGTGACAAATCCTTGATTAGGGAAAGCTTGGATTTGCAAAGGGTAAGCCATAGCTGATGAACCTACTTGAATTTTTTGAAGAGGTGGCTGAAATAGTGCACAGGGGAATGACTTGGATGTTAACTGTATGGACTTCTACATCATGTTTGATAAAGTCCATGGTGAGAAACTGTTAGCTGAAGTTTAAGCTCATGGAATCAAAGGCAACATATTGACAGGGTTAGGAAATTTGCTGAAATAGGGGTCAGAGAGTAGGGATAATGGACAGATACACTCATTAACAGGATGTGGCTAGTGATTTCACACAAAGATCAGTGTTGAGGTCTAAACTATTCATCCTCTTCAGTAATGACTTAGATAATGGGATGGAAAGTCACTTATCAACATTTGTTGATGACACAAAGAAAGGCAATATTGTAAATGGAAGCATTGAATCATAAAGAAATATTAATGGATTAAGCAGATGGGCAAAACATAGAATCCCTACAGTGCAGAAAGAGACCATCTGGCCCATCGAGTCTGCACTGACCATAATCCCACCCAGGCCCTACCCCCTTATCCCTACACATTTACCCACTAATCTACACATTTCAGGACACAAAGGGGCAATTTTAGCGTGTCCAATCAACCTAGCCCGCACATCTTTGGACTGTGGGAAGAAACCAGAGCACCCAGAAGAAACCCATGCAGACACAAGGAGAATGCACAAACTCCACACAGACAGTGACCCAAGCTGGGAATCAAACCCAAGTCCCTGGAGCTGTGAAGCAGCAGTGCTAACCACTGTGCTACTCTGCTGCCCTAGTGTCAAACAGTGGCAAATAGTTTTAAATATAGATAAAGATGAGGGCATTCACTTTGGAGCTATGAAGGATAGAACAAGGTATTTTCTAAATGGTGAAAAATTAGAATCGGTGAAGGTCCAAAGAGACTGGGGGTCCAGGTATACAGCTCACGAAAGTGTCATGAACTAGTACAGAAAATAATCAAAAAGGAATGGTGGTGTTTATATCTAGGAACTAGAAAGCAAGTGAATGCCTCAGTTATATAAAGTCCTGGTCAGATCACATCTGACATTCTGCCCAGTAAGGGCACTGCACCTTAGGAAAGGCATATTGGTCTTGGAGGGAGTGCAGTATAGATTTGATACTTCCTGTGGTCCTATTTCCAGTTCTAAAGCACTTTTCAAGACCTCAGTTATAAGGAGAGATTAAGCATACTAGAATTGTATTCCCTGGGTGAGAACCTACAGCCTCACTCATCCTGAAAAGTAAAATCCTACCCGAGGTCAACAGACCTTCCTGTGCTCCACCCCTCGTCCACTCTGATTCCTGTGGCGGGTGGGCCACTAAAATTCCGGACCCATGTACATGGAGGGAGCCAATTTCTACTGGTTGGCGAGCTTCTGGTAAGACTATGAGTTTAAAAATTACAGCCAGACCTTTCTGGAGTGGAATTAGCAAACACCTTTACAGTCAAAGGGTGGTGGACGTATGGAACTCTCTTCCGCAAATGATAGATGATTGTTAATTTTTAACCTAAGATTAATTTTTGATTTTTGAAGATATTAAGGGAGGAGACATAGGGCAAAGGAAGGTATACAGAGTAAGGTTACCGATCAGCCATGATCTCATTGAATGGTGGAACAAACTTGAGGGACTAACTGGCCTCATCCTGTTCCTATCATCCTATTTCCATTCTAAAGTACCTTTCAAGACCTCAGCATGTCCCAACACACTTCAGTGCTTTTGACATGTTATTTGGGTGTATCACATAATTGTAGGAAGGGGTCAATAGGGTCCATGTATTGTCTTTTTCCTTCGCTCACGCTCGGTTTATTTACTATTTATTTCTCTTTCTATTTCCCTTCAGATTTCTGACTGATAATGTAGTTCATCCGGGCCAACTGGTCCAGGATTGTTCTTAGTCTACAGGAGGCTCTTCCCATTTCTCCATGTCACCATCCTATCTGCATAATTTTGTATTTCGTTCTGCCTCATATACTTAAATGGCTTCCACCTAAATGATGACATTCATGATGGTCACAAACACAATGATGTTGCAGTATCCTTAGTAATGGGTAAAAGTACTCATTTATGAAGACAAGAATAGAAAGAGCATGAGGGGAGAAAGAATGTTAGAACAAAACGAAGGGAGAAGTGGATAAAGTGGCAAAGGTAGAACATTTGCAGTACAATGTAACCTTGAAAATGATGTGGCTTTGCCGGCGTTGGACTGGGGTAAACACAATAAAAAGTCTGACAACACCAGGTTTTAGTCCAACCGATTTATTTGATAGTAAACTCACTAGCTTTCGAGGGGATTCCCTCTTCTTCAGGTGAATGGAGAGTTCTGGCCTCGGACAGAGCGTATAAAGCACAGACAGTTTAGAGATTACTGATTAGAATGCAAATCTTTACACCTAACCTGCTGTTCAAGTCGTAAAGTGGCTGACAATGTGTGTGGAAGGAGCACTGATCACAGATTAAAGAGATGTGTATTGTCTCCAGGCAGTACAGTAAATGAGGTTTTGTAAACCCAGGCGAGTCACGGGGGTTACAGATAGTGCGACATGAACCCAAGATCCCTGTTGAGACCGTCCTCGTGTGTGGAACTTGGCTATCAGTCTCTGCTCAGCGACTCTGCGCTGTCGTGTGTCGTGAAGGCCACCTTGGAGAATGCTTACCCAAAGGTCAGAGGCTGAATGCCTGTGACCACTGAAGTGTTCGCCAACAAGAAGGGAACAGTCTTGCCTGGTGATTGTCAAGCGATGTTCATTCATCTGTTGTCGTAACGTCTGTATGGTCTCCCCAACGTACCATGCTTCGGGACATCCTTTTTTGCAACGTATCAGGTAGACGATGTTGGCCGAGTTGCAAGAGTATTTACTGTGTGCCTGGTGGATGGTATTCTCACGTGTGATGATGGTACATGTCGATGATCCAGCATGTCTTGCAGAGGTTGCTGTGGCAAGGTTGTGTGGTATTGTGGTCACTGTTCTCCTGAAGGCTGGGTAGTTTGCTGCGAACAATGGTCTGTTTGAGATTGCGTGGTTGTCTGAAGGCAAGAAGTGTGGGTGTGGGGATGGCCCTGGCGAGATGTTCGTCTTCATCAATGATATGTTGAAGACTCCGGAGAAGATGTCGTAGCTTCTCCGCTCCGGGGAAGTACTGGACAACGAAGGGTACTCTGTCCACTGTGTCCCGTGTTTGTCTTCTGAGGAGATCGGTGCGGTTTTTCACTGTGGTGCATCGGAACTGTCGATCTGAGTCGAGCGCCATATCCTGTTCTTTATGTGGGCATCTTTCAGCGTCTGGAGGTGTCTGTCACGATCCTCCTCGTCTGAGCAAATCCTGTGTATACGGAGGGCTTGTCCGTAGGGAATGGCTTCTTTAACATGTTTAGGGTGGAAGCTGGAGAAGTGGAGCATTGTGAGATTGTCTGTGGGCTTGCGGTACAGTGAGGTGCTGAGGTGACTGTCCTTGATGGAGATGCGTGTGTCCAAGAATGCAACTGATTCTGGGGAATAGTCCATGGTGAGTCTGATGGTGGGGTGGAATTTGTTGATATCATCATATAGTTGTTTCAGTGATTGTTCACCATGAGGCCAAAGGAAAAAAATGTCATCAATGTATCTAGTGTATAGCATCGGTTGAAGATTCTGTGCAGTGAGGAAGTCTTGTTCAAACCTGTGCATGAAGATGTTGGCGTATTGAGGTGCGAATTTGGTCCCCATGGCTGTTCCGTGTGTCTGGATGAAAAACTGGTTGTTGAAGGTGAAGACATTGTGGTCCAGGATAAAGTGGATGAGTTGTAAAATTGCATCTGGAAACTGGCAGTTGTCAGCATTGAGTACTGAGGCAGTTGCAGCAATGCCATCGTTGTGGGGGATGTTGGTGTAGAGCGCCGAGACATCCATTGTGACGAGGAGTGTCCCTGGTTCAATTGCTCCATGTGTGCTGAGTTTCTGTAGGAAACCCCTAATGTCGCGACAAAAGCTGGGGGTTCTTTGTACAATGGGTTTCAGGATGCCCTCGACGTAGCCAGAGAGGTTCTCACAGAGTCCCATTGCCCGATACTGAGGCCAGAACTCTCCATTCACCTGAAGAAGAGGGAATCCCCTCGAAAGCTAGTGAGTTTACTATCAAATAAATCGGTTGGACTAAAACCTGGTGTTGTCAGACTTTTTACCTTGAAAATGTGCAGCATTGCTGTTGGGATATTTGTGGGAGGTAGTTCAGTATTATGCACTGTGGGGTATTTGTTGCAGGTATTTCAGTGTTATATACTGTGGGGTATTTGTTGCAGGCATTTCAGTGTTATATACTGTGTGGGTATTTGTGAGGGTGGACAGTGTTACATATTATGACGGCATTTGATGCGTGGGGTCGGAGTTACTTCCTGTGGCTTATTTGCTGGTCTCATCACCTGTCTGTCTGTGGTTGCAGGTTTCTTGGTTCAGCCTGTGTTGGGTGCCTGGAGTGACAGCTGTTCTTCACGCTTTGGCCGGCGCAGACCCTTCATATTGGTTCTTGCAATCGGTGAGTTACAAAGAGTTGGAACCTCCCAGAAGTACCTCAGTCCCAAGGAAAGGTTCATGGTTTTGGGCTGCGTCTTCTGAAGTGACCAAATGGGTACTATGAAGGAATCGAGAGATTTGAATATGTTATTAGTTCCAGGAGATAAAAGAATTCAAGACCTGGAAAAACAGTTAAACAGAAGAACATTAGGAGTGAGGATGGACTTCAGGGAACATTCTGATTCAGCGGATAATTAGGTAGGGAATAAATCACCAGGGGAGGACATTGTAACAGAAAGTAAATGGGTACAAGGCAATTAAATAGTTTGTGAGAAAGTAGTGAGAGAAATGGGGAGAAGGTGAATAGATGGTGTTGAGGGATGTGGTGAATGAGTAATGCTGCTTTGTTTTCAAAAGGTTTTGGTCTGTTTCTCTTGTGATGCCTGTTATTCGAACATGCTGGTTCACATCCAGTTTTGATCCTAGTTTCATTCCAGCTCCTAGTTTAATTCTGTTCTATGTTTACTTTCCTGAGCGCAGGCACCACTGTGATAGCTTTGACCTTCAAAGGGGATTCGTGAAGGCCCGTGGTGTCAATCACGTATCTCAAATTCTTCAGCTAAGGACTGGAAGAACTTGCATTTGTCCTTGTGGACATATAGCCCATAGTCTTCCATTCTCTGAAGAATGGCATCCAAATTACAAAGATGTACTTTGTCTCTTCCAGTGACTAGTGGACTCTGCTCAGTCCACTCGGACTGATCCTTTGCTCTTTGAAACAATGCTGGAGCTGATGTATACCAAATGGTATTTTTCGGTACCGGAACAAACCATTGTGTCACCATTGTCAGAAGTTCCTGTGACATCTAGTCTACACTTATTTGTAAGTAAGCTTGGCTTAGATCTTTTTTTAAAGAATTTTGGCTGCATGCCTATCCTGCAAATAGGTCATCAATGTGAGGTTTAGGGTGACTTTGAAGTATCCACAAATCTTTACTGATCCAACCTTCTTGATGACTGTGTGATGATACTGTGTCTTTAAAAAAAAAAAAATTTGCATCATGTTTCCTATGCAGGATTTTGTTCTAATATTGGTGCCGTTATGTCTGTAACCAGCAGCCTACGTGTTGTTACTACAGCAGCATAATTGATCTTAATTGCTAAAATATTTGTTTTAATTTGGGCTAATGCTGTTATATTATTTTAGTGTTTTCCACTGGGGATTTTCAGAGTGGGGCTTGATTAGGTTGATTGACACTAATAAATAAACTTTAAATTTAAACATTACGTGCCTCTTTTTGCCACAGCTTCTGCATACTATGCATTCTGCAGCTGAATCCTCTGACTTCTCACTTTGGTGATATGTACGAATTTCAGAACTCTTCTGTGTTGATTCAACCAGCTTTTTGTGTTTGAGTAAACAAACTCAGCTGCTGAGCTTCTTTTGCAGCCAGTAGGATCTTGATCAATTGGGCCAGTAGGCTTACAAATGGCAGATGGAATTTAATTTGGATAAATGCAAGGTGATGCATTTTGGTAGATTGAACTAGGGTAGGGCTTACTCAGTTAATGGATCTCTATTGGGGAGAGTTACAGAGCAAAGAGATCTAGGCATACAAGTTCATAGCTCTTTGAAAGTGGAATCACAGATGGACAGAGTGGTGAAGAAGGCATTTGGCATGCTTGGTTTCATCGGTCAGGGCATTGAATACAGTAGTTGGAGCACCTTGTTGAAGTTGTACAAGACATTGGTAAGGCCACAATTGGAATATTCTGGTTACCCTATTGTAGAAAGGATATTATTAAATTAAAGAGTGCAGAAAAGACTTACAAGAATGCTGCTGGGACTTGACAGTTTGCATTATAAGGAAAGTTTGGATAGATTGGGACTTTTTTCTCTGGAGCGTAGGAGGCTGAGGGGTGATTTTTATAGAGGTCTAAAAAATAATGAGGAGCATAGATCAGCTAGTCAACATCTTTCCTAAAGGTAGGGGAATCAAAAACTAGAGGGCATAAATTTAAGGTGAGAGGGAAGAGATACAAAAGGGTGCAGAGGGGCAATTTTTTCACACAGGGCAGTGAGTGTCTGGAACAAGCTGCCAGAGAAGTAGTTGAGGCGGGTATAATTTTGTCTTTTAAAAAACATTTAGAAAGTTACATGGGTAAGATGGATATAGAGGAATATGGGCCATATGTGGGCAACTGGGACTAGCTTAAGGTTATTATAAAAAGGGCAGCATGGACAAGTTGGACCAAAGGGCCTGTTTCCATGGCTGTAAACCTCTTTGACTCTGGCTTCATTGAAATAGCAATTTCCATGTCCTTTTTCAGAGTAAGGCTACTCTCAGTTAGCAAATGTTTCCATTGCTTCATCTTGCAGACCATAGACAAATCTGTCCCGAATTGTGTCACTCAACAAATCATCAAACTCTCAATATTCTGCAAGTCTTTTTAACACAGCTATGAGTCTTCTTGATTTCTTCTATGGAATCTAAATCGCTCTGTCATAGAATCATAGAATTCCTACAGTGCAGAAGAAGCTATTCAACCCATTCAGCCTACCCCATCAACAATCCCACTAGGCCTTAATCCCACGTTTTTACCCTGCTAGTCCTCCTGACACCAAGAGCCAATTTAGCATGGCCAATCAACTTAACGCACACATAGGACTTTATTACTCCACATTTTCATTAAAGGATCCATGCGCTAAAAACCCCTGCTATTTCTTACTGATGGAGGTTCCCTGTATGCACACTTTGCAACACATTTTCAGCACTACCTTGATTTTTTTTCTCTTGTAAGGCAACATCTGGAGCTTCAGCCCCTTTATAAATACAATCAGCTCTCTAATTGCTCTTCAGAGAATTGTTACTCACGTCCACCTTGCCAGTTGTGTCTGGAGCACATGCAAAGAACTTCTCCTCTAAGTCGTCTTTCCAGACTTTTTTGATAATTTTCCTCCTCTCTGGTGGCTCACAAGCACTGTTTGAAGCCCTAATCGTAAGTTTTTATGTTGTATATTGAAGAATTGATATTAATACATAACAGCCCTGGTTAGGTCCTGTTACCATGTTGCCCCGTTCCAGGTTTGATTGTGATTTGGATTTGTTTCTGCACTGAATTTGATCCTATTTCCATCTTGTTCTGTTCTAGGTGCACTGATTGGCCTCTCGCTGCTACTCAATGGCCAGGACATTGGTTTAGTTGTTGCTGACACAGTCACCAATCACAAATGGGGCATCATTCTGACTATCTGTGGTGTTGTATTAATGGATTTCAGTGCCGACTCAGCAGACAACCCGAGCCACGCCTACATGATGGATGTCTGCTGCCCAGAGGATCAGGACCGAGGCCTGAATATCCATGCCCTCCTGGCAGGTGTGTCTCAACCCATTATCATCATCTTCACTTCATGAGCTTAAAAACCCTGTCAGGCTTTGGGGTCCAGTCAGACCCTGGGATCCAAGCAGAGTTTATCCCAGTATGATTTATTCCTGCACCAGCCCTTCAATTAACACCAACTTGGTTCTTCCCCATTTCCCTCCCCTTCCCCATTCCCAGCACTTCCCAAGATTCCAGCAACTAACACATTATCAGGCACATGCCAATGACAGGCCTAGAAGTCAGAATACCACTCATTTCCAGGTGCGGCACATTATTCAGCCCAGTGTGTCTGCATTCATCAAGACCTAGGCAACATTCAGGCTTGGGCTAATAATTGACATGTAACATTTGTGCCATATGTGTCAGGCAATGTCTATCCCTACAAGAGAATATAACTGTCTTCCTTGACATCTGTATACGCTACTATTGCTGAAAGTCTTACCATCAACATCCTGAGGGTTACCATTGACCAAAAACTGAACTGACCCAGCCATATAAATATTGTGGTTACAAGAGCAGGTAAGAGGCTTGGAATTCAGTAGTAAGTTATCACCTCCTGACTCCCCAAAGCCTTTCCACCATCTATGAGGTACAAACCAGGAGTTTGATTAAATACTTGCTACTTGCCTGGATGGGTGCAGCTCCGACAACATTCAAAACATTTGACACCATCCAGGATAAAGCAGCCTGTTTGATCAGCACCCCTTCCATTAACTTACTCATTTAATCCCTCCTCCTGTAGTACAGAGTGGCAGACATGTGTATCATACAAAATGTCAACTTGCCACAGTTCCTTCGACAGCACTTTCCAAACCTGAGACCTCTACCACCTGGAAGAACAGAGGCAGCAGAAGCAGTGGAACGCACCAGCTACAAACTCCCCTCCAAGCCACATACCATCCTGAATTGAAATTATATTGCCTTTCTGTACCTAAACCAGATGGACTGCAGTGATTCACCCCAACTTTCTCAAGGACAATTAGGGATGGGCAATAAATGATGGCCTTGTCAATGATTCTGACATTCCATGAATGCATAAGCGGAATATTTTCCTGCCCTCTATTTACTATTATAAATACTTTAATTGCAGAAAGTGGTTCATCTTCAAGGACTAAGAACATTGTGGAATAATTTGTGTTTCTTAAAAGACACTGTCCTTCAAAGGACTTTATTTGCTGCAGTTCCTGGAGAAAAAAGACAGCATTTTACAAGACTAGGTAATTCAGCAGTTTTAAAGAAATTGGAAATCTCTTGACCAGGTGGATTCTTTACAAAAGGATCACATGTTGGTTTATAGAGTCATAGACATATTCAGCATAATGAAAGGCCCTTCAGTCCATTGCATTGGTGCATGTCAAAGACTAACTACTTAACTGTTTATATCCCATTTTCCAGCATTTGATCCATTGCCTTGTGTGCCTTGGCACTCCAAGAGCACATCAAAATATTTCTTGGGTGTTATCAAGGTCACTACCTCCACCACCCGTTTCAGGCAATGAGTTCCAGGCACCCAGCACCCTTTGGATGAAAAGGTTTTTTTCACATCCCCTCTAAACCACCTGCTTTTACCTTAAATCTATGCCCCCTAGTCATTGATCCTTCCACCAAGGGGAAAAGTTTCTTCCTGTCTACTTTATGTATGCCCCTCATCATTTTTATATATCTCTATCAAGTCCACCTTCAGTCTCCTCTGCTCTGAGCGAAAACAACACCAGTCTATCTGATTTCTCTTCATAACTAAATCTCTCCCACCCAGGCAACATCCTGGTAAAGGTTATCTGCACCCTTCCAAATGCTATTACATCCCCCTGATAATGTGGATTTCAGAACTGCACACAATACTCCAGCTGTGGCCTAACTAATATTTTATATAGTTCCACCATAACCAGCCTGCTCTTAAACTCTGTGCCTTGGCTAATAAAGGCAAGTATACCACATCCCTTTTTTTAACCATTTTATCCACCTAACCTGCTACCTTAAGGGACCAGTGTACTTACACAAAGATCCCTCTGATCCTTGGTGCTTCTCAAGGTCCTGCCTTGATCTTGTCTTGTTTGTCCTGGTTTAGAGGAGGGAAGAAGATCAACTATCTGGGTAAAGAACACACTAGCCCCAAAGCTCCAGACCCATTCCCAAAGCAGAGTGAATAGATGTGTGTGTATGTTGTCTTTCTACTTGAAGAATCTAGTTTTATAATAAACTAATAATTTTGTTGTTTATTGAAGAAATCTGGGCATTGAGCAGTCTTTTTGTGATTCATAGATAAAGCACATATTTGGCTATATAGCTAGCTGGGAAAAAATAAATAAATGGTGATACTAGTGGAGTAGTGGAGCTAGAGACAGACAGTGCATTCCTCCCATCTCAGTTGTAACATTACCCTGTGGCTCCACTTGCCCTTGCCCTCCTCTTTCCCTTGCTTCCATTCACATTTATGTTGTGTCACTGGGGCCTGGAATGGTACTTGCTGTATTATGTTTTTCTTTTAAATCGATCCAGGTCTGGGAGGTGGATTTGGTTATATCATCGGTGGAATCAAGTGGGACCGAACAAATTTTGGAAAAGCATTAGGAGGTCAGCTCCGGGTTGTCTACATTTTCACTGCAATAACACTGACCATAACCACCATCCTGACACTGACCAGCATTCCAGAAAAGCAGCTGAGTACACAGGGCAAAAGGAAAAAAGTGATGAAGAGCCCCAGCCTTGCTCTACCTCCCTCTCCACCGATGATTTTTGAAGAAGGTGGAGGCCAGACTGCCAGTCAGAATGCCACACAGATGTACACCAGCATGACCAGTCCTATTTCCCCACTGAGCCCCCTGACCCCCAAGTATGGTAGTTTTATGAGCCGTGACAGCTCTCTGACTGGGATTAATGAGTTTGCCTCATCCTTTGGGACATCTTACATTGACACTGTCCTCATCGACTGTTACACAGGAGCTAGTGACCAATACATCAGCTTTCCCAGACACACACTGAGCGCCAGTCTTCCCCGGATACCTGACGAGATAGAAAATGAGGAAATAGGTTCCTTGATGGTCAGTGAGAATCCAGGGAGCCTGCAGGTTGCCTCACTCGATGCCACAAGAAACCCAGCATCAGGAATTCTCAAAAGACCTGAAACTTTAAGTATTCCGAACAACTACCTTGGAAATGGTGGTGACAACAATCGGAGGAGGACAGTAACCTTCAGTCAACAGGTACAAATACTTCAGAGGGACAAACAGCACAGTGAATGCAGAGAATCTGCCTCATAACGTTAACCAGCAGAGCGAGGGGTAAACAAGTCAGTGAGGGGCACAATCATTTGGTTTTATGTTATGACTAATAATCTTGAGAATAATAGTTTAAATTCCATCAGGGGAGTTTGAGAATTTTGGATTAAAAAATCAGGGGAAAAAGATTGTGTCAGGAAAAGTGACCATGAAGCTGTCAAGTTGTTGCAAGGTCCCTACTGATTCACCATGTCTTTTAGGCAATGAAAGCTGTTATGCTTACCCAGCCTGAGCCTGTACATGACTCCAGTCCCACACCAACATGGTGAACACTTAACTCCCCACTGAAGTGGTTACTTGGTTGTATTGAAACCATGAGTGAGTCAGTTGGACCCAGACATTATTGGTCTTTAGCCACAGAGCCCATCTGCTCAGGATTCTGATCAGTTACACTTTTTAGTCAAAGCATTCCAGACTATTATTGGTGTAGAAGCAAAATAATCTGAATAGAGTAGGACACCTGAGCTGGAGTTGGTTCTGACTGGGTAATTTTCAGGCATTCTGAGGGAGGGTCTTCCCTCACCATGTGAGGCAGCTCAGACAGTGGCTGCTACTGGAAAGCCTTCCAGATCCGAGCAGTGTACTATTGGTGGAATGCACCTTGTCCATTTGGAAAAGCTTGATTCTAACACTTGGGAAAGTGTTGCTCCATATGGAAAGCAGTGTGACTCCCCTCTGGAACTTTGGAATCCCCAAGGGCTAGCTTCCTGGGGAATTATAAATCCACCCTTGGTTTTGGGACTCAGAGTTTCTCCCAATTTGAATGTCTGTGCTCCCTTACTGTTTCAGCTCTTTCAGACTTAAAATGATCCAACCCGACTTTAAATTAAATTCATCACTCTTCCTTTGTCCTGTAACCATTTTGTTGTTACACATTTACCTATTTGTCTTCCCCCATTCCAACCCATACACTCACACATAATCAGATCTTACTGACTTTCCAATCCAGCTGTGAAACATTACAACAGAAAGTTCAAACATCTGCAAGCAGGAGATTGTACGCATTTGAAATCAGCCTATCAAGTACTACTTACTGAGAGACAGTAAAATATGGAGAACGAGCTTCAACCACAAAAATGAAGAAAGCTATATTCTGTCGCTTTCTCCCTATCACAGGCTTTGCATTCTCTAACATAAGTGCTATATTTTACAAATATAGTTTTAATAACCATAATAACATGTGGTTATTATTAATAACCATAATAAATGTGGTTATTATCATATTGCTATTTATGGAAACTTACTGTGCACAGATTGGCTGCTGTGTTTTTCAGAAGTGATGTACATTTGAACTTCCTGTGGTTGTGAAAGGCACTATATAAGTGAAAGTTTTTCTCTTAGGTGGAACCTATTTCTATGAAAAACCCAAAAGAAACAAAGGAAAGATTCCCACTTCATATGGCTAGCAGGAAGTTTCAGCCAACAGGTCGCTAAAAGTAATACACGCTTCTTAAAAGCAGAAGCAAGCGATACTGTAACTGAAACTAGGAAATGGTGGATTTGCTGCATAATCACATTGTTTATAATGAAGAGGAAAAAGAGACAAAGAAACCAAGGCTGGTGAAACTCTAACCACCTTGATCAATAGGAAAAGAAGGGACATGAACGAGATTTAGGAGCCAGAATGTAAAAGGTCCCATGTTATTGTCTGAAAGAAGAGTAGGGGAGTTATCCCCAGTGTCCTGGCCAAGGTTTTCCCTCAATCAACATCACAAGAATAGATCATCCTGCCAGTCATTGTTATGTTGCTACTTGTGGGAGTTTATTGAGCATGTATTTACTGCTGTGTTTCCTACACTATACAACAGAATAAATATATATATATATAAAAATTTATTTTTAATATATGTATTGGGCTGCAGACTTACTCTGGGACTCCACTTGTCATATGCACATCATTGTGGATGAACATAACATCTGCTATGGTACTAGCAACAGGCAGTGTTTTGGTGGTGCACTGGCTTCAGTCTGTTCTTGCTCAAAGTCCAGTGAGGTTAGGGCATGACTGTGATAGCCATGGACAGGTTGACATTCACTGTCTAGGTACTTAGATGAAATAACAGGGTCTAAACAGAGACTAAAATCTTTAAAAGATTCATCATTCCACAGTCTGGGCAGAAGCCCCTTAGTTATACATATGCTTTAAATGTTTTTCAGGTTACTGAATCCCCCAAAGTACAAAAATCATACACTATTCATGTGTCATCTAAAATCTTACATACTCAGTTTCTTATTGTTATGCTATCTTTTGCTGGCACTGTGCCATGGCTGGAGTCTACTGAAGGTTGATCATCGTTCTGATGAGGGAAATATCACGCACAGCAGCAATCTCTAGCCCTTAAAACAAGTGAGCTACATGTGTTGATGTCAGTTGCTTTAGGATAATTGCAAAGGTTCAGAAAGGCTATGTCAAATATGGTGCCAGTTTGGTGTATACGTAGCGCAAGATTGACTGATAATTCACCATCAATGACTGTAAATCATCAGGTTCAATCCTAGGGGGCCACTGGTTGAGAAATGGAAATGTGTTATGTCAGTAACTGGGGATTAGAAACATTGCTACAGCATAGAGGCTGATTGATTGGGTACTAAAATTGTCCCTAAATTGGACCTCCCTGATCCTCGCACGTTAGGCGTAGACTAAAATCATGAATAGGTCACTGAGATAGTAGGACGGCGGCGCGGGCTCGTTGGGCCGAAGGGCCTGTTTCCCGTGCTGTGTTGTTCTTTGTTCTTTGTTCTTTGTATAGAGGGTGATTTGTTTTGTATCTAACTAGTGCTGTATCTGCCTTTAAAGTGTTTGGTTTTGCTCTGATTTCAAAAAATAGAGAAATGGTCCATTTCTTAGCAGGTAAAATTGTTCCCTGTAAATAAGGGATTCAAATTCTACAGGACATGAATTAAGGTTAAGACCAAGGGGGAAGATGCAATAACATCTTTACCAAAAAGTATTAGAAGTTGTTGACAGAGAAGGATATTAAACAGATAGTATAGATAGGTTCAGGAGACAATTATCATAGATTTCAACAGCCGCAGGATTTTGTCTTTATATTCCTGTAGATGTATATCTGGGGGTCAAAGCAACCATGGAATTTTGATGAGGTGAGTATGCAAGGTTGAAGGACTTGCTGAGCACCACAACCAGAATTTGCAGCTTCAGCAGAAAGTAAAGCTTGCATTTATAAAAAACCTTTCATAACCACTAGATATCCAAAGCACTTTGATGAGAGGTCACACGACACCAGGTTATAGTCCAACAGGTTTATTAGAAATCACAAGTTTTTGGAACACTGCTCCTTCGTCAGGTGAAATGAACCTCACTAAAGCACTTTGTAGTCAAGTACTTCTGTAGCACAGCTGCTGTCAGGAATTCAGGCATAATAAATAAGTCAACAGTAAGACAATCGAATTGTAGCAAAGTGGAAAGATTTATTAAGCATAAAATGTGACCTAACAAACTAGGCAGTAATTAACACAGCTTAACAGTTCATATTTACTTTTTGGTAATGGACTGGATATGCCTTATAGACCTCTCAAACTTCTGTGGTCTCTCTAGTCTTGAGTGATCTGTTCAGACATCTGTAATTCACAGATCCTCAGTAGGATCAATCCCTTCTCTTTGGATCGTTCTTCTCTCCAACGCAACAAACAATTAATTAGTCCCCTCCTCCACAAACCAATTGAGCCAGGGCACGTAATTGATCCCTAATACTTTGTGTTAGATGCTGACAAGTAAGATTTCTAAGGAAGGGAATTCATACACATCCAGGCACTTGACCACATTTTGTCTAGCTCAGTACTGTTGCATGTATTTACAAGCTAGGGTTACAAAGGTTCACTTCAGCCCAGGTTTTGTCCCTAGGTCAGGTGCGAAGAGTCAGGGGCTTATCCATCACAGTGAAATTGACCTTTAAAAATGTCTGCCACAGATTGGATTTTTAGCCTAGGGGTCTGAGCTGAAATAGGAGTTGGGGCTCACTACCACATAACGAATATGGAAGCTGCTCAAGTTGGAGGTGGACTGGGCAAGAGAGCTGCCTCTGTGTTCTGGCACAGTGTTTATAATAAAGCAAATCTCCAACTCTCACCCAGTGACACACTCCTTATGACCCAACCATGCCAACCTATGCCATGATCCCTCATACTCCTGTGCTAACTCATGCCAACCAGTGTACCTCACCCACCACATTTGGTCTTACCCCCCTCCATGCCAACTTATCTAGTACCCTTGGACACTTCCTTCATAACTTTGACACTTCCCTTGCAACTCGGACAGCTGGACTGTTCCAATGGATTTGTGCGTAAGAAGTGCGTAATCATGTTCACTTTTACCTCTCTCAAAGGATGCCTTATTTCTCTCAAAGGGACCCTGGAACCCTATCTAAAGGGATATCCTACCTTTCCAAAGGGGTATCCGGGCTATTCAAAGGAATCCACCAAGTTCAGACCTCTTACCTGTTCTAACCTGCACACTTGGTGTTTCACACTGTTGGTCTACCAAAATTCCACTTCAGTGGAGTCAGCTGGTGATTTAAATGGCTATCTGCTTCCACGAACCCAACCTAACTCCATGTCTGCCCCCGCGAAGATGGGAAATCTTCTGGGGTACAGGCGAGTGACTTAGAGATTTCGGCCATTTCCAGGATTTTCATCACAGCAGAGAGCTTCTCCGTCCTGGTGAAAATCTGAGGTTTACATTCTAAACTGCTGCTTGAAGTTGTACAGGCATGTGCTAAAGCTGCAGAATTTGAATACATGATTTAACTTCCTTACAAAGCATGATTTTCTCACACTCTATTGTACAGTACAGAAACAAAGCAGCTCATTTCCACATAGCAAGCTCCCACAAACTGCAATGCAATAATGACCAGAGAGAGTTTTTTGTGATGTTGAGTGAGGGATAAATATTGAGAGTGCAACTCATATCGCAAACAATAGTGTGCAAATTAAAGAAGGTCCACACTCCAATGTTTGGGTTTTGTTGCACAGTCACCTTCTTGTAGAAATATGGAATTATTTTACAAGCACCAGAGAAGGCAGACTGGGCTACAGTACTCTCCCAGTACTGCACTGCAGTGTCAGCCTAGATTGAGGTATCAATGTCATGGAGGCAGGGGACCTGAATCCCAGTGAGAGTCAGCATCTTCAGGAGAGGAGCTGAACCCCAGTGAGAGTCAGCACCTTCAGGAGAGGAGCTGAACCCCAGTGAGAGTCAGCACCTTCAGGAGAGGAGTTGAACCCCAGTGAGAGTCAGCACCTTCAGGAGAGGAGCTGAACCCCAGTGAGAGTCAGCACCTTCAGGAGAGGGACTGAACCCCAGCGAGAGTCAGCACATTCAGGAGAGGAGTTGAACCCCAGTGAGAGTCAGCACCTTCAGGAGAGGAGCTGAACCCCAGTGAGAGTCAGCACCTTCAGGAGAGGAGTTGAACCCCAGTGAGAGTCAGCACCTTCAGGAGAGGGACTGAACCCCAGTGAGAGTCAGCACCTTCAGGAGAGGAGCTGAACCCCAGTGAGAGTCAGCACCTTCAGGAGAGGGACTGAACCCCAGTGAGAGTCAGCACCTTCAGGAGAGGAGGGGAGAAAACTGGAAAAGTTCAAAAAACGCAAAATGAACTGTCAAGCTCCTGTGTAGCAATGATGATGTGCTCAGATTGTAGTCACTGAGTTTAATTTTGTTGCAGGTTGCGAATATCTTACTGAATGGAATGAAATATGAAACTGACTTGAATGGATCAGGAGAATTGTCAGAAAGGCCTCTTTCCACGTCTTTCTTGTTCTCATCAATCTGTCAGATGCCAAAACCGTTGCGGAATCTGTGTGTTAATCACTTCTTAGGTACAATCTCTCATTGTCTGTTAAGTAGTCATTGAATGTCAGGCTGGTAAATGCTGAACTGGGAGAATGGGGAGGGACAGGGGAAAATAGATACTTCCTTCTACCTCCCCCTGGACCATGACCACTCCACTGAACATCAAGCCATTATCTCCAACACCGTTATTGACCTCATTTCCAATGGCTGCCTCTCCTTCACAGCTTCCAACTTCATAAACTCCCAACCCTGAACAGCCCGCTTCTACCGACTTCCCAAAATCCACAAAAAGGACTGTCCCGGTAGGCCCATTGTGTCAGCATGCCCCTGCCCCACTGAACACATTTCCTCTTGTCTTGACTCTATCCTCACTCCTCTGATCCATTCCCTCCCCACCTACATCCAGAATGCTTCTGATGTCCTGCATCACATTGACGGCTTCCATTTCACAGTCCTTAACTGCCTCCTATTCACCATGGATGTGCAATCTCTCTACACCTCTATCCCACAAAGGATGGCCTGAGAGCTCTTCATTTCTTTCTTGAAAAGAGGCCTCAACAATTCCCATCTGCCACCACTCTCCTCTGCCTGGCTGAACTCATTCCATGTCTCAACAACTTCTCCTTTAACTCATTCCAGTTTCTCCAACTTAAAGAAATAGCTGTGGGTACCCACATGGGTCCTAGCTATATTTGTCTTTTTATGGGGTATGTGGAACATTCCTTGTTCCAGGCTTACCCAGGTCCGTTCCACAGCTCCTTAACAATAAGTGATTATTTTGGTGTTGCTTCACACTCTCATCCAGACCTGGAAAAATTCATTATCTTCACTTCCAGTTTCCATCCTGGCAGCATGGTAGCACAATGATTAGTACTTCTGTTTTACATCGCCAGGGACCTGTGTTCGATTCCTGCTTGGGTCATTGTGTGTGCAGAGTTTGCACGTTCTTCCCATGGCAGCATGGGTTTCCTCTGGATGCTCCGATTTCCTCCCACAATCTGAAAGACATGCTGGTTAGGTGCATTGACCCGAACAGATGCCAGACTGTGACGACTAGGGGAATTTTGCAGCAACTTCATTGCAGTGTTAATGTAAGCCTTACTTATGACTAATAAATGAACTTTATTTTACCCCTCCATCACCTTCACCTGATCTATCTCAGACACTTCCCTTCCTTGACCTTCTGTCTCCATTTCTAGCAGTAAACAATCTACCAATATCAATTGCAAGCCTACTGATTCCCACAGCTGTCTGGACTTTAGCTCTTCGCACCCTACATCCCGTAAGAACCCCATCCCTTTCTCTCACTTCCTTTGTCTCCGTCACATTTGTTCCACTTCTTCGTCAACCATGGTTTCCCATGTACAGTTGTTGACAGGGCCCTCAATGGCATGCGGTCCATTTCCAGCATGATGCCACCACGAACCACATCTTCCCTTCACTCTGTCAGCATTCTGCAGAGATTTGTTACCTCCAGGATAATCTAGTCTACTCCTCCAGTATTCCCAACACCTCTCCCATCACCCATGGCATCTTTCCATGCAATCACAGAAGGTGCAACACCTGCCCCTTTACCTCTTCTATCCTTACCATCCAAGATCCAAAACACTCATTCCAGGTTAAGCAGCATTTTACTTGCATCGCTTTCAATTTGGTCCATTGCATTCGCTGCTTCCACTGTGGTCCCCTCTACTTCGATGAGACCAAATGTAGATTGGGTGATCACTTTGCTGAGCACCTTCGGTCTGTGCACAATCAGATCCCTGACCTTCTCGTTGCTTGCCATTTTAACACACAATTCTGTTCCTATGCCTTCATGTCTGTCCTTGGCCTGTTGCAATGTTCCAGTGAAGCTCAATGCAAACTGAAGGAACAGCATCTCATTTTCCGGTTAGGCACATTGCAGCCTTCCGGTCTTAACATTGAATTCAGCAACTTCAGAAGATTAGCCCTATTGCACCTCAACCCTTTTTAAAATTTTATTTAATTTTTAACTGTTCTCTACCTTTTATTTCTTTATTGTCTCTCTTTATTTTTCTTCCCTCCCCATTCTTTCTGCTATTTTATCCCCCTTTTCCTTGCCTTTTCTCCCTCTATGCTTCCCTTTTCCCCCTTTTTTTCAATCTTCCCTCTCTCCCACCCATTTCCCCCCACCCCCCACATCTTCATCTGTCACAGTTTACCCTCTGATTTCAGCTTCTCTGCCATTTGACCATTTGCACCTTCTATTCTTCTTATGGACTACCATTAGCACCTCATAGCCTTTCTCCATGTTTTTGTGGCTATGACTCATCTATCATTCCCTCACTCTACAATATAAATACCTCCCATTTTCTATTCCTTTTAGCTTTGACGAAGGGTCATCTGGACTCAAAACACCAGTGCTTTTCTCTCTTTACAGATGCTGCCAGATCAGCTGAGATCTTCCAACATTTTCTCTTTTGGTTTGGGAAATAGGAGAGAGGTTGAGCATATCCACTGGGACAGCAATGATATTCTCTATCCCACATCCCTGAACCAGTCCTATCCAAAGTCACAAATAAGATTCTGTGTGACTGTGACCGTGGTGCACTATCCCTCATCATCCTTTTTAGCCTGTTTGCAGCCTTTGACACGGATGACCACACCATCCTCCTCCAATGCTTCTCCCCCATTGTCCTACTTAGTGCGATTGACCTCACCTTGTTTCATTCTTACCCATCTGATCTTAACTAAAGCATCCCAAGCAACGGTTTCCCTTCCTTCCCATGGGAATCATGGGGCAGGGTTTTACAGCCTCGCTCGTCCCAAAATCGTAAAATCCTGCCTGAGGTCAACAGACCTTCCAATGTTCTGCCCCTCAACTGCTCTGATTCCCATGGTGGGCGGTAAAATTCCGGCATGAACTCTATAAAGCTGGGTGCATGGGATATAAGTTTAAGTTTCATTTTGCAATCTCTGATCTGTTCATTGTGTCTGAGACCAGTTGTAGTTCTACAGTGATGCCAACAAGTGTCAGCCAGCCACAGGCAAACTTCCTTCCTGAGCACTGCTCTGGGTTCCAGCTTCCTCCCTGAGCACCACTCCCACACCACTAGCTGCCAGTTCCTCGTACCCATATCCTTCCTTCTGAATGTTCTGCACTATGTAGCACTGGTGACTGTGCAGCAGGAGACCTCCTTTAATATGGACACTCTTGTTTTAGATAGCCCTCCCACAACCACTGACTGTAAACATAAAAATGCTACAAGAAGGATTCCAAACTCATAGAATAAATTGCTGCAACATGTTTAATTCATAGAAAAACCAAATGTCTACACTGCATGTTGTTGAGGCGGAGGCAGATTAAATTTCCTAAAAAGAATTTGATAAATATTTGAAAGGGAGGAATTTGTGGAATATGGGAAAAGAGCAGGGGACTGAGAATAATTAGACAGTTCTGCGAAATAGGCAATGGCTCTCTGTGATATTGACTGCTTGGTATCCATCCTACTTTTGTGTTTTGTGTCTATTGCCTCATGTGCTCTGTCTCTGCAGGCTGGCTCTCATTTGAAGGCATGCTGCTCTTTTACACTGACTTCATGGGGGAAGTGGTGTATGGAGGGGACCCCAAGGCCCCTCATGACTCTGAAGCGTTTCGGAACTACAACACGGGAGTGAGTGTGGGCTGCTGGGGTATGTGCGTCTATGCATTCAGTGCTGCATTTTACTCAGGTAGGGCACTCAATCTCCTGGTCTGTAGAATTTTGCTCCACAGAGGTTCAAATTTCCTCTTGCCAGGCATTATAGTTTTCACTGATTTGCCAATACTTTGTTAAATACTTTTCCTGAGTATTCCATAATTGAGTAGAGGTAAAAATGTACATGTACTAGAGGTCTGTACGGTGCATCAAATAGATGAATTAAACTGCTACACCACAACTCAATGTTTGGATAATCTACAGCACAACCCAATGACTAGCTGTTCTGTACCAAGACTGATGGACTAGGGCCACGTTTCTCCCATCCTGCTGCGCTAATATTTTAGTACAGTAGGCCGGGAGAATCACACGTCAGCCGATTCGCAGGGTTACCACAAGCATTTATGCCTTGCTTGCATCTCCCAGGCCCGAATTTCCGGCGGCGTCTGCGCGACACTGGAGATCGGCTGGGAGACGGAGCTAGCATTTAAATAGTATTTTACAGACAATTTAAATGCTATTAGCAGATCCAGGACTGAATTATCTGGGCCCACTAGCATCTCCCATCCCGCTGGGGTGTTTCACTCCAGCGCTGTTTAGGGGAGCTAGCGGCCTGACCCGCTGGATGAAAGATTGGCAATCGGGTGCCCCCATGGAGTTGGGCAGCAAGGGGGTGGTGCCCACCGGGCCGAGCAGTGCCAAGGGGGCTTTATTGGGGGTGGAGCCTACGGGTGATCAGTGGAGTGTCTGATTGCCATTCTGCCTGGTGTTCGATGGGGGAGGAAGTCAGGCCAGTGACTTGGGCGGGCTGGGGAGGTGGTCAGCTGGGGAGTTGGGGAGGGGAAGTGGGGGGTGAAGCAGGGTGGGTGATGGTTGGATCTTCACTGATGGGGGGTGCTGGAGATCAGGGCAGGCGATAGGGGGGTGGTGGGGGGGGGGGGGGGGTGGGGGGCGGTGGTGTGCTCGGCACTAGTCCATGACTGCACGGGGAGGGGGGGCTGCGATTGTGCTGTGGCGTTTTATGGGGGGCAGCACTGCTGGGATCCCAGGCTGGCCAGCGATTGAGCTGGCCAGCAAACAAGAGAATGACACATTGGGGCCACTGTGCAGGTGCAGAGGTCTGCTGATTTCAGTCTTTCCAGTGTGAATAGGCCCTGCCCCCTGAAATTTAATGATATTCAAATTGGTGGCCTCTGTAGTGCACAGAGTGTCGGTAATTCTTATGTGAATTCCCATTGAAAGAAACATCATAAATTACTCCAGTTTTCCTGCGAATTCAACATTTAAAATTTTTTGGGGAGAATTCCAACCAAAATGTTCTTATTTTTCCTTTGTCATGGGATGTTGACATTGCTGACTAAGCTAGCATTTATTGCTCATCCCTCATTGCCCTGGAACTGAGTGGCCACTTCAGAGTCAACCTCTGGAATCACATGTAGGCTAGACCAAGTAAGAACAGCAGATTTCCTTCCCTAAAGGGCATTGGGTGAACGAGATTGGTTTTTACAATAATTGGCAGCGGTTTCATGGTCATCATTAGACTTTTTAATTCCACATTTTTATTGAATTCTAGTCTAGTGAAAATATCAATGACTAGGCATTCTTTCCCACGACTCAGTGACTAGATGTATTATATCATGACTGAATGACTAGATGTTCTATACTACGACTCAATGGCTAGACATTCTATACCACTCAATGACTACACATTCTATACCATGACTCAATGACTAGATGTTTTACACTGTGACTCAATAACTAGACATTCTATACCACAGTTCAATGACTAGAAGTTCTATACCACTACTCCATAATTAGACATTCTGTACCATGACTTAATGACTAGATGTTCTATACCATGACTCAATGACTAGATGTTCTTTACCATGATTCTGCCACTGATTTGCCCATCTGACCAACCTGTCTATATCTTCCTCAGCCTAAAACCTTTTTCCTCGTTAATAACTACCGTGCCAAACTTTGTGTCATCCACAAACTTACTTCCAAACTCCCCACCCATCTCATCTATAAAGATAAAATCGCCATATTTCTAGATGAACATAGGTTGCTCTCCCCCTCAGCTGACTGGTGGTGATTTAACCTGAGGATCACCACCCTCAGATGAGAGGCAATGCTGAGAAAGTGGGCCTTCATGAATATCCTCAGCGGTATGGAAATTGAATCCGCATTATTGGCATTGCTCTGCATCACAAACCAGCTGTCTAGCCAGCTGAGCTAACCATGCTCCCATCTTCTATAAAATTTATATATATCACAAACGATAAGGAACCACCACTGGACACCGATCTCCAATCACACAAGCAGCCTTCTACCACCACCCTCTGTCTCATACCACTAATCAAGGTTTGGATCGATCTTGCTAAATTACCCTGGATCTGGTGCGCTTTTACCATCTTTATCAGTCTCCCATATGGGACTTGTCAAAGGCTTTGCTGAAATTCATGTTGTACCCAGACATCAGTTTTGTCGTCACCAGAGACCCTTTACTGTGTACCAAAAGGAAGGGCCAAACCCATGACTTACAGCTGGATAGTAAACACCTCAGGACCTACAACACTGGTCTGGGTTGAGCAGCAGATCTATAAGCCCCCGTTGTCTATTTCTCATTGGGCGAGCCTCCACTCGCTCAATAAGGGAGCTTGTATTCCACGAATCCCTTGTGGAGATCTATCAGTGATTCCCCATGGCTCATCATAACACATATGAGGGGAGATCTAATAGAGGTATATAAGATATGAAGGCTTTAGATAGAGTAAACAGTGGTAAGCTTTTTCCTAGATTGAAAACACACATTACGAGGGGCCACGGGCTTAGGGTGAGGGGGGCGAGGTATAATTCAGATGTTAGAGGGAGGTTTTTCACACAGAGGGTTGTGGGGGTATGGAATGCTCTGCCAAGCAAGGTGGAGTTGTTTACTTAACTAAGAGTTACTTAGATAGGCACATGAGCAGGATGGAGATGGAGGGATATAGGAGACTGTTCTAAATAGGTTCAGGAGCCTTGGGATGTCCCTGGGAATCAATTGATTCCAATGGACCTTCCAACATATTTTCTGGCTCACTTGTTTTACTTTTGAGCTTCTGGGGATTCCCTTGAATGTTTGTATAAGGATGTGCATGTTATTGATGTTTTTCTCTTTTAATCCACAGGTGCTTCAGTCCGCCTTGTTGTCCAACAAGGGGCATACACACGATGCGTCGTACGAGGGCTGCTCTTGGATGTTTTCGAGAGTAGCTTAGTGCTTCACGTTGTTAGTGTACGCTTAAACTGGACCAGATGCTGGGCAACATGACAGTTCAGTGACTGTCACTGTTTGCTGTGCAGATACATGGATTTGGGTCAGTGTCTGTGGGAGTTTGCGCATTCTCCCCATGCTTGCGTGGATTTTCTCCGGGTGCTCCGGTTTCCTCCCACACCCCAAAGATGTGCTCTTAGGCTGATTGGTGTAACAAATTGTCCCTAAATTAGTCTCCCCTCAATCTAGTTTCCAATGTGGAGTGCCGTAAGCATAGACAAGGGTCACAGGTGGAGAGGGGACTCACAATGTTGAAATGGCGGCGCGGGCTCGTTGAGCCAAAGGGCCTGTTTCCCGTGCTGTGTTTGTTCTTTGTTCTTTATATAAACTACATCAATTACACTACTCTCAAATACACAACCAGTCACCACCTCAAAAAGTTCAATCAAATTTCTTAGGAATGACCACTTTCTGACAAAGCCATGTTGACTATCCCTGATCAAACCTTGCCTCTCCAAGTGGAAGTTAATTTTGTCCTTCAGAATTTTCTCCAGTCGTTTCCCTACCGCTGATGTGAGACTCACCACTCTGTAATTCTCTGGTTTATCTCGGCCATCAGAGCACTGTAATTTCCTCTCTTGCCTCCCACAACAGCCTGGAAATTCATCTGGACCTGAGGATCAGTCCGCTTTTAAGCCTGTCAAAACTTCCAATACCTCTTCACTCCCTATGTCAAACTGTTCAAGAATCTCACAGCCCTTCTTCCCAAATTCTGAACCTACATCCTCCTCCTCGTGGGTAAAGATAGATGTGAAGTACTCATTTAACATCCTACAGCTCCATGCACAACTCCGAATGGGTCCTACTCTTTATCTGGTTATCCTCTTCCCCTTAATATACTCATAGAATATCTTGGGATTCTCCCTAATCCTACTCGCCAGTCCTTTTTCATACCACAACTTTGCTCTCCTGATTAATTTCTTAACTCCCCCCCACACTTTCTATACTCCACTAAGGCTTCCGCTGATTTTCTCCCTTTATACCTGCTAAAAACTTCTCTTTTCTTTCTTATCCAATCCTGGGTATTCCTAGACATCCAGGGTTCTCTGGGCTTGCTGCTCCTACATTTCACCCTAAAAGGAATATGTTGGGCCTGTACTCTACCCATTTTTTTTGAACTCTGAACAACCATTGCTCAACTGTAAATTTTCCCACAAGAAGCTTTCTCCAGTCTACTTTGTCCAGTTCCTGACTTATTCTAATAAAATCTGCCTTCCCCCCCAAACCAAAACCATTTTTTGCAGAACATCTTTTCCTTTTTCCATAACAAACTTAAATTGTACTGTGTTATGATCGCTATCACTAAAATGCTTCCTCACTGCCACATCAAACACTTATCTGACTTTGTTCCCCAGAATTAGATCCAGCATGATGCCGCCCCTTGTTTGACTTTCTATATACTGACATAAAAAGCTCTCCTGAATACATTTCAAGAAATTTGCCCCTCTAAACCCGCTACACTATGACTATCCCAATTAATGTTGGGTAAGTTGAAATCCCCCAATATAATTACACTATTATTAATTTTGCACACCTCAGTGAACTCTCTACATATCTATTGCCCGATGACTGGGAGTCTGTAATACATTCCCAGCAATATGACTGATAATTTTTATTCCTAAACTCTACCCACGAGCCTCAATTGAAAACCCTTCCAAGATATTGTCCCTCTTCACTGCTGTAACTAACTCCTTAATTAATAATGTGACACCACCTCCTTTATTACATCTCCCCTATCTTGGCTAAAGATCCTATATCCCGGAATGCTGAGTTACCAGTCCTCCCTCTCCTTCAATCATGTCTCTGTGATGGCAACAATATCAAAATTCCATGTGTCAATTCGTGCCCTTAACTCATCAGTCTTCCCTATAATATTCATAGCATTAAAGTAAAAGCCATCCAGCTTTGCCTTACTCCTTTGGAACTCAACATGACTGAACACCCTCTACCTTTATTCCTTTACTATAGTATGCTGTGTCCCTGTTGTAATAATATTCTGTGTCCCTTACCTCACCAAACTAGTTTAAACTCCTCCCGACAGCACTAAAAAACCCACCCACAAGGATATTGGTTCCATTCTGGATCAGGTGCAGACCATTCTGTTCTCCAGAAATGATACCAGTGAGTCAAGAACCTAAAACTCTCCCTCCTGCACCAATGCTAGGAACATGCATTCATTTGCCCTGTTCCCCTATTGCTGTGCTTGCTAGCATGTGGCTCTAGGAGTAATCCAGACATTACTACCTTTGAGGTCCTGCTTTTTAATCTGCTGTTCAGCTCCCTGAACTCTTAAGTTCCCATACTCCATTCTACCTATGTTGTTAGTGCCGACGTACACCATGACTTCCTGCTTATCACCCTCCCCTTTTAGGATGCCCTGCACCCAGTCAGTGACATCCCTGACTCTGGCCCCAGGGAAACAACACACCACCCTAGAGACTGCAGCCACAGAAACATCTTTCTGTTCCCCTAATTAGTGAATCCAGTATCATTGTCACTCTTCCTCCCATCATGTACAGTCAGGCCAAAAGCTTGGCTCTCACTTCACTCCCTTGAGGAACCAGTGCCCTCATCAGCTTCCAAACTGGAAAACCAATTTGCGAGCAGGACACCAGGGACTCCTGTACTACCTGCCTGTTTTTCTTGGACTGCCTTTCCTGCAGTCCCTTGAGTTGCAGTGTGACCACCTCTCTAAATGTGCCATCGACGTAACTATCAGCTTTGCAGATGTGCCACAATGTCTCTAGCCGCTGCTCAAGCTCTGAAACCCAGAGCTCAGGTTTCTGCAGTTGAGAGCACTTCCTGCACATGTGGTCATCTAGGATGCCGGTATGGTTCATGACTTCCCACATATAACAGGTCACACTTCCACTCACCTGCCATGTCTTAAAGTTAAGCATGTCTGCTGTAGGCTGGCGGCCATGTTTATTGTGGACTGAGTGCCCATGCTTAATGAGGGCTCGATAGCTATATCCAGTGTGGGTGTGGTGGTCATGTCTTCTGCTGTGGGCTGGGGGGTTGGGCATGTTTACTATGCCCACTGGGTGCCCATGCTTAATGTGGGCTGGATGACTATGTCTGGTGTGGGTGTGGTGGTCATGTCTGCTGTGGGCTGGGGGCCATGATTATTGTGAGTTGGGGGCTATGTTGGCCCCTGGGCTGGATGGCCATGTTTATTGTGGGCCGGATGCTTGTGTTTAGCTTGGTGAAAATGTAACTCTGATAGTAAGGCTTTGCCTTAGAGATTTCTATATGAAAACAGAAAAAAATAGAAAACCTGGACTCACATGGAAGGAACATCTGGAAATCTATGTTTCCTGGGATAAAGATTTCTATCCAACATGTTCAAACCTGTCTTTTCTCTTTCAGATGCTGGTAGAACTACTGTGAATTTCCAAACATTTCTGTTTGCATTTAAGATTTTCAACATTATCCTATTTTTGTATCAGCCTCATTGACGTACACGGGCTGTGAGGGCACCGCAAAGGATAATTCTCAATTGGCCAGTCACACCCCACAGCTCTGTCTCGGTACAGAGATTGCAAAACACATTTAACTGTAGAATTGAATATGACAATAAACATGATCTGAAACTCAGGGAAATAGAAACAGAATCTCTTTCAGAAACTGATATTTGCTTCAAAATATGGAGTTAAATTCAAGTATCATTCTTTCAACGAGTGTATTTTTGAAAAATAATTCCCTATTCATGTCTTAATTCCAGTACCTCATTAGGCAACTGATTTACACCCCAGTTACCGACTGAAGATCCTCTACATTCCCCTAGGTACCCATTAAGAATTGTCAGTGTACCACCAGTTAGTCACTGAGAATCTGCCAACATTTGAAGAATTTAACATTGAAGTTAGATACTGAGCCCTTCAGATTGACACTGGTGAAAGTAGTGAAAGTGTGGACAGGATGTTGAATCATCACCTGATGATGAACTACCTAACACGCTGCCACCCAGCACGCTGCCACCCAGCACGCTGTCCCCCAACACATTATGCCCCCTACACGCTGCCATCCAACACGCTGCCACCCAACCCTTGCCCCCCAACACGTTGCCCCCCCCCAACCCACTGCTTCCCAACATGCTGCCCCCCAACATGCTGGCACCCAACCCACTGCCCCCCAACCCGCTGCCACCCAACACGCTGCCACCCAACACGCTGCCACCCAACACGCTGCCACCCAACACGCTGCCACCCAACACGCTGCCACCCAACACGCTGCCACCCAACACACTGTTACCAAACATGCCTCCAAACAACACACAAGGATCCAGTACACTGTTACCTAATGAGTTGTAATTACATAAAAATTAACTTTCTCTCTACACCGATATATTGCCAGCATTTTCTGTTCTTATTCAGAATTTAACCTCTTGCAATATTTTACTTTTGCACTACCATCTGACACAGAGTATTCAGCACAAAACCACCAATAAACTACCATCTAAAATATGAAACCCAATGTATCTGAACCATGACCATCAGCTTCTGTGTCACTAGTATTCTATCACCTGTTTCTTATTTTCTACAGCACTCCTGGAGAAGCTGGAAGAACATTTCAGTATCCGAACTCTCTACTTCTTTGGCTACCTGTCTTTTGGAATTGGCACTGGCATTGCCACTCTGTCCAGAAACAGCTATGTTCTTTTATCGCTCTGTGTTACATACGGGGTGCTGTTTTCTTCACTTTGCACTCTACCCTACTCCCTGCTGTGTGAATACTATCAGAGCAAAAAGGTATAAACACAACAAAAGCTGTACACTAAAATTTAACAATTTATACACTTACAAGAAAATAGCATCTAACTGGCAACTTGAGTATCTCGAGATTGTGGAACATTCGGGGGAAAAGGGGAAATTTTGGGAGTCATTTTAGGTTCTACTACCTTGAACAGTTTCAGACTGGAACTGTCAGGAAGAAAGTGGCTTGTTCTCTCCATTCTGCTCCTCTGTACCTGTCCTGGGAGTGTTTAAGACAATGTAGAAGGAGCTTTACCATATATCTAACTCATTCTGTGGCTGTCTTGAAAGTGTTTGATGGGACAGTGTAGACGTAGTGTTACATTGCATTCAACTTAAGTCATACCAGACCTGAAATTCTTTGATGCTGACTCAGGGGCCAGGAATTTGCATTTTGTGGCAGAACTCTGACATTGGGAAAAAATGTGGGTTGGAAACAGTTAACTAACCTCAATTTTGCTTTGATTGGCCAATTAGTGGCCAGGAAGCAGGCTCCAAAAGGAGGACCTTCAGCATTTAAGGAACTGCAGCCTGTTCTACAGGTAAGGGAGAAAGATGACGAGAGAGATGCGCTTTCGTCTTGAGTTGCCTTCTTAGCATTTTAAAAATTTGAACAAAAAATTATCATAGTTGATGGGCCATTGTGGAAGGGAAGCCCACCTCTGCCCCCATAGCGTGGTCTATGGCTGCAACCAAGACCATGTAAGTGGGCTTCCAAGTCCTGCGGGAGTGCTGGCCCCCATCCCCAGTCTGCTGCCAAGAAGCCTTACCCAAAACAATGGGTGAGATGGGTGCCAGTAATCTGGCAAATCGGCTGGCAGCATGAAATTAAGTATCAGCCCACCTCCGTTTCCATCCTATCGACTCATGAAAATCCTCCATGGGGTCTTCTGAAATTACGTGTTTAATTCACCTTCAGCTTGATATGCAGAACATTAACTAGCGTGTTTAAAGGTTATCAAAGCTCCTTGTTTAATGAGTTGTGTCATTGATCACGTGTAATGACACTGAATACTAATAGATACCTTTCTCTAACACACAATATAACGGTTGTTATTTCTGTCTAGTTTGTAGGACCGAATGTGAATGGAACCAAGCGGGGGATGGGTGTGGACATTTCACTCCTGAGTTGCCAGTACTTCCTTGCACAGATCATCGTTTCCATAGTGATGGGCCCACTAACGTCAGTTGTAGGCAGTGCCAATGGAGTGATGTACTTTGCCAGTCTGACCTCATTCATCGGGTGCTTGTACTCTTCTCTGTTTGTGATTTATGAGATCCCTCCCGATGATAATGGTGAGGAGCAGACTCCCCTCCTCTTGAACGTCTGACTCTATGAGTTCAACCTATTCAAGAACTAGTTCCCAAAACAACTTGAATATTCCCACTTTCCCCAAGATCCCACAACCTCAAGTCTTCATTCCTCAGACAGGAACAAAAGCAATGAAGATTATTTCCTTTTTTTTATTGGTGCTGGTACCTCTCAGATATAAATATATAAATAAATATATATATAAAAAAAAATAAAAGCACTGCTAATTAGTTAATTAGTGCCAGTAACATGCATGGGTTGCAAGTGATATGGTTCCACTCCATTCAGACATGTGTGAGAAGGTTAATGTGAGGCCCCAGCCACATGCTAGTCATGGAAGAGATGTCATGTTTCCAACATGAAGTCAATCAAGTATTGAGGTGGTAGTATGTCCCTGTTTCATATCCAATCATTAAAAACTCACTTTACATTTCCTAAAATAGTGGCTCTTTCTCAAAGTGAACATGATGGAAAGTGCTGGGATTCTGGTAGAGTTTAAAAATGGTGGTATGAAATGTTTTCAACGGAAACAGTTCAGTGAATCTTCATATCAGATGGTAGTGCACCTCAGAAATTTTCAATACTAGGCTATGTTATGCAAGATTTCTCAGCCTGTGCAAGGACTCAGAGTTTTTTCCTTACTGTGTCCAGCGAACTATGAGAAAAACTTACAATGGTGCTGAATTTGGAATAACGATTAAGCAGTTCCTGAAGTTTATCCAGTTTGACTCACTGAACACCTAGAAGAGGAACAACCCAGGCTTCATCTTAACTGAGTGGCAACAGTAGTTACTATTGGCCTCAATCAGTGCCCTGGGTCAGAGAAGGCTCCCACTTAATGATTGTTATCCATTGACTAGAACTGGACATTGGGACATTGGGTGAGGGCAGGATCACTGGTGCTCTCTGTGAGCCGGTAGACTGTCAACATTCAGCTACTTCAAAGTTGCTCAGTACCATTAACAGTGACTATTTCAGTAGGTGTGTGGGAGAATGTCCAGAGAACATATCTAGGAGGGGGAGGGGAATGATCATGATGATTTATCCCCACACTATTAATGCTAAAGAAATCTAACGTTTAAACAAGCTGCAATCATTTTTAAAATAAGCAGCACTGCAAATACATTGAAATACATGTGTACTGTCAGTATGTATCTACAGGTAATGACTTCATGCATATGTACCTTAGCTACCAGGGCACGTGCAGCATGAATTAAACAGAGTAAATGTCTGTCTATACTGCCCCATCAGACACTCACAAAGATACAGCACAGGTTCCTGCTGATGCTACAAATAATAAATTAAGCTTACCTATACTCAGCCACTTCTTGTGAGCATAGTTTCACAGTTTCCCCTCTTACGGCGGGAGTGGGGGCCGGTCACAGAGTGTACTTCCCTATTACTGGTGCAGGGAGTAGAATGTGAACCTCTTGAATTAGAGAGTGTGCCAATATTCATTGCCTCCCAGTACAACTTTCTTGGGATGATAAAGCCAGAGGAGAATGAGGGTCACACAGGGAAACTGATTGGATTGCTTTGGGGATTGATTGACCTCCTCTTCCTCCTCCTCCTCTTCCTCAACCCCCCCTCACCCCCTTTGTGTAGATGTATTAAAGTTATTGCACAGGGTAGGAGCAGCTAACACTGTCCTTCACATTTACCATATGATTCCACATCACCCTCATGGTTTTAATAAGAAATACAAAAGATTGTCCATAAATGTACGACTGCGCTACCTGTTAGATTGGAGCCAACTGCACTTGTAAAAGGTATTTGACTTGAATATGAATGACATAGTACCTTGGTTAAAAAAATTAAATTAAAAAAGACCTTATACAAACTGTTGTTCTCTAATTCATTTCTTTTTACAGAGCCATATGAACCATGCACTCCCCGGTTTCAATCCCTGGTCTGTGTTGACTGAGTTGATCTCTGTAGCACTATGATTTTTCTTAGTGCTTTTAGAAGTGGCATAGTGGTTAACACTGCAGCCTCACAGCTCCAGGGATCTGGGTTTGATTCCTGGCTTGTGTCACTGTATGCATGACATTTGCGCATTCTCCTTGTGTCTGCATGGGTTACTTTCAGGTGCTCCGGTTTCCTCCCACAGTCCAAAGATATGCAGGTTAGGTTGATTAGCCATGTTAAATTGTCTCTTAGGGATGTGTATGTTAGGAGGATTAGTGAGGCAAATATGTGGGGCTATGGAGATGGGGCCTAGTTGGAATTATTGTTGGCGCAGACTTGATTGGCCAAATGGTCTCCTCCTGCACTATCGGGATTTTATGATTAATTATGTAATCAGCCAGGGTTCTTGCCCCTGATTATTAACCAGTTAGGATATAGATATTGGGTTGAGAATCTGATCTCGAATGCGATGCCCATTGAGGGTGATTTGCTCACTAAAGTGATTTGCACTGATTTCTTATACTGGTCCAACGCAAATCTTCTGCTTCACACCACAGCCTGAATCACTGTCAATTCACCCTAGGATCAGACAAAGGAGCTTTGGTCTCTTTATGCTGAGATTTGTGCTTGCAGATTATTGAGGTCAAGTTGCACACTTTGAAACTCTTCCTCAATGCAGCATTTGGACACCAGAGGGTGCTGGAGATACACCTCTCTGGTGATTAACCTCACAGTCAGTTGATATCAACCAGTTTGCTTTGACGATGATCCCTGGTAGCTCCAGAGTTTTGGTTGCAATTTACAAAACAGTAAACAAGATAATTCACCAATTTCCAAAAAGGAAAGGGGGAAAGGGTCAGTGGCTCTGACATCCATCATTATGAAGTGCTTTGAAAGGTTAGTCATGGCATGAATCAATTCCAGCCTCCCGGACTAACTGGATCCACTACAGTTTGCCTACTGCTGCAACAGGTCCACAGCAGATGCTATTTCCCTGGCCCTGCACTCAACCTTGGAACATCTAGATAACAAGGACACCTATGTCAGATTCCTATTTATTGACTACAGCTCAGCTTTCAACACTATTATTCCCACGAAACTCATCTCCAAACTCTGTGGCCTGGGCCTCGGCACTTCCCTCTGCGACTGGATCCTGAACTTCCTAACTCACAGACCACAACCAGTAAGCGTTCACTTCCTCCATGATCATCCGCAACACTGGTGCCCCACAAGGCTGCGTCCTCAGCCCCCTACCATACTCCTTATACACATGACTGTGTGGCCAAATTCCCCTCCAATTTGATTTTCAAGTTTGCTGATGACACCACCGTAATGGGTTGGATCTCAAACAATGACGAGGCAGAGTACAGGAATGAGATAGAGAATCTGGTGAACTGATGCGGCAACAATAAGCTCTCCCTAATGTCAACAAAATGAAGAAGATTGTCATCGACATCAGGAAGCGTAATGGAAAACATGCCGCTGTCTACATCAACGAGAATGAAGTAGAAAGGGTCGAGACCTTCAAGTTTTTAGGTGCCCAGATCACCAACAACCTGTCCTGGTCCCCCCATGCTGACACTGTAGTTAAGAAAGCCCACCAATGCCTCTACTTTCTTAGAAGACTAGGGAAATTTGGCTACGACTCTCACCAACTTTTACAGATGTACTATAGAAAGCATTCTTTGTAGTTGTATCACAGCTTGGTATGCCCAATACTATAAGGAACTACAAAAGATCATGAATGTAGCCCAAACTATCACGCAAACCAGCCTCCCATCCATTGACTCTGTCTACACTTCCCGCTGCCTCGGCAAAGCAGCCAGCATAATTAAGGACCCCATGCACCCCAGATATTTTCTCTTCAATTTTCTTCCTTCGGGAAAAAGATACCAAAGTTTGAGATCACGTACCAACCCACTCAAGAACAGCTTCTTCCCTGCTGCTGTCAGACTTCTGAATAGGCTCACCTTGCATTAAGTTGATCTTTCTCTACACCCTACCTATGACTGTAACACTACATTCTGCACTGTCTCATTTCCTTTTCTGTGAACGGTATGTTTTTGTCTGTATAGTATTCAAGAAACAATACTTTTCATTGGAAACGAATACGTGACAATAATAAATAAATCAAAATCAAATCATGATGTTTTCTGTCACTTTTATTAGTTCTGACAACATTACTTTTAATCCTAATTGTCTGACATTTCTCCATATTCCATAATACACTTATAGCTTGAGGACAATGTACCGCATCTCCTTTCTTTCTTGATCAGTTGTGTACAGATAGTGGAGAACTCCCATGTTACAGGCCACTGTCATCACCATTCTAATGCCTGGGAACCTGGTGATAATGCCCTCAGTGGGATAGTCCGTGATCTAGATAACAGAGGCAGGGGCAGAGTTGACCAACTTTGTTACTTTTCTCAATGATAGACCTAAGTTGGTAGAGAAATAAAAGGCCAAACAATATCAGAATCATACTATAGATATCAGACTTCAGTCCGTTGAATGACGAGGGAATCTGGGGATGTTCACCTCAGAGCAAAGAAGGGGGATTTAATAGAGGTATTCAAAATGATCAGGATTTCAGGAGTGCAAGGGGTCTTGACGTTAGTGAGATTCAACAATATCAGAAGAAGAGCTGAACCCCAGTGAGAGTCAGCACCTTCAGGAGAGGGACTGAACCCCAGTGAGAGTCAGCACCTTCAGGAGAGGAGCTGAACCCCAGTGAGAGTCAGCACCTTCAGGAGAGGAGCTGAACCCCAGTGAGGGTCAGCACCTTCAGGAGAGGGACTGAACCCCAGTGAGAGTCAACACCTTCAGGAGAGGGACTGAACCCCAGTGAGAGTCAGCACCTTCAGGAGAGGGACTGAACCCCAATAAGAGTCAGCACCTTTAGAAGAGGAACTGAACCCCAGTGAGAGTCAGCACCTTCAGGAGAGTAGAGTGAAAACAAAATAAAACATTAATGTGTTGATTTAAAATTCCTATCAATTCATGGTGGTTGTTTGATGAATATTTAGATCTGTTGTCATTTGTTCACTTTCCACAACATCAGAGTTTAACTGCTAGGATTTCCTATTCTGCCAGATCAAGCTTGTTTTCAAATTTGTGCCATCACGATTGCCTATTTTCACTTGCGTAACACCACCCTACTTCACCCCTGTCCCAGCTCATCTGCTGCTGAAACCTTTATCCATGTCTTCATTTGCTCTAGGATTGACTATTTCAATGTACTCCCAGCTTAACTCCCACATTCTCCCCCCTGTAAACCTTATATCATCCAAAACTCTGCTACCTGTCTTTTAACTTGCACTAAGATTTGTTCACGTCTCATCCCTTTGCCTGCTGATCTACTATCTGCAATATCTTGTTTTAAAATTCCCATCCTTGTTTTCAAATTCTTCCATGACTTTGCTTCTCCTATCTCTGTACCTTCTCCTGGCCCATAACTCCCTGAGATATTTGAACTCCTCTAATTCTGGTCTCTAAAAAATGCCCAATTTTGTTTGCTTCACCATGGGTGGTCAAACCTTCAGTTACTCAGGCCCCAAGCTCTGGTATTCCCTCACTACATCTCTTTCCCTCAACAATGTTTTTCTTCTTTAAGACATTCCTTAAACCTACCTCGTGATCAAACTTTTGGTCACCTCAAATATCTGTTTACATGGCTCAGAGTCATTTTTAAAATGCTTTGAGAAGCACCTTAGGACATTTTATCACGTTAAATGTACAATATTAATGCTAAGATGAAAGCACCTTTAATCATGGAGAATCAGTATTGTTAATTGGCAATCTCCTGTGTGATCGACCACAACTTGGGATAATTAGACGCAGTTGTAAATTTAGCACTTGATAGAAAAACACACTCTTATTTTTCCGAAGAGACCCACCCAAAAAGCAGATTTACTCTTAGCTTTTGATAGCGGGTTCCCCTGAAGGTGCTGACTCTCACTGGGGTTAAGCTCCTCTCCTGAAGGTGCTGACTATCACTGGGGTTCAGTCCCTCTCCTGAAGGTGCTGACTCTCACTGGGGTTCAGCTCCTCTCCTGAAGGTGCTGACTCTCACTGGGGTTCAGTCCCTCTCCTGAAGGTGCTGACTCTCACTGGGGTTCAGCTCCTCTCCTGAAGGTGCTGACTCTCACTGGGGTTCAGTCCCTCTCCTGAAGGTGCTGACTCTCACTGGGGTTCAGTCCCTCTCCTGAACGTGCTGACTCTCACTGGGGTTCAGTCCCTCTCTTGAAGGTGCTGACCCTCACTGGGGTTCAGCTCCTCTCCTGAAGGTCCTGACTCTCACTGGGGTTCAGCTCCTCTCCTGAAGGTGCTGACTCTCACTGGGGTTCAGTCCCTCTCCTGAAGGTGCTGACTCTCACTGGGGTTCAGTCCCTCTCCTGAAGGTGCTGACTCTCACTGGGGTTCAGTCCCTCTCCTGAAGGCGCTGACTCTCACTGGGGTTCAGTCCCTCTCTTGAAGGCGCTGACTCTCACTGGGGTTCAGTCCCTCTCTTGAAGGTGCTGACCCTCACTGGGGTTCAGCTCCTCTCCTGAAGGTCCTGACTCTCACTGGGGTTCAGCTCCTCTCCTGAAGGTGCTGACTCTCACTGGGGTTCAGTCCCTCTCCTGAAGATGCTGACTCTCACTGGGGTTCAGTCCCTCTCCTGAAGGTGCTGACTCTCACTGGGGTTCAGTTCCTCTCCTGAAGGTCCTGACTATCACTGGGGTTCAGTCCCTCTCCTGAAGGTGCTGACTCTCACTGGGGTTCAGTCCCTCTCCTGAAGGTCCTGACTATCACTGGGGTTCAGTCCCTCTCCTGAAGGTGCTGACTCTCACTGGGGTTCAGTCCCTCTCCTGAAGGTGCTGACTCTCACTGGGGTTCAGTCCCTCTCCTGAAGGTGCTGACTCTCACTGGGGTTCAGCTCCTCTCCTGAAGGTGCTGACTCTCACTGGGGTTCAGCTCCTCTCCTGAAGGTGCTGACTCTCACTGGGGTTCAGCTCCTCTCCTGAAGGTCCTGACCATCACTGGGGTTCAACTCTCCTCCTCTCCTGATGATGCTGACTCTCACTGATATTCATGTCCAGGGCACCAGCAGCAGCAGCAGCAACAGTGTTTGATCTGTTGCTAATTTTTCATTGCGACTACAAATTTAAGGAAATTTGTTGAATTAATTGAATCTGTAGCACCATGAAAGGACCATTTTTGCTTTCATAAGTAACAAGAATTTTCCACCAGGAACATTTTCTTTAAAATACTTTTTCAAAACAATGAAACTAAGTGTGGAAAACAATGCATGTGTGAGTCCATTTATACTCCAGATGCTGGCAGCTTTTGTCCATCCCTCGTTGTTCAAGTTTGATTCAAGTATTGGCTTGCTAGGCCATTTCAAATAGTAATTAGGAATTAATCGCTATACTGGAGCCAAGTAAAGACTGCAGAACAGCAACAAAAAATCGATACAGCCATGTTTATTACATTCATATTGTGCAAACATATGTTCCGTGACCCATGTTCCATATATTGGTGTTCAGCATGTCCATACACTCATGTTCTGTACATCTGAGTTCCATAATTCTGAGTTGCATACACTTGTGCTCTATAAGCCCATGTTCTATATGCCTGTGTTCTTCACACCTGTGTTCTGTTCACCTGATTCGTACAAGCATGTTTTTGTACATCCACATTTTGTACTCCAATTCAGGTTTCAAGCTGGTCAGGCAGTGGAAAGCATACATGGGCACTGAATAGACTGACCCTGCCTTTATCAATTAAATTCATCATTGAGGCAGTTCCTGAAACTGAAAGCAATGTGAATTCAATGCAAAAGGCTGAGTGTTAATTAAAACAAAGGAAGCTAATGGATACCCGTTGGGGGGAGATGTCAGTGGGGTGGTGGGGGCACGGCGGTTCTGGAGTAAGCACTCCAAGGTGACAATGACTGCCCTTGATGTCAAGACTGTATTTGACCAAGTGTGACATCAAGGAGTGCTAGGCATTGACTAGACTCAATGACAATCAGGGGGAAAACTCTACTGATTGGAGTCATGCCTAGCACAGAGGAGGATGGTTGTGGTCAGTTATCTCAGTTCCAGGCCACCTCTGCAGGAATTTCTCAGGGTAGTGTCCTAGACCCAAACATCTTTAGCTACCTCATCAATGACCTTCCCTCCATCATAAGGTCAGAAGTGGGGATGCTCGCTGATGATTGCATAATTTTCAGCACCATTTGTGACTCCTCAGGCAATCTGGGATTGCAAATCAAAGAGGGTCTGATGGACTGAAGTGCATTTGTTTCAATGCGAGAAGTGTTACAGGTAAAGCTGATGAACTTAGAGCTTGGATTAGTACTAGAAACTATGATGTAGTTGCCATTACAGAAATTTGGTTAAGGGAAGGATAGGATTGGCAGCTTAACATTCCAGGATACAGATGTTTCAGGTGTGATAGAGGGGGACGTAAAACGGTTGCACTGGTTAAGGAGAATATCACAGCTGTACTCCGGGAGGACACCTCGGAGGGCTCATACAGCGAGGCAATATGGGTAGAGCTCAGGAATAGGAAAGATGTTGTCACATTGTTGGGGGTTTACTATGGGATACCCAACTGCCAGCAGGAGATTGAGGAATAGATGTATAGGCAGATTTTGGCAAGATGTAAAAGTAACAAGGCTTTTGTGGTGCGAGATTTTTATTTCCCCTATATTGACTGGGACTCACTTAGTGCTAGGGGCGTGGATGGGGCAGAGTTTGTAAGGAACAATATGTAGATAATCCAACAAGGGAAGGGGCCATACCGGACTAGGTATTGGGGAATGAGCCCAGCCAGGTGGTCGATGTTTCAGTAGGGGAGCAGTTTGGGAACAGTGACCACAATTCAGTAAGCTTTAAGGTACTGATGGATAAAGATAAGTGTAGTGCTCAAGTTAAGGTGTTAAATGGGGGGGAGGCTAATTACAACAATATTAGGCAGGAATGTAGATTGGGGGCAGATGTTTGAGGGCAAATCAACATCTGGTATGCGGGAGGCTTTCAAGTATAAGTTGATAGGGATTCAGGACCGGCACATTCTTGTAAAGATGTAGGATAAGTATAGCAAGTTTTGGAAACCTTCGATAACGAGAGATATTGTGAGTCTAGTCAAAGAGAAAAAGGGAGCATTTGTCAAAGCTAGGAGGCTGGGAACACAAGAAGCAAGTGTGGAATACAAGGAAAATAGGAAGAAACTTAAGCAAGGCATAAGATGAGCTAAAAGGGGTCATGAAAAAGCATTGGCCAGCAGGATTAAGGAAAATCCCAAGGCTTTTTACACATATATAAAGAGCAAGAGGGTAGCCAGAAAGAGTGTTGGCCCACTCAAGGACAAGGGAGAGAATCTATGTGTGGAGCCAGAGGAAATGGATGAGGTATTAAATGAGTACTTTGCATCAGTATTCACCAAAGAGAAGGACTTAGTGGATGATGAGTCTGGGAAAGGATATGTAGATAGTTTGAGTCATGTTGAAATCAAAAAGGAGGTATTGGGATTGAGAAACATCAAGGGAGACAAGTCTCCAGGGCCTGATGGGATATACCACAGAATACTGAGACAGGCAAGAGAGAAAATTGCTGGGGCCTTGAGAGAAATCTTTGTATCCTCACTGGCTACAGGTGAGGTCCCGAGGATTGGAGAACAGCCAATGTTGTTCCTTTATTCTTGCTACCCTTCTTAAACAATCCACAGGCCGATGAGCCTTACATTAGTGGTAAGGAAATTATTGGAGAGAATTCTTCGAGACAGGATTTATTCCCACTTGGAAATAAGTGGACGTTATTAGTAGAAGGCAGCATGGTTTTGTGAAGGGGAGGTCATGTCTCACGAACTTGATCGAGTTTTTTCAGGAAGTGATGAACATGATTGATGAGGGTAGGGCAGTAGATGTTGTCTACATGGACTTCAGTAAGGCCTTTGACAAGGTCCCTCATGGCAGACTGGTGCAGAAGGTGAAGTTGCACGGGATCAGAGGTAAGTTGGCAAGGTAGATACAAAACTGGCTCGGTCAAAGAAGACAGAGGATGGCAGTGGAAGGGTGTGTTTCTGAATGGAGGGCTGTGACAAGTGGTGTTCCTCAGGGATCAGTGCTGGGACTTTTGCTGTTTGTAATGTATATAAATGATTTGGAGAAAATGTAACTGGATTAGCAAGTTTGCGGACGACACACAGAGGTTGGTGGATTTGCAGATAGCGATGAAGACCATCAAAGGATACAGCAGGATATAGATCAGTTGGAGATTTAGGCGGAGAGAGGAGTTTAATCCAGACAAATGTGACATTTTGGAAGGTCTAATACAGATAAGAAAGATACAGTAAATGGCAGAACCCTTAAGAGTATTGATAGGATCTGGGTGTACAGGTACACAGGTTACTGAAAGTGGCACTGCAGGTGGAGAAGGTAGTCAAGAAGACATACGGCATGCTTGCCTTCATCAGCCAGGGTATTGAGTTTAAAAATTGGCAAGTCATGTTGATGCTTTATAGAACATTAGTGACGCGGCATTTGGAATATAGTGATCACCACACTACCTGAAGGATGTGGAGACTTTGGAAAGGGTAGAGAAAAGATTTACCAGGATGTTGCCTGGTATGGAGGGCATTAGCTATAAGGGGAGGTTAGAGAAACTTGGTTTGTTTTCACTGGAGCGATGGAGGTTGAAGGGAGAACTGATAGAAGTCTACAAGATTATGAGCAGCATGGACAGAATGGGTAGTCAGAAGCTTTTTCCCATGGTGGAAGAGTCAATTATTAGGGGCATAGGTTTAAGGTGCGAGGGGCAAGTTTTAATAGAGATGTATGAAGCAGATTTTTTTACAAGTGGTAGGTGGTTGGAACTTGTTGCCAGGGGAGGTAGTGGAAGCGGATAAAGTCGTGGCTTGTAAGGGGCGTCTTGACAAGTACATGAATGAGATGGGAATAGAGGTATATGGTCCCTAGAAGCGTAGAGGGTTTTAGTTAAGTCAGGCAGCATGGTTGGTGCAGGCTTGGATGTCCAAGGGGCTTGTTCCTGTGCTGTAATTTTCTTTGTTCTTTGTTCCTCAGATACTGTAGTCCATGTCCAAATGCAGGAAAACTTGGACAATATCCAGACTTGGATTGATAAATGCCAAGTAACATTCGCACCACACAAGTGTCAGGCAATGATCATCTTCAACAAGATGGAATCTAACCACCATCACTACTTGATATTCAATGGCATTACCATCACTGTATCCTCCACTATCAACATCCTGGCGGTTACCATTGACCAGAAACTTAACACTGGACTAGCCAATATACTGGGGCTACATGAGTAGGTCAGAAGTTAGGAATCCTGTGGCAATTAACTCACCTCCTGACTCACCAAAGCCCATCCAACGTGGAGTGTGATAGAATATTCTCTACTTGCCTGGTTGAGTTAAGCTCCAAAAGAACTCAGGATTGTCACCATCCAAAGCAGCCACTGCTTGATTGGCACGCTTACAAACATTCACTCACTTCACCACCAACTAATACTATCAATAAGATGCATTGCAGAAACTCACCAAGATTCCTTAGACAGCACCTTCCAAACCCACAACAGCTTCCATTTAGAAGGACAAGGGTAGCAGACACATGGGAGGAGCACCACCACCTAGTTCCCCTCCAAGCCACACGTTCTCAACTTGTAAATATATTGCAGTTCCTTCACTATCATTGGGTCAAAATGCTAGAATTCCCTCCCAAAGAACTCTGTGGGTGTATCTAAAACACATGGACGCCAGCAGTTCAAGAAGGCAGCTCACCATCACTTTTTTGAGGGCAATTAGAATGGGGCAATGAATGCAGGTCCAGCCAGCAAAGCCCAAATTTCCTCAAATGAGGCAGTTACCTCAGATGTGAGGCTGACTCGCTTCCACACTAAAATTGACTTCTCAGCTGCCCAATGAATGTACTTTGTCACAAGTGGGGCAGACAGTAACAGCAGTTGGGTGGGCTGCCTGAGTTGCTACATGTTCCATTCACTGTCAGCACTTGACTTTAGTTTGTACTTGGTGCTGAAACTCAACATGTTCAGCTCCTTCCTGGATGCTTGCCCTCTACTTCAGTCTTGTACCAACCAGATATCAGTGATGATATTGTACTTTTTCAAAGAGGGTTTGTGCATCCCTGCCACTTAGGGCTCATTTGCCATGTTTCACATCAGGCATGCAAACACAATGGCCTACCCAACTTAGCTGATTAAGTGTGATCGCTGTTTCTAAGTGAAAACATTGACATTGCTGCACCTACCCTGCCAATGAATTTGCATGAACTTGCAAGGTGGCACTAGCCCAGGGTTGAGGTACCTGCTGTAAACTGTCCACATTTATGGCCCATATAGAAGGGCATGTATCATAATGACCTGGATCCCAGCTCAGAGCACAAATGAAAAGTGGGGTAGGGCAGGAAGCAAAAATTGGAGAAATCAAAAACTGTAAATACAAAAGGAGCTAAATAAAACTGTAGATTGGCAAAATGGGAGTTGTAGTTTAATCCAAATATAAAGCACTTCATTTGGGAAAAAATGGGAACCAGCAAACCAGGTAATGCAGAACTCAGGAATAAATTGAATCCTACATACAAGACCAACTCTCCCTACAGCATTTTGCCCAGATCCATCCACTGCCACAATGGGCTAACACCAGAGACCTACAAAGAAAATAATGGTTGAATAAGTGACAGAAGGAGCCAGGACCTTGAGTGTCCAGTTTAGTCACCAACACAGGGCTAATAATTTTCCCTTAAGTAGCACCAATTCCAATATTCAGAAAAATGGGTGAATCTATTGTGTCAATTTGCTAAACCTGGATGTGTAATTATTTCTCCATTTATCAGTATAGCTGTCAAATTAATCAATTCTTGAGCAGAAAAGGATGTTTGCTTAAGAATGGAATAATATACTGTTAAATGGAGAAATAATTACACATCCAGGTTTAGCAAATTGATACAATGGATTCACCCATTTTCTGAATATTGGAATTGGTCCTATTTACTTTAGGGCTGGTAAATTTGGCCCTCAGGATCAACAACTTTTATTTATCCATTTCCCTTTCAAAATTAACATGCAACATTATTCCCCAGAATGTGGTTCAATATTTCCTGAACTCACCGGTTCTTTACTTCAGTCTGCATTGTCAAATTATTGAAATCCTCAGACCTTGTCCAGAGCTAGTGATCTCACACCAAAATCTGAACTCACGCATCACCCCATCCTCACAACCCTCAATTCTGGATTTTTTGCACCCTTGTGCCTTTCTAAACCTAGTCACTAACCCTCAATATATTTTTCCCTTCTCCAAGGCATATCAACCCCCTTAAAAACCCAATTGGGTTATTTGGCTTGTCCTTATGACTCCTATGCGAAGGCAGAGCCTGTAAACACCACTAAAATTAGAGACAAGGCAAGCTTGCTGTAGTCTCTAGTCTGCAGATTGAAGACCGAATGAAGTAAGCACTGCACATTGAGATCATAGGGAAAGCAGCAAAGTACACAGGCAATAACTTGTATAGTAAATGAAATTCCTTGTCATACATACAAATTACTCAGACACTTAAAAAACCCAAAGATTTATTTATAGTACTTAACCAGAATATACAAAGTAGTGGTCAAGCATGAACTAATGAGGTATACAAATTTAACCTTGTTCAATATGGAAAAAATGATACTACTTAATCAAATTACTTTTTTTTAAACCACATACAGGGTTTTTTAGCATAGGTTACAATGAGTTCAAAAAGAAATTTACAAATTGAACCTGTCAATTTTTGCTGGAAGTTGTTTTCTGCACCACAAACAATATCAAACGGTGACAAATTGTGGTGCTTGAAGAATGTTAAATTTTTTTGTTACATTTTTGTATTTTTGTACAGAATAGAAGACCAGGTTTATCTCCCCCCACCCACCCCGTTAACAAGACCTATATCTTTGGTCTTCATTGCATAAGAAGCTCTACCCTAAACACAATTTACAAAAAGAAAAAAGGGCAGTTATTTATTTTCTTTTCTTGAAATAAGAACATGGTCAGTCAACTGTAAAGCATGTGCTTCTAAAATGTACAAATCCAAGTTCTAAACCCATTTCAAAACAGACCACAAAACATTTATTACAGCATTCAAACCCATTACAAATGTGGTTGTACAAAGACCATATAATAAATAACTTCATAAAAAACAAATATTCCCCAGAGCAATGCCTTGGACAGGTGTTACAGGAACCAGTTGTACAGTACAATATAAAACCCACACTCTGCAAATGTACATTTAAAGAAAAGCACATTCTCTACAATGTGAACCTGACCACACCATCAAGATATAAAAATTCAAAAGGAATGCTTAAGCTTCTGCCTTGGGATCTGTCGATTCTCCATTTTCTGACTTTTGCCTCTTCTTTTCAACATCATCCTGAAAGATAAAAAACCAAAATCAGAAGGCAGAAAATGAAAGTTTGGAAAATCATTTGAGGGCTAGTTTACTGCTCTGGGGCTGCAGGAGGGAGTTTTCTTGCCACCAAAAGGTAACAAAGAAAGGCTCCGCCAGAGGCACGGCAGCATTTCAGTTTCTAAAATCAAGTCTAAACTTCTGTGGAACTTGTAACTTCATTTTCTTTTTAATTTAAACTGCTTTTAAAATGCAATAAAGGGGGCTATTTTGAACCCAATCCTATATCTCACTTTATATGATTAAGACTGGAATGTCCATGGACAAAGCTTTAAGTCCACTTAAAAATATTTGGCACATCCCTTGATAGCACTGCCTTGGGGAATCACAGGCTGACTCTCCTATGATTATGCACCACTGAAGAAATACATTGCCACATGTAAATGAGACTTATTGGCACATACCTGCTCCTCAGCTGGACGCTTCACTGCATGTCCACCTGCATCATCTTCCTCCTCAGCACCCTCTTCCTCTTCACCATCTTCCTCTTCACCATCACCCTCAGCTGAAGATAAAAGTTTCTATTTACCAAAATCTTCAGACAAAACTCAATGTGACCTTCCAGTTCATCAGCATAGGATTAAAAGCAAAATAACTCCATTGCCATCCAAAATATTTCCAGTATGTTGAAGAATTCCTCTTATTTGAGAGCCGATGAATTGATCAAAGTCTTATTTAGAAGCAGTTCCCTTTGCAATAAGGCTGAGGACTCTACATGGACAAATACTTAAGTCTTACTGCAACATTAGCAATTGTCTGGACATTCATCCTACTTACCATCTTCTTCCTCCTCCTCCTCTTCTACTTCTTCTGCATTTTCATCTGTGTGTTCAGCCCCATTCTCCTCCTCCTGAAACAAACTCATCATTAGGGAGGGAAAAACACAGTAAACCTTAACTTTCAGGTGCATGCTCAATTACAGGTTGTGCAACTGTATATATTTCCCACAATTCAAAATATTAATGTCAACTGTCACTGACCCCCCTCACTATTATGCTATTTACACAGACATACCACCATTGCATTTAGGCCTTATCACATTTCCCAGTTTATGTTTACTTAATGGGATTATAAAGTTACTCATTTACAGTTTACTTATTTTAGGTGTTTGCCTAGAATGCATCGGAAGAATGAAAGGCCAATTAGGACACATGTATGGACTAGAAATCTATCCATACATCACCCTGCTAAAGATTAGTGTGGCTATACTTTCAGAGCAGACAGCAATTAGCGAACAAAGTCGACACAGAAAAACCATAAAGCCAAACTGACAAAAATGTTTGCTGGGTGTTGAATTCTTTGACACCCGAGGTGATAAACATTACCTGACGAGCCACTCAAAATGCCTTGGTGGGGTGGGGGAAGAGTTTTGGTTCTTGAAATTCAAACTAATTTGTTAAACCCGGCTAGATCTTTTCTTTTTAAAAAAAGAAACATACATATTTGAAAGGAGTTTCGATCCCGCTCGGCAATCAGCGGAGCTATTTGAAATCCTGTTGCCCTCCTCCTCCAGTCTTCACAATGTTCACTACTTACTGTTCCATTTGGTGCATCTCCGCTGCCGTTTTCTTTCTTCTCAGTTTCTACAACCTTTTCTTTCAGCTCCTACAAGCACAAGATAAAAACAACCAGCTCAAAAAAACAAGCTGTGCAAATCGCGAGCCATTTCAGTGATCAAAGCATTAGGAATTTTATACAAATATAGACGCATTTATTCCCCCCTCCCTCACTCAGGGCTGAAACAATACACTGACGACTGGCAGCAGCGCACGTAGCAAAGCGGAGCCCGAGCTTCCGATCCCCCCCCCCCCCAGACACGGACACTGCGGCCAAGCGGGGGTCCGGATCTCCCCCCAAGACACGGAGACCGCAGCCAAGCGGCGGCTCAAACTCAGCAACACAATATACCGGAACAGCCAAACTCCCAGATGGTTATTAACCACCCCCCCCCCCCCCAGCAAAGATGGGATTAAAATGATAAGCAACACCAACTTGGTGATAAATTGCAATAAAAAGTCACCAACTACTGACGCTAACTAGACTTAATGTCTGTTTAAACTTTGCATCAATTTTGCATGCCGCTTCCCCTCCTCTCCCGGGCAAACACATTATCCAATTCCCCCAATGGATTAAACCGGTGACTCTAGATACACCAGCTACCTCCCCACAACCCAGCTCTGTTCTCCCCTCCCAACTGACTGGCCGCAACAGCAACAGGGTTGCAATACTGCAGCTGCACGGCTGCAGAGATGGGGAGGTTGCAATGCTGCAGCTGCACGGTTCCCACTGCTCCTTCCCCTTTCAGCCCGTCCTCCCCCCCACCCCTCCGTCCCAGATGGAAGCGCGCCTGCGCACTGGCGCTGCCCCCGCGGAACAGAAGCCCCGCCCCCCTCGGGCCGCGCGCTCCGCGCACGCGCGCCTCTCCCGCCGTTTTCGCCTCGAGCTGAAAAATCCGGCGGGAAGCGGGAGCGCGCGGCCGCGGCGGTTGTTTGACTTTTAAACGGAGCCGAGGCGCGGCGCCGGGTGAGTGTCTGCCCCCCACCACACATACACGCACAAACAGCCGGCTCCCGGAGAAGGGTTAGGAGCTGGGGCTGGAGCCGGGGGTCCAGACGCGCGGGAGAAATGACGACGAACTGCCGGCTGAAGGAGACAGGACCCCCCCACCCCGCGGGGAAAGTAGCTGGGGGTCTGGAGGGGGATGAGCCGGGACGGGATGCGGAGATGGAAGTGCGGAACCGGCGGAGTCCGAGAATGTTGGTCGGGGAGGGGAGGGTGGTGGTGATGAGAAGCGGGGTCCAGAGGATAGGGAGCCGGGGTCCAGAGGAAGTGTTGGGAGGAACGGGGTAAAGATGGGGATGAGGAGAGTGGGAATACGCGGGTCCGCGGCGGGCGAGCCGAGCAGTGCTGAGGCGAGTGAGAGCGCGGGAAGCTGGCAGTCCATTTAATCCCACAGCAACTTCAAAGAGCCACTTCGGCACACGGAGCGCCCCGGCCTCGCTCCCAGCGTAGACCCCCAGACCCAGACATCAATCAGATCCGGAGTCCGGGTAAAAAGGGATTTTTTTTAAATCCCCAGGTTGAGGATCAATCAGAACGGTCCGGGACTGCTCCACTCCCCTAGCCTCACATTCCGCCACAATAACTTTCCAACTTCAACAAAAAAAAACAGGCCGGGGGGAGGGGGGGGCGGCTGGGGAAGAGGTGGTGGAATGGGGGAGGCAGAAAGAAACACAAACTCCGCAACCTCTACCCCCAAAATACCCCCATCCCCAAATCCGCCCACTCTGGGAAGCATGTTAATCCACATTTAAATACCATTACTTGTACATGCGCTTCACACAAAGAGAAATTTGAGATAACAAAGGGAACACGAGGAAGATAAAACATTACCAAAAACCAACGGGAAATTTATTGTCAAATTACATTTTTTTTGCTAAATCAAACCGCTCACCTTGGATGTGACCTCTTTGGTGGTGTCCACTACGGTATCAGCCATTCTTAATAAGCTTAGAGTATGTATAAATAAATTATATATTTAAAAAATGGACCTGAAAATAGGCAAAGGCTGATTTATCCCTGGTGGCGACAAATAATTTCCGCCGTATCTCCCTTTAACTCTCACACGCTGTGAGGAGAAATGAGGCGCCGTGTGCCGCGCTCACACTCTTAATACCTCCGCTGCCAGCCATCCGACCTCACCCTCCCCTCCTTCAATTGGTTAGAGCATCTGCCCATCAACAAACAGATACAGCCTCCGCTTCCGCCTGATTGGCTTTATGCAAATCGGCTATGCCGTGATTGGAGCCCGTTCTTATAATGCCGTCCACGCCCTCGTCGCGCCGATTGGTTGTATGCTAATAATTATTTTCCTGTTCTTTTGTAGTTGGCTCCGCCTTACTGCGTTGTCAATCATCGGGACCAGGTAATTTCTATTGGACCATCGGGTTTCGCCCCGCCCCTGTATTGTGCTCACCCCCCCCCCCCGTGTCAATCATCCGGAGCAGGTAATTCCTATTGGGCCATCTAGATCCGCCGCGCCTCTGTCATTGACCGCACCCCCTGGCTGTCAATCATCCGGACCAAGTAAATCTGATTGGACTATCGGGATCCGCCCCGCCCTTTGTCATTTGATACCGCCTCCTTAGGTGTCAATCACCATTAGAGGGCAGCTGTCATTGACCAGTGTGCTGCACCCTATGTACTGATTGGATGATGTGGCAGCTCCGCCTGTAATTGGCTGTCATTGGTCAATGTGCTTCACCCTGTGTGCTGATTGGTTGCTAATGTAGCAGCTCCGCCTGCTGCATCCTGACATGAGGCTACCTCCTACTGGAGCCTCACCTGTCACTTATTGACCATCTTCACCATCATTGGCAGTAATATAAAGTCTCGCCTTCTTTTCGTTCGCATTATCCCAGTTTGATAATTAATCTGATTGGTGCCTTTTTAAAGGTCATCTTCTCTAATTGCCACTGTCCAGAAAACTGTCGTGTCGGAGCTTTTTTTAAGCAGTTTGATTGGCATTGGAATTTTTTTTTCCCCTCTTCGACCCACTAATAAGATCCATTTCGTGATGTACTTATACCGTTATGGCAAACTGAGTCAATTGTTGTTGCATGTTTGCAAACGAGTAGCCAAAATACTAGTGACCTGACCTAACCATATGTAAATATTATGTACATTATAATCTGGCGTTTGCAAGATAAAAAACAATCGTTTAGAATTGACTTTTGTCAAGAATATAAAAGAAATTTCAACAAGTGAGTTATTAACATTGACAATATATTTTGATTCTAAATGGCGAGGTATTAAAAACACCATGATACCGGAACTTGTATCGAAGTTATAAATGCCAGGCTATTTAACAGTCACTATTAGTGGTGATTTGCAACGATATTTACAGACGGATCATAATTGCTGCAGTGTATTCTCGGATTTTACAACTAGTTTAAAATTTAATGTGTAAAATTGTTGTAGCCTGATTACTTGTTTCCTGCTTGGAGTGAATTTCGACGGCATATTGTGTTTACGCCACATTTAGTCAGGTGCAATTCTCACCTTTCTCACTCACCGCTGGAGACGAATTCACTTTAATGCAAGAAACTGTAACACAATTGAGGGTGGCAGTTAGAACGGGCAGTTTTTCTTACCAAATCTTAAACTTGAATCGCAGTCAAGTGGCCGTTTTAAAAGATCCATGGCGACACTCTCGCTTCATTCTTTAAAAGTTAAATTTGATTTTTTTTAAAAAACCGTTTCTAACCCACGTGGAGTTCAGCAAGAACACGGTCATGGTTTGGGTGATCGGAGACAAGTAACTTCTTACACGACACTACGCTGGATAGTTTGGTGTTTCAGTCTTACAATTCGTTTCACTTTTCATCTTCGAATTCTTTTCAAATGATCTGCTCGCATTAAGTTTATTCCCTTTTTGTTCACATTTTCTGTGGTGCAGGATACATTTCGAAGTTTATGATCTTTCAATCACTAATTAACGGACAGAAAGTCCTCGTTACCTGTTGCATGAACAGGCTTCACCTGGCAATGGCCATAGTCTGAACACAGCGATTTGGATCACTCTTTTTCCCGCCTTTGGCAGCCTGCCCCCTATTTACTCGTGTGGAGAAGTTCCTTTTGTTTGATTATGAAGATAGTTTCCAACAGTCACGCAAATCGAAACTGTTGCAATACTGTCTTGAGCACATTGTAGTACTCGGTACTTGCCATTTTAGTAGTAAATGTAAAAATGATAAACTCGAACACATGGCTTGTGCTTTAACATTAATTAAAATGTATTTACAGCAAAGTACTTGTTAACTTACTTTCCTCACAAGCCAGACAACAATATCGCTGAGTGAGTTTGGTAGTTTTTTTTGACAGCCCGACGAGTTAACGAACTCAAATTAACTTAGGGACGAATTAAGAGGGGCAGCCCCCTAAAAAGGGAGGGGGAATGGCCCAAACAGAAACCAAAGTCCAAAGGAAACTTAAAACATTAAATCAAAATGTGATTGTAAGGGTCTATAACACACACCAGCCCCTGCAGTGCCCAGCAGGCACAGAAGGCATCGACTGTGCCCGTGGACACTGCATGCTCCCTCTCCAGGAACACCTGGCCGCGAATGTGGCCACGGTAGAGGGGTAGACAGTCAGGATGGACGGCCCTGTCGACCGCCCGCTGCCCTGGGTGAGTTTGGAAGTTTTTTTCATGCACCCAACAAGTAAAACAAATTCAAATTAACTTAGGGACAAATTAAGAGGGGCAGCCACCCAAATAGGAAGGGGGGACGGCCCAAACAGAAACCAAAGTCCAAAGGAAACTTAAAACATTAAATCAAAATGTGGTTGTAATGGTCTATAACACACACCAGCCCCTGCGGTGCCCAGCAGGGACGGAAGGTGTCAACTGCGCCCGTGGACACTGCATGCTCCCTCTCCAGGGACACCTGGCCGCGAACATAGCCACGGTAGAGGGGCAGGCAGTCGGGATGGATGGCCCCATAGATCGCCCACTGCCTGGCATGTCTCGCCAGGCCTGGGTGAGTTTGGTGGTTCTTTTAATGGCCAAACGAGTAAAACAAACTCAAATTAACTTAGGGACAAATTAAGAGGGGCAGCCCCCCAAAAGGGGGGGAACGGCCCAAACAGAAACCCAAGTCCAAAGTAAACTTAAAACATTAAATCAAAATGTGGTTGTAAGGGTCTATAACACACACCAGCCCCTACGGTGCCCAACGGGCACAGAAGGCGTCAACTGCATCTGTGGATGCCGCATGCCCCCTCTCCAGGGACACCTGGCCGCAAACGTAGCCGCGGTAGAGGGGCAGGCAGTTGGGATGGACGGCCCCGTCGATCGCCCGCTGCCTGGACCTGTTGATGGCATGTCTCGCCAGGCCTGGGTGAGTTTGGTAAATATTTTAAAATATAGTCATTGTGAAGTTTCTAGTTTAAAATGCTTCTCAATACGCATGTTTTTCACCTGGACTCATGTCACTTAATTTGATGCCGTATAACAATCCCATATAATTTGATTCAAATCAGTTCATTAAAATCCATTCTCCCCTACTCTTAATTCATCCTTTCCCGAGAATTCAAACCTGCTAAATTCCTCTTGGTCAGGGTGAAGCACATTGACCAATGACATGGTCAGGTTTGGCAATGATTTCAACTTGCCATCCACCTTCAAATAGCTTGTTGACTCACTTTTTAAGTTGGCATATGAAGAATGATAACTTGGACAAAATACAGGATTGTTGGGAGTTCCTTTGGAGAGGAAAAAATATAGACTGATGAATTATTGTGCTGAAAAATCCTATTGGACCCTATGTAGAACATATAAATTAAACACATCAAACTTTATCTTCCATCACAAAAGAGGAACTACTGAGCCAAAATGACTCAATTAACTCTACTTTCTCTCCTTAGAGATGCTGCCAAACGTGCCGAGTTTTTCCAGCATTCACTGTTTTGTTACACAAACCGTATCTTGAGCACATTTATTTTAACATTTATTAAATAAATAGTCCATATAACTTAACAGCAATGGTCAGAAAGAGCTATTTTTCTACAGTGTGTAGTACACAACCCTGAATATGGTAAATCCCCATCATTGCTTATTTCTTTTTGTCCCACTAGAACTGCCCCAGTTATCATTTGCTGTATATTCCCAGCCTATATCTCTCCATTTTTGAAGCAGTGCTTTGACCTAATGCAATTCATGAATAATAACCAATTCTGCTACACACAGACCAAGTTTGGTGTTTCATCTTTATGCACCACAAGGGAAATAGTGTCACTCACTGACTTGCTTTTAAAACAGGAAAACGGTCCCTGTGTGAAAAAAATCTGCATGGTACCAGTCCAATTCCTGGTAAGCCTTGGGCAGCACAAAACTGTCCACTATTTAAAAGCCAACACCGTGGCACAGAGGGAAGCTTGGTGGCAGAGTGGTTGCCTCACAGGGACTCTGGTTTGATTCCAGCCTTGAGTGAGCCTGTGTGGAGATTACATGGGGTTCCTCTGGGTGCTCCAGTTTCCTTTCATTGTAAAAAGACGTGCAGGTTAGGTGGATTGGCTATGCTAAATTGTCCCTTAACGTCCAAGATGTGTAGGTTAGGTAGATTAGCTGTGGTAAATGTGTGGGATTACGGGGATAGGATGGGACTGGGTAAAAGATAAAATTGAGAGGATATGGGATAAGGAATGGGATCTAGCACTAAATAAATAACCCTTTCAGGGACCTGGCACAGATGTGATGGGCTGAATAGTCTTCTGTACTGTCAGTTGGATGCACTTGATGCCAATATTAGCTGCCTGAAATGAGAAATGTTTCACCTCCTAACACTAACATCTCTTATCATTATAAGCATTAAACAGATACATGAGCTTTGCCAAAGCCAGCAAATCACACAGCAGGTTACAGGTTTTATTATTAACCTGGTGACTTGTAAAAAGTCAGAACTCTACAGTTAACTTCAGCATCCTGGCTAGGGAGTTGGAAAGTCATCCTATCTTGAATGTCATCCAGTAACCCTTGTTGAATTGTGTATATCTGTATTTGAGGACTGATTTGAGTTTAACTATGATGCCCTCTATGGTTAAATAGTCTGTCAACCAGAGGCTATTGACAACAGTAGGATTGTAACTCAGTAGAAGTTAGTACATTCAGAAGAGAAAGGGTGAAAAAATTAGTGCAATATTTGAAAAATAGCCAACAATTTCAAAAATATGAATGCTGTTATTGTTGAACCCCGATTAGTAAGGAGCTAAATGCAGCATGTGGTAAAGTGATCAGTTTACAGGTGGAGACTAGTTAAATCCAAATCCAAATCCAAACTAGTAAAATCCAAAAAGTCACTGCAGCAAGGTGGAAACAAATATGTATTTTAATGGACTGTTGTTTTATATGGAGACTGCAGTAAACTGAATCTGGGAAAATGTTTATTCTGATATAGTGTACAAAAACTACATGGCACAGTTCCATTTTCAGAATATGTGGACTTTGTGGTTGATTGCAGACTTAGTTGTGTGTGAATTAATATTGGGGTGACCTTCCATTGTTTTACCTCTCTCATGCTCATTATTATTATGCTGTTTTAAATCTGTAAAATCCTAGCTGTCTTTGCTAGATAATAAACAGTCCATCATGGATATGGCACTTGTTTCCCTGTTTTGTCTTACATACTTACAGTGATTGCAGTGCTAAGGATTGTACAAATATAGTCCAGCCAAGCTTCTCCAGAAGCCAAACCTATGAGAGCATGGACACAGCACACAGAGACCAAGAACAGGAGGACTAAAATGCAGTTCAAATCCAGGCCACACACTTCAGTTCTGTGTTTCTTGGTTGTTTTTTTCCCCTCCAGTAGGAAGGGTGTAAAATAACTGCTTTATTGCCCGATTTTGCATCCTGACTTAATAATTATTTATATGTACTTTTTTTGTTTATTCTCTGCAGCGAACTGTAGTATAGATTCTCTAAATGTACAGAAAATTATATAATTTTCTCTTGCTAATATTATTCCCTGCTCAAGACATTGGTCTTTCTGTGCTTCCTACATAAATGACCATACTTTGTGTATGAACTAAGGTAGAAAATTTTGGAAAGCTGAATAATTGTGGCTGTTGTCACAACTAAACTTTGTTAGATAACTCTCTGGTGTTGTAATTGTGGGTGATTTTTCTTCAACTCCCAAGGCCAATTATAGTCGAGATCAACTAACTCAACTTAGACTGAAAATTAAATAGCCAGTACCGATATTGTTGTGGGGCATTTGCCAGTGCTGTTGGCGAGGGTTTAAACTAACTTGACAGGGGTATGGGAATTAGAAAATATTAGCAAGGAAAAACAAGGTACAAACAGAATGGGAGTGGAAGATTGCACTAGAGTAAGAAATAGTATGGTACTAGGTGGGGTCAGAGTAAGAGGGAATGAAATTAGGAATATTGTGCATGTAAGTGAATGCGCAGAGTGTGTTAAGTAAGGTTGATGAGCTGCAGGGACAGATGGTCAAATAAAAATGTGGTAATGGAGACAGACTCAGAAAAGGACAGTAGAGTACAAAATAATCTCAGATATAAGGTGTTCAGGGAAGTTATGGAAAGAAAGGAAGTGGGTAGCAGTATTGAGTAAGGAGAACATTACAGTGCTGGAGAGAGAGGATGCCAATGGTAGAATCTATTTGGTTAGAGCTAAGAATTAATAGAGGTACCATTACATTGTTGGGTGCATTTATTAGTCCACTGTCTAGAGGAAAATATATAAAAGATATAGAATCATAATATTCCTACAGTGCAGAAGGAGGCCATTCAGCCCATCGATCCTGCACCAACAACAGCTCCATCCAGGCCCTATCCCTGTAACCTCTGTAAGTATTTGCCCTGCTAATCCCCTTGACACTAAGGGGCAGTTTAGCATAGCCAATCCACCTAACCCAGACATTTGCAAGGAAATTACCGAAAGATGCAAGAACTGTAGAGCAGTTATAATGGGACACTTGAATTATTATAGCCTTGCTAGTAATCACATAAAGGGCAGAGAGAGGAAAGAACTTTGTGGGGTGTGTTCAGAAGAATTTTCTAGTCAGTATGTTTATGGTCCAATGAGGAAGGAGACATTGCTCAGCTATTTCTGGGGAATTAGGTAGATTAAGTGGAGGAACATTTAGGGGACAGTGATGATGTGAGGTTGTCCACTTTGGTAGGAAGGACTATTAGTTACGTGGCAAAAAACTGCAGCATGCGACGGTGCAGAGGGACCTCGGGGTCCTTGTGCATGAGTCGCAAAAACCCAGCCTGCAGGTGCAGCAGGTGGTCAGGAAGGCAAATGGGATGCTGGCCTTCATAGCAAGAGGGATTGAATATAAAAATAGGGAGGTCTTGCTGCAGCTGTATAGGGCACTGGTGAGGCCGCAGCTGGAGTACTGTGTGCAGTTTTGGTCACCGCACTTACGCAAAGATATTTTGGCCTTGGAGGGAATGCAGAGGAGGTTTACTAGGCTGATTCCGGAGTTGAGGGGGTTGAACTATGAGGAGAGGCTGAATAAACTAGGCTTGTACTCGTTAGAGTTTAGAAGAATGAGGGGAGATCTCATTGAGACGTATAAGATGTTGAATGGGAGGGATAGGATAGAGGTGGAGAGACTCTTCCCGCTCAGAAAAGGGCAGTAGGACTAGAGGGCACAGCCTCAAGATAAAGGGGGGGGCGGTTTAGAACGGAGTTGAGGAGGAACTTCTTCACTCAAAGGGTGGTGAATCTCTGGAATTCTCTGCCCGTTGAAGTGGTGGAGGCTACCTCGCTCAATATTTTTAAGACGCGGGTTGATGGGTTTTTGATGGGCAAGGGGATTAAGGGTTATGGGGAGAGGGCGGGAATGTGGAACTGAGCCACGACAGATCAGCCATGATCTTATTGAATGGCGGGGCAGGCTCAAGGGGCTAGATGGCCTACTCGGCCTACTCCTGCTCCTATTTCTTATGTTCTTATGATAGTATTAAAAGGTTTAGGTTGACTGTGAAAAATAACAAGGAGCAATTTAGAGTAAAAATGTGTAAATGGTGGACGGCCAACTTCAATGAGATGAGTCTAGGTAAACTGGAATCAAACATTGGGTAGCAAAATTGTAATGGGACAATATGCTGCCTTCAGTGAGGGAATACTTTGAGTATAGTCCTGGTACAATCTCACAAGAGGGAAATGTAGGACAAACATACCCAGAACTCCCTGGATGATGATAGTGATAGAGAGTATGACAAATTTAGACCTGACAACAGTAAGGAAAATTTGTTATTTCTTTAAAATGTTGTTTTTAAGAATGTTTGAAAGGTATTTTGCATCAATTGTAACAGGATCATAGAAAAATTTCATATAATTTATTGGAATCCCTACAGTGCAGAAGAAACCATTGAGCCTGCACTGACTCTCCAATAGAGCATTCCACCAAGGCCCTGTCCCCATATATTTACCCCGTTAAGCCCCCTAACCTAAACATCTTGGGACACTAAGAGGCAATTTACCATGGCTAATCCCCTCAACCTGCACATCTTTGGACACTAAGGGGTAATGCAGCATGGCCAATCCACCTAACCTGCACATTTTTGGACTGTGGGAGGAAACTGGAGCACCTGGTGGAAACCCATGCAGACATGGGGAGAACATGCAGATGCCACACAGTCATACAATTATCGAATCCTACAGTGCAGTTACCCAAGGTTGGAATTTAACCCAGGTCCTTGGCGCTATGAAGCAGCAGTGCTAACCACTGTGCTACTCTGCCGCCCTGTAATTTTCTCAGAGTAAGAAATACTGTTCCATATGACCTGATGATCCTTGACCTGGAAGTAGTAGCCTCAGGAAAGCAGTTAAAAATGTTGTGTGGCTGGAGAGCTGTAGAGACAAAGAAGAACTGCAAGCAGAGAGATTTGAGGGTGGAGGTGATCAGCACACAGCTGCAGACACAATAAAGAGACAGAAAGAGGAACAAATAACTTGTGTGAGGGGAAGTCAGCAGAGCTAAAGCAAAAGGTCAGTTTTCTGTTTGGCTGTAAGAAGAAAAATAGAATTCCAGAAGCTCTTGGGGAAGCAAGGTGCAAGAAAACTAAAAGGGACTAAATTCTAAAAAGTGGTGCCAATACCTCCGGCATACAAAAGAGCTGAGGATTTGTCTCAGAAACTGAATGCTGTACTGGAGTGTTATTGGTTGGCCAATTGAAAAGGAACTCTGGAAAGCTACACCATCAGGACTGTCATGACCCCAGGGAAAAGCATTTCATAGATGCGTGCCTTCCTGATGATAATTGTATCCATGAAACTTGGATATGAAAGCTGCTGTCAGATAGAACTCCTGACTTACTCTGTGCGATCATAGAACAATGTATTGTGGAACTGTGTAGCTACTTCGTGTCATATGTCTGCAGGACTGATGCAGGTACTTGTGATTGTGTAAGATGTATCTTTGTTTTATTGATTATTTGAAGTATCATTTGCCTGTTCATTCATGTTTAATTTAAATTGGTTCTGATTCATATTAAAGTACATAAGAACATAAGAACATAAGAAATAGGAGCAGGAGTAGGCCATCCAGCCCTTCGAGCCTGCCCCGCCATTCAATAAGATCATGGCTGATCTGTCGTGGCTCAGTTCCACTTTCCCGCCCTCTCCCCATAACCCTCAATCCCTTCTCTTATCAAAAACCCATCAACCCGCTTCTTAAAAATATTTAGCGAGGCAGCCTCCACCACTTCAACGGGCAGAGAATTCCAGAGATTCACCACCCTTTGAGTGAAGAAGTTCCTCCTCAACTCCGTTCTAAACCGCCTCCCCTTTATCTTGAGGCTGTGCCCCCTAGTCCTACTGTCTTTTTTGAGCGGGAAGAGTCTCTCCACCTCTATCCTATCCATCCCATTCATCATCTTATACGTCTCAATGAGATCTCCCCTCATTCTTCTAAACTCTAACGAGTACGAGCCTAGTTTATTCAGCCTCTCCTCATAGCTCAATCCCCTCAACTCCGGTATCAGCCTAGTAAACCTCCTCTGCACTCCCTCCAGGGCCAAAATATCCTTGCGCAGGTGCGGCGCCCAAAACTGCACACAGTACTCCAGCTGCGGCCTCACCAATGCCCTATACAGCTGCAGCAAGACCTCCCTACTTTTATATTCAATCCCCCTCGCTATGAAGGCCAGCATCCCATTCGCCTTCCTGACCACCTGCTGCACCTGCTTGCTCATAATTTCTTCTTTTTCTTCAAGGTTGGTAGTGGGGTCAGTGTTAGAACCCTTGTTCTTCTTGATATATATTAATGACCTAGACTTTGGTGTTCAGGGCATCATTTCAAAATTTCAGTTGATGTGAAGATTAGAAACATTGCCAACTCTGATGAGGATACTCTTGAACTTCAGAAGGACACAGACATGTTGGTGGATTGAGCAGAAGAAGTTCAATACAAAGAAACGTGAGGTAATTCATTTTGGCAGGAAGAATATGTGCAAGGTTACGGGGATAAGGCAGGGGATTGGGACTCAGTAGAAAACAGTGCAAAAGTGACAGGACAAATGGCCTCCATCTGCACTAAAAAGGTGATTTGGGGAGGGAGGGGTCATTCAGTAAATTTGGTTATTTTAGCTCCTAGTTTCTCCATGGTGAACACAACAAGAGTAAGATAAAGTAGAAAAAACATGCATATGTCAGGTGGATAATGCAACTGAGAACCAGGCTGAATATAGAAAATTCAGATGGGGAAGTGAAATAAGAAAAGCAAAGAGAGACTAAGAGAAGAGACTGACAACTAACATAAAATGGATTGTAAAAGTCTTCTATAGGCACATAAATAGTAAAGGTTGACACACAGGAACACAAGAAATAGGAGCGGAAATATATCATGAGACCCACACAGTCTGTTCTGTCATTCAATCTTCGGCTTCAACTCCATGTTCCACCTCTCTCCCAAATCTCTTTAATTCCCTGAGACACCTGACTTAGATGTATTCAATGATGGAACATCCACAACCCTTTGGAGTATAGAATTCCAAAGATTCATAACCCTTTGAGCAAAGTAATTTCTCCTAATTCTGACACTGTTTCTGCCGGTCAGGCACAATCTGTGTCTATGCTACCAAGCCTCTTCAGAATCTTGTATGTTTCAATGAGATCACCTCTCATTTAAACTACAGAGAATAGAGACTCCCTACAGTGCAAGAGGTGGCTATTTGTTCCATCAAGTCTCACCGACCACAATCCCACACAGCCCCTATTCCCATACATTCATCCTAGCTAGTCTCCTGACACTAAGGGATAATTTAGCATGGCCAATCCAACTAACACACACATCTTTGGACTGTGGGAGGAAACTGGAGCATTTGGAGGAAACCTATACAAACATGGGGAGAATGTGCAAACTCCAAGCAGTGACCCGAGCTGGGAATTGAACCCAGGTCCTTGGCACTGCGAGGCAGCCATGTTAACCACTGTGCCGCCCACTTAACTTAGTCTCTATCATAGGAAAACCTTCTCATCCCAGCGACATTCACTGCCGTCTCCAATGCAAGTATATTCCCCCCTTAAATGTGGAGACCAAAACTGCGCTCAGTATTCCAGCTGTGGTCTTACCAAACCCTGTACAACAATCATAAGACCTCTTTATTCCTGTATCCAATCCCCTTGTAAGAAAGGCCAACATGTCATTTGCCTTCTAAATTGCTTGCTGTACCTGCATGCTAATCTTCTGCATTCCTTGTACAAACATGGCCAAGTCTCTTTGAACATTAACACTTACAACTTCACACCTTTTAATTAAAAGGAGAAGTGCGACTGATTAGGGACCAAAGAGTGAATTTATGCGTGGAAACTGGCATGGCTGAGAGACTGAATTAGCACTTTGCATTTGAATTTATCAATGAGGAAGATGCTGTCCAACTCATAAAGAGGCAATATTTGAGACATTAGGTGAGCAAAAAATTGATAAATAGAACATAGAACACTACAGCACAAACAGGCCCTTCGGCCCACGAGTTGCGCCGATCACATCAACACCTACCAACCTACAGACCTATCTATAACCCTCAATCTCATTAAACCCCATATACTCATCCAGAAGTCTTTTAAAAGACCCCAGCGAGTTCGCCTCCACCACCACTGACGACAGCCGATTCCATTCACTCACCACCCTCTGAGTGAAAAACTTACCCCTAACATCACTTCTGAACTTCCCTCCTTGCACCTTAAATCTGTGTCCTCTCGTAGCAACCATTTCAACCCAGGGAAATAGCCTCTGAGAGTCCACCCTATCTATTCCTCTCAACATTTTGTAAACTTCTATCAGGTCGCCTCTCAACCTTCGTCTCTCCAGGGAAAAGAGTCCCAGCTCCCTCAACCTAACTTCATAAGGCATGCCTCCCAGTCCAGGCAACATCCTTGTAAATCTCCTCTGTACCCTCTCAATAGCTTCTACATCTTTCCTATAGTGAGGCGACCAGAACTGCGCACAATACTCTAAATGAGGCCTGACAAGGGTCTTATAAAGTTGCAGCATTACCTCCCGACTCCTAAACTCAATCCCTCGATTAATGAAGGCCAGTACACCATACGCCTTCTTGACCACCTCCTCCACCTGCGAGGCCGATTTAAGAGTCCTGTGGACCCGGACCCCTAGATCCTTCTGCTCTTCAACACTACTCAGACTTCTGCCCTTGATAGTGTACTCGTTCATCCCGTTGGTTCTGCCAAAATGGACGACTACACATTTATCTGTGTTGAAGTCCATCTGCCACTTCTCCGCCCAGTCCTGCATCCTATCTATGTCCTGCTGCAACTTTTTCCATCCTTCCAGACCATCCACAACACCACCGACCTTAGTGTCATCATCAACATATTGGATAGGTTGGCTGTCCTTAAATTTGAAAAGTCACCAGGCCTGATAAAATGCATTCAAGGATACTGAGGGTGGTATGGATGGAAATTTCAGAGGAATTGGCTATTTACTCACAATCCTCTTTAGTTACAGTGGTGATGCCAGAAGACTGGAGAATTGCAAATGTTGCACCATTGTTCTAAAATGGGTGCAAGGATAAGCTCATTTCAGAAATAATTTGGGACAAAATTAACAGTCGCTTGAACAATTGTGAATTAATCAAGGAATGCCAGCATAGATTTTTAAGGGCAAACCATACTTACCGTCTGATAAGGTAACAGAAGGTTGATGAGGGACATGTGGTATACTTCCAAAAGTTTTTTGATAAAGTCCACATCACAGCTTTGACAAAGGCTTATATGGACTCAAAACATCAGCTCTTTTCTCTCCTTACAGATGCTGTCAGACCTGCTGAGATTTTCCAGCATTTTCTCATTTGGTACCACACCACAGACTTGCCTGCAAAGTTAAAGCCCATAGATAAAAGGACAGTGGCAGCATGATTACGTATTTGGATGACAGACAGGACAGTAAAAAGTCTTACAACACCAGGTTAAAGTCCAACAGATTTATTTGGCACTAGCTTTAGGAGTCTCAGGCTTTTGCATCAGATTCACTCACCTGATGAAGTAACCTGAGACTCTGAAAGCTAGTGCCAAATAAAACTGTTGCACTTTAACCTGGTGTTGTGAGACTTCTTACTGTGCTTACCCCAGTCCAATGCCAGCATCTCCACATCATGACAGACAGGAATCAGAGAGTGGTGGTGAACTGTTGTTTTCTGGACTGGAGGAAGATACATAGTGAGGTCCCTAAGGGATCGATCTTAAGATCACAGTTTTTCTTGATCTATATTAATGATCTAGCCTTTGGTGTACAGGGCACAATTTGAAAATGCGTGGATGATGCAAAACTTGAAAGTATTGTGAACTGTGAGGAGGATGGTGATAAAATTCAGGAACTCAGGCTGGTGGAATGGGAGGACAAGTGCAGATGAAATGTAATGCAAAGAAGTGTGAAGTAATTCATTGAAAGAATGAGGAGAGACAATATAAAATAAAGGTTACTATTTTAAAGGGGGTGCAGGACCAGAGGGACACATGTCCACAAATCATTGAAGGGTAGTAGAACAAGTTGAAAAAGCAATAAATAAAGCATACAGTACAAATAGAGTACAGAGTAAGAAAGTCATGATAAACGTATGTAAACTTTTGTTCAACCTCAAATGAAGTACTGTGTCCAACTCTGGGTACCACACTTTAAGAAGTATGTGAAGGCATTTATCACAAGGAGGATGGTGAATAAAAGTAGGGGAGCCTTGCTACAATTCTACAGGACATTGCTGAGGCTGTACCAGTATTGTGTACACTTTTGGTTTCTTTACTTAAAGAGGGATATACTTATGTTAGAAGCAGTTCAGAGAAAATTAATTAGGTTGATTCCCAAGGTGAAGCAGTTATCTTATGAGGAAAGGTTGAACAGGTTGGGCCTATACTCATTGGAGTTTAAAAGAATGAGAGAGGTGACCTCAGTGAAACATAAAAGATGCTGAGGTTATTTCCACTGATGGGGGAAATGAGAGGGCACAGTTTAAAAATGACAAGTCCCTGTCTGAGATGGAGATTAGGAAGAATTTATTCTCTCGGGGGTCTTTAGCCTTCGGAAATCTCTCCCACAGAAAGCAGTGAAGGTTTGATTATTGAATCTATCCAAGAAAGATGTTTGATTGGCAAGGGAATTAAGTGGAACAGAAAAGTGGAGTTAAGGCCACAATCAGATCAACATGATCTTCTTGAATGGCAGAGCAGGCTCAATAGATCAAATGGCTTACTTCTGCTCCTATTTCAAATGAGCTTATTAGAGAGGGTACAGACAAGATTCATGAGAATGGTTCAGGGATGAGGAATTTCAGCTAATTGGATAGATTGGAGATGCTGAGGCTGTTACTGAAGAAGAGAAGATTAAGAGGTTCAGTTGAGGTTTTCAAAGTCATGAAGATTCTGGATAGGGTAGCCAGGGAGGAACTGTCAGAAAGGGCAAGAACCAAAGGACACCAATTTAAGGTGATTGTTAAGATTTGAAATGCACTGAGAGTGATGGAGGCAGTGTCAATTCGAATCTTGAAAATAGAATTGGATAATTATCTGAAGTGAAAAAAATTGCAGGGCTACAGGATAAAGCTGGGGAACAGGGATTAACTGAATTGCTCTTCCAGACAGCTAGCACAGACACAATGGGCTGAATAGCTTCCTTCTGTTTAATAATCATTCTATGATTCTGTGCCACAGTTACATGCTCCCTTTACCCACAGAACAAATAGGAAACATCATTATATTCCAGTGTTTAAGCATTCACTGATTACGTGGCCATGTGTCGATTGGACAGAACATCTTGTGGCCACCAAGGATATGGCATGCTTTTCTGTCTTGGCTAAATTACTGGACTAATAATACAAAAAGTGTGATTTCAAACCCACTAGGCTGATTGAGAATTTAAATTCAGTTTTTAAACAATGTGGAAATAAAAAGGTGGTATCAACAATGCCATTAGACTGTTAACAACTCTACCCAGTTCATCAACCTCCTTTTATGAAGTAACCCTAAACCCTTTCCTGGACTAAGGACATACAAACAGGAGCAGGGGTAGGTCACATGAAAGAAAGACAGAAATATTTGCATTTACAGAGCACTTTTCACAACCACCAGATGTCTCAAAGCACTTTACAGCTATTGAAGTACTTTTGAAGTATAGTCACTGTTGTAATGTAGCAAATGTGGGCTGCGCAGCCAATTTGGCACACAGCAAACTTCCACAAACAGCAATATGATAACTGAAACAAAAAAATGCTGAAAATACTTAGGCAGTTTGGCAGCATCTGCAGAGAATTGGAAGCAATATCCTTGACCTGAAATGTTAATTCTGTTTCTATCTTCACAGATGCTGCCAGACCTGTTGAGCATTTCCAGAATTATTTGTTTTTATTTCAGATGTCCAGCTTCCACAGTATTTTGCTTTTGTTTTAGCAATGTGATAATGACCAGATAATATGTTCTTTTGTGATGTTGGTTGAGAGATGAATATTATCTAGGACACCAAAGATAACTTCACTGCTTTTCTTTGAGGTAGTGTCATGGGATTTTTGCAGCCCCCTGAGCAGGCAGATGGGAGTGTCAGTTTAACATCTCAACCAAAAGACAGCATCTCTGACAGTGACAAACTAGAGTATCAGCTTTGCTTTTTGTGCTCAAGTCCTGGAGTGGGTCTTGTGACTGAGCCATGGCTGACACACCATCAAGCTTCATCCACCATTGAACATAATCATGGCTGCTTCAACTCTACTTTCCCACCAACCCCATATCCCTTAATTCCCTAAACAACTACTGCTATCTATTTATTAGTTCAGAATACAAACCATCCAACTTTTCCTTACATAGTTGGATGTCATTGAATGTATTTGTAAATTATGTTAGGAATGCATTGACCAAATAGCCATAATTTTCTGAATACTTCAATTACAACAATTTAATGGCCGTTGTATTTATTAACCTATAAGACTGACAATTATGTACAAGGTGAGGCAAAGGCTTCCAGATTCAGTCTGATTGCAGCTTATGATCTGATAATCATACTTATATATTTGATAAAAGGTAATTTCATAACTAATAAGTACTGAGAATTTGTCACCATTTCTCTTCATGAATTTATTTAATAAAAATAGCTTCCACTAAAGAAGATTTTTCACATTATTGATAAGATTCTATTGTTGTCAGTAATTTTACCAAGGAACTCCCAGGTACTTCACTGGCTCCCTGTGCACTGTCATAACATAGTTCTCCCTTATTAACCCATCAAGCCTGCTCCACTATTCAATAAGATCATAGCTGCTCATCCACTTCAATGCCTTTTTCCCTACACTATCCTCATATCCCTTTATGTCATTGGTATTCAGAAATCTCTCAATCTCTGCTTTAAACATACCCAATGACTCACAACAAAAATATCATCTCAGTCTTAAATGGCATTATTTTGAAATTGTGTCCCCTGGTTCTAGACATCTAGACTCCCCAACCAGGGGAAACATCTGACCCGCATCTACCCTGTCTAACCCTTTTAAGTATTTTGCAGGTTTCAATGAGACCACCTTTCATTCTTTAAAAATCTAGAGAATACAGCCCACATGTCCCAAATCTCTCTTTATGGGACTGTCCTGTCTTCTTGGTGAACCTTTGTTGCTCTCCTTCGATGGCAATATACTTCCTAAAGTAAGGGGACTAAAATTGCACACACTACTACAGTTTAACCAAAGCTCTATACAACTGAAGCAAAACTTTACTATTTATACTCAAATCCTCTGTGATAAAGGCTAAAATGCCTGTTACCCCCGCATGCTACATTTCAGTGACTTATTGACAAGGACACAGGTCCGTTTTGACCATCTGCACTTTCCAATCTCTCACCATTTAAGAAATATTTTGCGCATTTCTTCCTCCCATCAAAGTGGATAACTTGAACATTTTCCACATTATATTCCATCTGTCACGTTCTTGCCTACTCACCAAATGTGTCCAAACCCCCTTGAAGCTGCTTTGCATCTTCCTCACAACACATTCCCACTTAGCTTCGTGTCTTCCACAAACTTGGATGGTCCCCACATCCAAATCATTGACATATTATATACAGCTGGAACCCTGATACTGATACTGATTCTTGTAGTACCTATTAGTCATAGCCTGCCAACATGAGAATGACCTGTTTCAAAGAATCATAAAATCCCTACAGTGCAGAAGGAGGTTATTCATCCCTTTGAGTCTGCAACAACTCTCTGACAGAGTATCTTACCCAGATCCTCTCCCCCACCCTATCCCTGTAACCTAATGTATTTACCCCACTAATCCCCCTAAACTACACACCTTGGGACACTAAAGGGCAATTTAGCATGGCCAATCCACCTAATCTGCATATCATTGCACTGCAGGAGGAACCTGGACCACCCAGGGGAAACCCACATAGACACAGGGAGAATGTGCAAACTCTGTACAGTCACCCTAGGCTGGAACTGAACCCGGGTCTATGTTGCTACGAGGCAGCAGTGCTAACCATTGTGCCAAACTGCCACACATTCTCTCTCCCACTCTCAGTTTTCTGCTTCTCAAATAGTGGAGTGACATTTGCTACCTTCCAGCCTGCAAGAACCATTCCAAAATCTACAGAATTTTGGAAGATGATCACCAATGTATCACTATCTCAATAGCGCTACCTCTTTCAACACTCTAGGATGTAGAATATCAGGTTCTGGGGATTTACCAACATTTGGTTGTTTGTTCAATACAACCTTCTTACTAATATCAATTTCCTTCAGACCTAGTCCTATTCCTTTCCATCTCTAATTCTGGTTGATTTCTTGTATCTTTCTCAGGTGAAGACAGATACAAAGTAATTATTTAGCTTCTCTGCCTTTTCTCTATTCCCATTATTAATTCTCCAGATTCTGCCTGCAATGGACCCACATTTGTCTCAGCCAAGCATTTTCTTTTTACATACCTATAGAAGTTTTTACAGTCCATTTTTATGTTTTTTGCTAGATTACATTCACATTATATTCTCCCTTTCTTTATCAGATTCTTGATCCTTCTTTGTTGTATTCTAAAATGATCCCAATCCTCAAGTTTACTAATATTTCTAGCAACTTGCATAAGTCTTTTCTTTTAACCTTATGAGTGGCCTCTTCCAGTATCTCCATTTTTGGGTTTATTTAATATGTGACTGGTAAGCAAACAGTAAAAGGCTTTATTGGTGTATGCTTCCACATTTACATGCAGGATATTTTTTGTCCTAAAGTTTTTTTAAAATCCATTCATGGAGTGTGAGCATTGCTGATGAGACAACCATTTATTATCATCCGTATGTGAAATGAGAGAATGTGCTGGTGAGCTATCTTCTTGAACTGCTGCAGTCCTTGTAGAGTAGGTACACTAACAATGCTGTTATGGAGGGAGATATCAGGATTTTGATCCAACAACAGTAAAGGAATGACAATATATTTCTGAATGGGGACGGTATGTTACTTGGAGAGAACTTGCAGTAGCAAACCCACATGCCCTTGTTCTCCTAAGTGGGAGAGGTTGCAGTTTGGAAGCAGCTGTCCAAGGAACCTTGGTGAGTTGCTGTAGTGTACCATATGGATGGTATACACAGCTGCCATTGTGTTGTTGATAATAGAGTTTCTTTGATCCAGATAGTAATGAACTTCTCGCTGTTGTTGGAACTTCACTTATCCAGATAAGTGGAGAATATTCCACCACACTCCTGATCTGTTCTTTGTAGATGTGTGGACACTTGAGGAGGCAGGAGGCGAGTTATTTACCATAGCATTCCCAGCCACTGACCTACAATAGTAGCCACAATATTTGTGGCTAGTTCAGTTACATCTTTAGTCAATGGCAACCCCTAGGATGTGGATTCCCATTGACTTCATAGTAATGTGAGAAGCTTGCTTTATTTATTGACTTATCTCATTGCTGCTATTCCAATTCACCAAAAGCAGGTTCCAAATATACACTGACAACACCCAACTGTTCCTCACCGCTACTTTATTCAACCTCGCTACTGTCTCTATTTATCACACTGCTTATCCAACATCCAGTATCAGAGGCTCAGAAATTTCCTCCAATTAATTTTGGGAAGACCAAAACCATTATATTTCTTAGTCACCTAATGAATCTGACCATACAATCAGGTCATGATTACCTCTACCACTGAAGGTGGGTGGGAGATATAATAATGTTTTTGTTCATTCGTTAGTCTCTTCACCTGTAAACAATATATCTCAAAAACTAATAGATGGATTTGAACAAAACTTTACACAGACAGGAAACAGCTGAATGAAAAAACTGATATTTGATGAAGACAGATACAGATCCAGAATTCTTTCAAGGGATCTATTAACATTGGGACTTGAGCAAATTAACTTTTTTTTTGTCCTATTAAGAATGTAGTGGGTTGTCTCAACTGTTAGGATGGAATTTGTTGCAGTTGTCTAAATGTGAGTGATGTTTTCAGAGCAGGCTGTTGGATGTAGATTGACCTGAGGTCACCTCAACGAATTGGAAACAGTTAATAAAAAAAATGTTTTCAGCTTTTGAATTACTGAGCATCATCTAGGCAGGGAAATACCTCAAGGAAGAGCTGCATAATCATAATAACAGTCTGCTGGAGGTATGGGCTCCAATGAGTGTCATTTATTTTGGCATTGTTTTTGACCCCCTGATGAGCTTCTGACCACATGTCAGCAAAAGGGCCTACTTCCAGCTCTGTAACATTGCCGTACCCTGACCTTGCATCAGCTCACTTATTGGTGGAATCCTCATCCATGTCCTTTACCTCTAGACTTGCCTATTCCAAAGCCTCCCATCTCCTACTATCCATATGTTTTAGCTGATCTAAATCTCTGCTTCTCATACCTTGACTCGTACCAAATCCCATTTAGCCTTCTTCCCTAGGCTCACTGACCTTTAATGTAATAAAACACCCAAAGGTACCCGACAGGAGCATTATCAAATAAAATTTGATACTAAGCCATATTAAAACAGATGATCAAAAACTTGGTCAAAGAGATTTTAAGCAACATTTTAAAAAGAAGAAACTTGAGTCTTAACTATCTCAATGCACCCTTCACCTGCTTCCCACCATCTACCCTGTAAACTTCAGGTCATTCAAAACCTCTGCTGTACCAAAACATTAACTCACACCAGCCCATCACCCCAGTGCTTACTGACCTACATTGGTTCTTAGCCTGACAATATCATAATTTAGAATTCCCATCCTTGTTTTCAATCCCTCCGTAAAGTCTTACAGCCTCCTCCAGCCCACAACTCTTTGTAATCTAATCCAGTTCTACAGTCTCCCATGAAAACTGCACTTTTCCAATTCTGGCTTTATAAGGATCCTACATTTTAATTGTTCCATCACTGGTGGCCATGCCTTCAGCTACCAACGTCCTAAGCTCTGGAATTCCCTAAACTAAATCTCTGCATCGCTCTTTCCTTGTTCAACATGCTTTCTATCTCTTTTGCCTTTGAGTCATCTGCCCTAATATCTCCTTCTATGGTTTGGTTTAAAAGTTTTTGATAATGTAAAACTTCAGGCCATAAAGGTCTTAGGATGTATTACATTTTTTTTTAAAGCACCATATAAATACAACTTTCTCTTCCATTTTGTTTCTGTATAATTTAGCACTGGCCACATTTCTCATGTAGATATCATTTGTTGTCATCCTTAAATGTAGATATCTTAGTCAATATTCTATTTAATCATTTGTAAAATTGTAATAACAGCAATCCTAAAACTGACCCCTGTGAGTCTTCAATGGCAACCAGTTTCCACACAGTGACATGTCCCACTTCCAAATTCAGCAGAAACTGGGAATCAAACCCAGCAAATTTTGCTGTGAATAGCCTCTGCTTCATGATGTGATGCACATCAAAGGCCACTTTGGAAAGTGTTTCAATGTAGATGTAAAAAAAAAGTTATGGACTACTTCATTCAATACAGTCATAACATTATTTCATACCAAAAGTTGTATTATTAATGCAGGTCTTGTAAACTGTTTAAACTTTTCACCTGCAAGTATTTTAATATCTTGCATCTTTCTATATACTATTCTTCACCTCAAGTATTCATTTCATAGACAGGGAACACATCTAACCTGAGGCTGAATGTTATCAGCCTTGATTTTAAAAGCAAACACAAGAAAGTATTCTATAATTGAGTGACTTCACACAGAATTGCAAATCTGTCACACTTCAGCAGTATACACCTGTGCTTATCAATTAAGAGTTGAAAAGTTTTAATAGTTTGGCAAGAAGTCCCTTGTTGAGCCAGCACTTGGAATCTAGACTCATGGAATTATCAACTGCTCACAGAAACCCATTTGAAGCATCTGCTTATACCAAAGTCCATTTCCCAGACATGGATTTGGGGAGCAAATTTATATTGTAGGTTTATGTTAACTTGGTTACTAGTCCTCAAAGGCCTGATAGTGAAGACATTATCCTGATATTGTCCAAACTTTATTGTTCTTTAAGTTCTCTGCCTGATCATTCGCCAGAAAAGACAGTGCTGTGATTGTATTACTACATATGTCTGCCTCAGCTTGAATTGGGGTTTGAACCCTATCCTGTTGATGTTAATCTGAGCCCCTCACACCATCTAGCCAAGGGAGATAACTGCCCCTCCAGTACTAACCTAAAGAATTTCAAAGATTCTGAGTTTAGATTTTGATCTGTGTTGAATAGCTGATGTCATGCTAGTAGTTTGGGAATATGTGCAGATGTCAAATCAGAGCAGAATTGGATTTGATCGCATAATCTCTACAGCCAAAAAGCTGTAATCACTATCCAGACTGCACATGAAAGATGGTCTTTTGGGCAGGGTGATGGAGCAAGCTGACCCCTTGGAATCATACACTAAACAAGAGATGGTCCTTCAAGAGAGGAAGAAATTAAAATTATAGGGAAAGAAACTTATGGTAAGTATTCAGCTTACTTTTGCTACTTAATTAAATTTTGTTGGAAGGAATTCCATTTTGAGTTATTAACCTCTTGATGAAATACACTAAAAATAATTTCCATTTTTATTAAAGTAGGTTCACCTAATTACCTTGACTAGTGTAAGACAGATGTCAGGTATTATCTAGAATAATTGTATTCCTTTTTGCATTGGAAACCCAAGACAATTAAATCCTCTGACCAATTTAGGTTTAAATTGAATCTTGTTCCTTTTGTATCTCTTAATACTCTGGTTGCTGTTAACTATCTGGCATAGCTCTGTTGGCCTATATAGCCTAGATTTTAAAAGTAGCTACATTTAAACAAGTATCAATTTGTTTTTTTTCCCCCCAAACACCTCTACTGACTAAAAAATCATGTGGAATTTTAAGCAATGAGTGGATAACCAAAGCAATGGCAGGTGCAGATTATTGTTTGAAATGTAGGGCAGTGTTATCTCAAGCAATGTTAAGGATGCCTGTACATCCGCAATAACCCTCTTCATTTATAAATGTGTTTTAGGAGTAGATCATTTAGAGTAAGATTTTAGTTTAATAGCTGATTTTCAGATATTCTGTGACATATTTTTGTCCTATAATCACTCGTTTATCAATGAAAATTTTGACTTCACCATTTACTGGGTGAACACAGTCCATTTCCTCTGTGACCTTGGTTTCAATCTAGTTCAGACAAATAGGATGAACAAAAATCTGCCAGCTGTCAAGAATCCTGAATGATGAATTTGGCCATTCACAATTTGGTTTACAGATCCAACTCCATGAGGGTGAAAATATGGCTGTTTGGACAAAGAAATGTCTTATGTAGGCACAGTAAGTCAGTGTTTCTTCTACCAAGATTTATGGTGAAGTGTACATAGTATCCCAAGTACTGGATCACAAGTTTAATGAATTCCTCCTCTTTTGCAACCTCATTGAAGTGATGTTAGCAGGGAGGCATTAAATCAGAGGCAATAAAAGTGATTGTGTAATGAATTGAAAAAAAGTTGCAAATGCAGGTCAGTCAGCATCTGTAGAGGAAGAAAAGACAAGACATTTTGAGTTTGACCCTTAATTATAAAATTTGTGATATAATGCTGATTTTTTTGAGCTATCATCAGAATCAAATACATTGGCAATCACTGTATTGCGTAAATGAAATTCAGTTTTCCTAATTTTAAAGATGACATGGAAGGGGATGAAGATGAATTCTAATAAAACTCTTCCCACCATTCAAGTATATCCTTCCATTCCTTTCTCCTGCATGTTTTCATCTAATTGCCCCTGGAATGCATATACATTACTGACTTCAAGCACACCCTGTGATAGGAAGTTCCACATTCTTTGGGTAGAGAGACCTTGAATTCCCTATTGGATTTATAAATGACTATCTTGTATTTATAACCCCTAGTTTTGGTGTCTCCTGCAAAATCCAAAACATAGTTTAAATTGCACAGCAGAGTCAATATTGATGAAAATAGCAATACATTACAGAAGGACATTAGCAAAATTGCAGAATGGGCAAATGAAGGTCAGCAAGTTAAACATAGTACATTTTGGTAGGAAGATTAAGAATAAAATTATTTGGAAGGTGAAAGTCCAAATTGGATAGAGGAATAAGGGGATCTTGAAGTATAAATACACCAATCAATGCAAGCCGAGACAGGTTAACAAGGCCATAAAAAAAAATCAAGCACTAGGCTTTATATCTACAAGGATACACTCAAAGTCAGGAAGTTATGTGAAACCTGTATCAAAGTTTGGTTAGATTACATGTAATGTGCTGTGTGCAGTTCTGCTTGCCATATTATTAAATGATGGAGAAGTCACTGAAGAAAGCGTAGAGAAGATTTATAAGGATGATACCAGAAATGTTTGAGTATATGTACCTGGAAAAGATGAAAGGGGTGGGTCTCTGTTCTCTTGAAAAAAGGCTAAGGGGTGACCCAATAGATCTTTAAAATCGTGAAAGGCTTTGATAGAGTGGACCCAGAGAGAATGTTTGCACTTGTGGGAGAAATATAACCAGAGGCCAGCAATACAAGATAGTCACCAAGAAATCCAGTAGGGAAATCAGAATAAATTTCTTTACCCGCAGAGTGGCGAGATTGTGGAACTTATGACCTCAGGAAATGATAAAAGCAAACAGTATAGATACATTTAAAGGGAAGACTAGTAAATGAGGGAATAGAGTTATGATGAGAAATTTAAAGGAGGAAAATGGAAGAAAACTTGCGGAGCATAAATATCAGCATGGACTAGTTGGGCTCGGTAGCCTATTTCTACGCCATGCATCTGATATTGCTGAATTTGCTCCATAGTGTAAATGGGGTGGTTCAGTAGCAATGGAATATATTTTGGAACTACTTTCTTTGGAAGTTAATATAAATGAGATCAGTTATTTTAATAAAAAGGGGAAGACTGGTTCATTGCCTCTTTTTATTTGGAAGAAATAATTGAATAAAAGTTAAAAGCACTGTTTTACTTGAGTTTTGCCATATCTTGCTCCACAATAGGTAATGTAATTGCAGCTTCCTGCTTGTATTGCTGCTGAAATGCTCATTATTTATTAGTGTAGAATAAATGCAGCATTTAATAACTGGCTACACTTTAGGTCAAAACTGATACTTTATCTGATTTGAGACAGAATAAACAGAGGAGGGCAGGAGTGTTCACAGTGTGTATCTGAACTGTTTAACTTGCAGTTTGAGCATTGAACTGTAGGTGCAGCAGTCACTGTACAGAGAAAAAATATACCAGACAAACTTTTCTAAAAAAACCTATTCCAGGCATTACTGTGTGTACTAACAGTCAATTACAGCTTTGTAACAATAATTTTTGACTTTTCACACAAATTATTTTTCTCCCCCTCGAAGGTGATCATTCATGCTTGGTTACAATTCCATGGACAGCAGGACAGGTGGGTATGTTAGATGCCAGTCACTTGAGGTCCACCCCTTTAGATGCCAGGATTTGCCAAGATTAACAGATATGATATGTTCAGCTAGGGCTTTCTGAAAGATTGGGAAATGAGTACTGCAACTGGGAAGAAGTTTTTGAATATTTGGAGCCCTGAGCTGGGACTTAATATGGACTGCCTATGGTACCCTTACATGTGATGTCTACAGTACAGTATATCATAGACAATAGCACACAGAGGGAGAGGAGCAGAAATGGAGAGCAAGGTAGCATTTAAGAAAGATGTAGCCATAATACATTAGCCCAGAGCACCTTAGAACATGTGGGTAACAAAGGTCCTTTATCGGCCTCAGTGTGGATATAAGCATTAGAAAAATGTGGTTTACTAAACAGGCAATAAAGGGAGCTATGCCAGTTACTACACAGGAGAGAGTGTATCCAATGATCATCTGACTGCATAGCTGTCTGTGGCCAAGAAAATCATAGGAGCAATCAACTTTTATGGCACTGGCTCATTCCAAGCAATATCTGCAATCTGTCAGGGTTTCTGGGCATACATTCATTACTTTAGAATAGTTGCTTTTCTATCTTCACAATCTTCTCTTCAGAGAATGCTATGAAATAGTGGAAGAATTTGCAGGTTGATTAACAATAGAATAGGTCACAACAAACGCTCCTACGCTTGTAACCATCTCCTTTTCAGCAGATAATGTAATATATGGATGAAGAGTTTTACTAGTTCCCACAACCCAAACAATAAATGGTGGGCCACCAACACACACCTGGCAGATTTTCTGCTGGACGTCAACTGTGACTTCAGAGCCAAAACTCTGTCTGAAGTAGGTGACTCAGATGGGAATACTACTACTAAGCCAAATGCTTGTTCCATTCATCAGGTGATTGGCAAGTTTGGCAACACAGTAAGAAGTCTCACAACACCAGGTTAAAGTTTATTTGGTAGCACAAGCTTTCAGAGTCTCACTCCCTCTTCAGGTGAGTGAGTTCCCAAACAGGGTGTATGCAAACTCAATTTACAAGATAATGGTTGGAATGCTCTGGGCTTCTCCACTACAGACTTCCTGTAGAAGCTCAGCACACATGGAGCAGTTGAACTAGGAGCACTCCTCATCAAAATGAAAGTCTCAGCACTTTATACCAGCATCTCCCATGACAACAGCGACACCGACAACTGCCTAACTCATCCGCTTTACCCTGGACCACAACATCTTTACTTTCAACAACCAGTTTTTCATCCAGACATACAGAACAGCCATGGAACCAAATTTGCACCTCAATATGCCAACATCTGCGTGCCCAGGTTTGAACAAGACCTCTTCACTACACAGGATCTTTAACCAATGCTATACATTAGATACATCAATGACATTTTCTTCTTTTGGATTCATGGCAATCACTGAATTATATGACAGCATCAACCAGACTATGGACTACTCTTCAGAATCATTTGCGTTCTTGGACACACGCATCTCCACCAAGGGTGGTTACTTCAGCACTTCACTGTACCACAAGCCCATGGATAACCTCACAATGCTCCACTTTTCCTGCTTGCACCCCAAACATGTTAAAGAAGCCATTCCCTGTGGACAAGCCCTCCATACACACAGGATCTGCTCAGATGAGGAGGATCACAACAGACACTGAAAGACACCCTCAGAAGAACAGGATATGGCGCTCAACTGATTGACAGTTTCAATGCACCACAGCAAAAAAAAACACACTGATCTCCTCAGAGGAGAAACATGAGACACGGCAGAGAGTACCCTTCATCATCCAGTACTTCCCTGGAGATGAGAAGCTACGACACCTTCTCTGGAGCGTTCACCACGTCATCGATGAAATCAGACATCTCGCCAAGGCCAACCCTACACTCCCACTTCTCGCCTTCAAACAACCTCAAACAGACCATTGTCTGAAGCAAACTACCCAGCCTTCAGAACTGTGACCTTAACACCCCACAACCCTGCCACAGCAACCTCTGCATGGCATGCCAGATCACCGACATGGATGCCATCATCTCACACGAGAACACCATCCATCAGGTACACAGTATATACTCCTGCGACTCGGCCAACATTATCTACCTGATAAGCTGCAGGAAAGGATGTCCCGAAGCATCTGCATGGTCTTCCTGATGCCACGACAGCGGAAGAATGAACGCCACTTGACAATCAGGCAGGAGTATTCTCTTCCAGTCAGGGAACACTTCAGCAGTCAAGGGCTTTCAGCCTCTGATCTTTGGGTAAGCGTTCTCCAAGACGGCCTTCACGACACATGACAACACAGAATTGTTGAGCGGAAATTGATAGCCAAGTTCCACACGAGGATGGCCTCAACTGGGATCTTGGGTTCACATCACACTATCTGTAACCCCCACGACTTGCCTGGGCTTGCAAAATCTCACTGACTGTCCTGGCTGGAGACAATATACACCTCTTTAACTTGTGCTTGGCAGCCTTCCATTCACATTGTCTGTAAAAGGCTCACATTCTAACCATTATCTTATAAATTGAGTTTGTGTCTGTATATACGCCCTGTTTGTGAACAACTCCTCACACACCTGAAGGAGTGAGAGTCCAAAAGCTTGTGCTATCAAATAAACCTGTTGGACTTTAAGTGAGACTTCTTACTGTGCTTATCCCAGTCCAACATCAGCATCTCCACAACACAGTAAAACAGCAATGAAAAAGAACCATCTAGTTTTACTGGTTTTTGAGGTCCAAGGGAAATAGATCTACGATCCTTGTAATTTTGTAAACATCTACTATTAACCTCCTCAACCTTTTCACTCCGTACTTCCTGTATTTCCAGATTGTGAGAGACAATAGAAAAAGATCCAACACATCAACATAAGATATGCTGGAAGTTGCCACTGTGTGTTAATCCTTTATAATTCAGTCTTTCCTGCACACTTCAAAAGAAACTCATGCCAATTAATGATTGTTAAGTGACAAAGTTTATCCCCTGCTTGCATGAATAAGGACTTCACTAAGTAGGGTGACTGCAATTACTGCCCTCTGGCTAACAATTCTTCTTCCCTCCCATCACCCACCTCCAATCGTCCTATCCCAGATTTCTATCTCTCACTTACCCAACTGTTGCTGGCTTCCTACTCCTTGACATCACTTGTCCCCCAACTGCCCAGGTCTCCTATGTTTTCTCTGTCCAAATTTGCTATTGCTTAACTTTGGCCTTGTATCTTTTAACCAACCCCAACCCCTGTACACTCCCCACCACAAATTCCCTCTGCCTCACCATTTCCAAATCTGATTCTCCCCTCAGCATCCCCCCCCCCCCCAAACTTATCTGTAAGACCACATTAAATTGAATAAAACAGCAACAAAAAGAAATTGGGATCAGACAAGGTCACACTAACTCTATTTTAACCCCATTTCCCCAAACGCTGTCATCCTTGTTCAAAATGGGAGTTAAAAATCAAGACTAATACCTCTTGCCATAAAATAAGTAACACATCAGCTTTTTTTGAAATAAAAGGCATTGTTTTTAATTTCTTACAAGTTTGAATCACTAACTTTTGCTCATTATCCAGTTTCCTCAAAGTATAATTATTTCATTTTTTTAAAACCAAAGTGTGCCACCTCATTTGCTAATATTGAATCTCACCTGACACTTAATTTCCTATTCCGCCACCATATGAATATTCTCTTACAGATTCCTTGATAATTAGAATTATCCACCAACCCTACAAGTTCAGTATTGTCTGCAAAACTGGGCAGTATTTCCTCTTGCCTTATATCCAAATGATGTTGGAAAGTCCCCTCTCTTGTGCCTTTGTGGACTCTGCCTGCTCTCCTGCAGAAAGATTGAGATGAAGTAATAATAAGCAACTTGGGGCTGTGACAGAAAGTGGTACGATAAGAGATCTAATGCTACAAATTTATTAAAATACAGGAGGGGAGTTTAGCAATCCATGTTAATAGAATTTCCCTCTTAGCTACAGCACTTCAGCGACATAGATCTGAGCTCCGAGACCTTCTTGGTCTGTGTTTTAACGTCACTCAGCAATGGAATAGCTCAGTCACCATGCAAGGTCCTTGTAAATATCTCAAAACCACAATTGTGTTAGAATATTTTATCTGACAACCTAGAAAACTACCCTGAATCGCCTCTTGCAACTTGAGGAGAAATCTGCACCGTGGAGATGCTGCCGCTAGTTGGCTCTGTTGCGCATATTTGCTTAGAGTCAACAGTTACTCCCGATAGTTATAAATATTTCCTCTGTTCTATTGAATAAAATTTTCTGTCTGTTACTTTCTCTTCCTAAGAGTTATATGTTGGTGTACAATTTCTCGCCTGGTGGCTATCCTCCAGTAAATAACCCAAATTATCAAAATTCATATCTGAACATTTTCCCTTTCCTATCGGTTGTTCCGGGTAGGAACAGATACAAATAAGGTCGGGCCAGAGCTAGACTTTGACCCATTGCTCTGGTCCAGTATCACGCAAGTAACCTGTACAAAACTTCAAGCGTTGCTGCACCTGAAGAAGTCGAGGCCACTTTGAGTAGGTAAGCCATCACTGAGGACAAATTGATAAGCGGGGAAACTTCTACTCGGTCCCGTCCTCAATCTGTCGACTTTAGACATTTCCTTCGAAACCCATACACAGCACCAACTTTCACAATGCAGTTTCGGAGTGGCAATAATAAGATAATGGGAGGCTGAGCCCCATTCCTCCACGTTGTAGCGGAAGGTATTCCAGACGATAATGGAATGAAAGGCGGTTGTCCGATTTTTTTTTCCACCGCCTCGACAGATTTGAGTTAGGAGAATCCAAGCCTGGCTGTTGGCAGGTGATTTAATCGCAGCTCTTAATACATCTGAACCTTGATGCTAATCATTCAATCTCCGCTAGGGGATAGCAATCAGCAGCAGGAATCCTCGCTGATCATCTTGGTTCTGAGGCCAATTATAGTACCCACTCTATCTTACCAGGTTAACATCAGTTAATTTAACATCGAGCAGAGAGAACCTGATTCCTCACTGAATGAACTAAATGAACCTAACTAGGAAGCCTTCCTCTTTAGATTTCACTTTATCTACCACTCAGTGACTGAGATCTAATCTGAACTCTGAGGTGTTACAGTTTGCCTCAATTGAGTGGGGAAATTCGCAGAGTACCTTTTAATCAGTACCCAGTGACCAAAATTGAAAAGGACACCATCAGATTAAATGAGGTTGTGAAGTACATGCTCATTCATATTCAATAGCCATGCTAATGGCTAGATGTGTGAATTTGTAAGAAGAGCTTAGTAAGGAGCAAAGGTACCAATCAAGTGAATTGAATTTTTTGAGTAATATGGCTGCACTTAATCACACATGGGCGAATGGGCTATCACATTGATTCGAGTCCTGTGGACGATGACAGGCATTTGGAGGGGGAGAGGGGAGAGGGGAAGGGGAGGGGGGGAGAGGGGAAGGGGAGGGGGGAGAGGGGAAGGGGAGGGGGGGAGGGGAGAGGGGAAGGGGGGAGGGGAGAGGGGAAGGGGAGGGGGGGAGAGGGGGAGAGGGGAAGGGGAGGGGGGGAGAGGGGGGAGGGAAGGGGAGAGGGGGGGAGGGGAGGGGAAGGGGAGAGGGGGGAGGGGAGGGGAAGGGGAGAGGGGGGGAGGGGAGGGGAAGGGGAGAGGGGGGAGGGAAGGGGAGAGGGGGGGAGGGAAGGGGAGAGGGGGGGAGGGAGGGGAAGGGGAGAGGGGGGGAGGGGAAGGGGAGAGGGGGGGAGGGAGGGGAGAGAGAGGGGGAGGGGGGAGGGGAGGGGGAGGGGAGAGGAGGGGAGGGGGAGGGGAGAGGGGGGGAGGGGGGGAGGGAGAGGGGGAGGGGAGAGGGGGGGGGGGGAGGGAGAGGGGGAGGGGAGAGGGGGGGAGGGGGAGGGGAGGGGGAGGGGGAGAGGGGGAGGGGGGGGGAGGGAAGGGGAGAGGGGGAGGGAAGGGGAGGGGGGAGGGGAGGGGGGAGGGGAGGGGGGGGGGAGGAGAGGAGGGTGGGAGGGAGGGGAGGGGGGGGAGGGAGGGGAGGGGGGGGGAGGGAGGGGAGGGGGGGGGAGGGGAGGGGGGGGAGGGAGGGGAGGGGGGGAGGGAGGGGAGGGGGGGGGAGGGAGGGGAGGGGGGGGGAGGGGGGGAGGGGGGGGGAGGGGGTGGGGGGGAGGGAGGTGGGTTGGGGAGGGGGGAGGGGGGGTGGGGAGAGGAGGGGGTAGGGGGGTAGTGGGGGGGGGGGAGAGGGGGTAGTGGGGGGTGGGGGGGGGGAGTGGG